>NC_138026.1:122002983-122378234 GCF_964106645.2 Podarcis pityusensis
TGTAATAAATGCTGGAAGTGCAAGGAAAGGGAGGGGACCTTCTACCATATGTGGTGGGAATGCCAAAAGGTTAAAGGGTTCTGGGAGAGTGTATATAACGAAATGAAGAAAATTCTAAGATATACTTTTGTTAAAAAACCCGAGGCTTTTCTGTTGGGATTGGTAGGAAGGGAGATAAAAAAGAAAGATCATAAGCTGTTCCAGTATGCAACAACGGCAGCAAGAGTCTTATTAGCTCAAAATTGGAAATCAGAGGGCCTACCGACAATTGAGGAATGGAGAGCAAAACTATTAGATTATGCGGAAATGGATAAGATGACAGGGAAAATTAGATATTCAAAAGACCAGAGGTTCATTAAGGATTGGGAAAGTTTTACGAAATATCTGGAAAATTTAAGTGATGGACAGATAACACTAGTGGGCTTTAAAGGAGCTCTGTAAAAAGAAAAGAGTATTGTCTAAAGAGAAATGGAAGAACTAGAATGATTAATGGCATTACAAATTAAGAAATGCGAACTTTTATAAAAGATTATTACGGATGATTTGTGGAAAGGTTGAAGGAAGTCATACTTAAAAACCTGTGAAAATGAGAATCGAACTTTTATATTTTGTTTTTGTATTTTGCATTATGCAAATTAATAAAAATTATGCATGAAAAAAAAAAAAAGGAGTAAACCAGGGGTCAGCAAACTTTTTCAGCAGGGGGCCGGTCCACTGTCACTCAGACCTTGTAGGGGGTCTGACTATATTTTGAAAGAAAAAAAAATGAACGAATTCCTATGCCCCACAAATAACCCAGAGATGCATTTGAAATAAAAGGACACATTCTACTCAATTCTACACACTGATTCCCGGACCGTCTGCGGGCCGATTTAGAAGGTAGTTGGGCCGGATCTGGCCCCCGGGCCTTAGTTTGCCTACCCATGGAGTAAACCCTATACAAATCCAGAGTGGAGTCCCTAAGACAGTTGGGTGGCACCTTGAATGCCTCCTTCCAGGAGCTCCTGCTGGTGCCAAACGTCCTGCTCTGCTTTCCTTTGAACCACATCAGTGAGACCAAGGGGGGGGAGAGGGTCTTCTCAATTGGGCAGTCCAGGACCTCCATGCACACTGCCCAGGTTTGCACCCTAAGGAGGTCATTTCGGTGCTGCTAAGGCAGCAGTTTGACTTCACCTCTGGAGGCACACTATTGTCTCTCGAGACAAACACCAACGATGTCTGCATGCTTATGCAAGAAGATTTTGGGTTTCCCTCCCTTCCAGCGCTTGCAGAGCAGATTTTGGGGACGCATAGGTGGCTGCAAGCCAGAGAAAATGTGGAACCAGGCAAATTCCCATCCACTGGCTCCTTTAGACGTTGTTGCGTTGTTAAGGGCAGACTTTTTTTTTGCATGTTTTTATATTAAATTAGTGTTAATGCAGTTGCCTTTCACTTCAACGTCTCTAGAGGTACTTATGTTTCCCATGAATTTTACTCCTGGACACTGTTTTGTATCAAGCTATCATAAAGTGTCAGGGATTTAATCCTAAAATGGTTTTTGTTTTCTAAAACAATGCTGGGCAGGGGAATCCCCACTGATCAGAATAAAAGCTTGTTTTCTGCTATATCAAGAGCCAATAAGTTCTGACTGAAGATGCACAACTTATCAGAAGGTCTGTTTTAAAATAAAAATGGGGTCAAACACAAAATACATAAAATCGATTCCATCTTGACAGGCATAGCCAGAGTGTTGTACTTACTTTCGTATTTATCTTTTCCCATGTAAATTGTGTAAGCAGCGCCAGGAACAACTGAGGGGATGGAAAAGGGAAACAAAATGAGCCAGAGTTTCGGATCAAACCCCACACAAACACACAGTGTGTCTCCCCCCCCCAACTTATTTGCATCCCACCCACAACAAAATCCGCTGTGTAAGATGATAAGGTCCTGCTCTAGCTCAGAGGTTCAGAAGCTCTGTTCCAGGACCACGAGTTCTCCCAGAAGTTCTTTCAGGTGGCCCAGATGTGAAAATGCCAAGAGGTGACCCCTCTTCAGTCTCACAGCTTTGGCAAGGATAAAAATAGAAGAAACTCCCAATAATTCTAACAACCAACTGCACAGGACTATTGTGAGGATGAAATGGAAGAGTGGGGGATAACTAGGTATGCCACCTTTGATTTTTTGACTTTGGCAGATTTCAAAAAAAAGTCTTCAATGTTGTGGCCCCTGAGCTGCCAGAGGGGGCTGTAGCTGAAGCATTCAGAGAAGTGGATCAGGATTCTGATGTCCATATCAGCTCCAAAGACTTTGAATCGGCAATGAGCTATGGACAGGATATTTGTCAGCGCTTCCTCTGCCCCAAAGTATGTTTCCCAATGAAAGCAACCAAAGGAAAAACTCCACAGCTAAGGTTGCCTGAAATCTACGAAACATTTCCCTTCAGAATCTTTTTTTTTAAACGAATCAAGGCAGATATGATGCCATGGACAACCTGCATTTTGAACCCTCCATGGGATGTATAGAGTCTTTAAACGTATATTCAGGTTCTCAGGATTGAGGTTGAATCCTGACAAGAAAGAAGTACTGTTTTTTGGGGACAGGGGATAGGGGGCAGGCGGGTAAGGGGGACTCCCTGGTCCTGAATGGGGTAACTGTGCCCCTGAAGGACCAGGTGCGCAGTCTGGGAGTCATTCTGGACTCACAGCTGTCCATGGAGGCACAGGTCAAATCTGTGTCCAGGGCAGCTGTCTACCAGCTCCACCTGGTACGCAGGCTGAGACCCTTCTTGCCCGCAGACTGCCTCTCCATAGTAGTGCATGCTCTGGTTATCTCCCGTTTGGACTCCTGCAATGCTTTCTATGTGGGGCTACCTTTGAAGGTGACCCGGAAACTACAACTAATCCAGAATGCAGATGCTAGACTGGTGAGTGGGAGCGGCCACCAAGACCATATGACACCGGTCCTGAAAGACCTACACTGGCTCCCAGTACGTTTCCGAGCACAATTCAAAGTGTTGGAGCTGAACTTGAAAGCCCTAAACGGCCTCAGTCCTGTATACCTGAAGGAGCGTCTCCACCCTGGACACCGGGGTCCAGCTCCGAGGGCCTTCTGGCGGTTCCCTCCCTGCGAGAAGTGAGGTTACAGGAAACCAGGCAGAGGGCTTTCTCGTGGTGGCGCCTGCCCTGCGGAATGCCCTCCCATCAGATGTCAAGGAAATAAGCAACCATCTGACTTTTAGAAGACATCTGAAGGCAGCCCTCTTTAGGGAAGCTTTTAATGTTTGATGAATTATTGTATTTTAATATTTTAATGGAAGCTGCCCAGAGTGGCTGGGGAAACCCAGCCAAATGGGCGGGGTATAAATAATAAATTATTCGAATCAAAATAAAATAAAATAATAAATAAATTCCTTCCAGTATCACCTTAGAGACCAACTAAGTTAGTTATTGGCATGAGCTTTCATGTACATGCACACTTCTTCAGATACCAATAATAGATAATAATAATAATTATTATTATTATTACAGTGGCTCCTCTGGTTGCGAAAGGGATCCGTTCCAGAGACCTGTTTGCAACATGAAAAGAGCGCAACTTGCAACGGCGCATCTGCACACACGCGGGTTGCAATTTGCTGCTTCTGCGCATGCGCGTGATGTCGTTTTGCGCGCCTGCACATGCGCGAGTGGCGAAACCCGGAAGTAACCCTTTCCGGTACTTCCCAGTCGCCGTGGGACGTAACCTGAAAGAACGTAACATGAAGCGGACATAACATGAGGTATGACTGTATTATTACAGTGGTACCTCAGGTTAAGTACTTAATTCGTTCTGGAGGTCCGTACTTAACCTGAAACTGTTCTTAACCTGAAGCACCACTTTAGCTAATGGGGTCTCCTGCTGCCGCCCCACCGCTGGAGCGCGATTTCTGTTCTCATCCTGAAGCAACGTTCCTAACCCAAGCTACTATTTCTGGGTTAGCGGAGTCTGTAATCTGAAGCGTCTGTAACCCGAGGTACCACTGTATTATCATTCTCTCCCCAGCCCCCCAGTATACTGCTTTTTGCATTTTGAAAAATAAGAAATAAAGAAATTGGAGTGTGTGTGTGTGTCTGTGTGTGTAGAACTATGTGCGGGACCCTTGAGCTCCCCTGAGGGAAAGGGAGAGATGCAGATGCGATGAAGCAGCAGCAGCAACAGCCTCTCACTACCTCGCGGGGTTGTTGTGAGGATGAAACGGTGTGCTTCTTGGGGGGGTCCCCCCTCCTTGCTCGCCCCCCCCTTCAGCTCCTCTGAGGAAAAGCGGGGGATGCCAATGAAATAATAATAATAATAATAATAATAAAAACCAGATACAGGGCGAATAAACCGAGGCGAGGACCCCCCCCCCCCAAAAAACAAGGCCCTATGGAGAGCGGGAGGGGCGCGGTGGGCGTGGCCGGCGCCTCCCCCCTCAACCCAACCCCCCCCCGCGCCGCCTACCGTTGGACGTGAAGTAGAACACCATGGCAACGGGCCGCCGGACGGGTCTCCTTCGCGTCCGCACCGGGTGGGGGGGACGGGAAGGAAGTCGGAGGCGCTTCCGAGCGGCGCGGGTACAGCGTCCAGCGACTTCCGGCGGCTTCCCGGAAGTGACGTTCCCCTCACGTCCCATAGAGTTAGGAACAATCGGGAAGGGCCCCTCGGAGGGCGTGCGGCCTAGTGGGCTCGTTGAGGAGAGCGCGGCGCCCGGGTGGGAGCCTCGGGTTCAAATCCCCTCACCTCCGGCGAGGCCAGTCGCCACCTTTCGCCTCGGGAACGAGGAGCCCGTGTGGGGACCCGTCAGGCACTTTGGACTACGGCTCCCGTCATGCCCTGACATAGGAGTCGCCGCAGGGGCTGATGGGAGTTGGAGTCCGTAAGGAGAAAAAGCGATCGACGGGAAACGGAGTCTCCATTGCGAGGCCTACCTCGCGGGGGTGTTGTGTGAGGGGCGAAGCGCTGAGGAAAGGAGGTCGGGATAAAAAATTAATATTAGACTCATAGAATTGTATGTTTGGAAGACGGCGCAAGGGTCATCTAGTCCGACCCCCTGAAATGCGGGGGTTTTTTTCGAACCACGACCCTGAGATTCAGAGGATCATGCTCTACATAACAACAACAACAACAACAATAATAATAATAATAATTTTTTATTTATACCCTGCCCTTCCCGGTTCAGGAAACTGGGCTCAGGGCGGCTAACAACAAATTTAAAACACTTAATTGATGCTACAAAAAATAGCATAAAATATAGTATAAAGCGTAAATAACAATAAAATCAAAAATCAATTTAGGGGGGAAATCCATCCAATAAAAATTTGGATGATCACCAGTGCTAGCTGGCTGAATTGGTCCTACTTGGGCCAGCGAGGAGACCAGGGGAGAATTAGCTATTCCACCTGGCCTTTAATTTGAATTCAGCCTGATCTTTAATTTCCCTTCTCTTCCCTCTGCTTATATGAAGATCACCTGCTCTGAGACCCCGCAGCTAATTCTCCCCTGGGCTCCTCGCTGGCCCAAGTAGGACCAAATCAGCCAGCTAGCCCTGGGGATTATCTAATTGATTTTTTAATTTTATTGTTATTCATGTTTTTATACTGTATTTTATGCTGTTTTTATAAATTAAGTGTTTTAAATTTGTTGTTAGCCGCCCTGAGCCTGGTTTTTGAACCAGGAAGGGCGGGGTATAAATAAATTTATTATTATTATTATAGCTGTGGGATCCAGAGCGGGGAATTTTCATAAAAAGGGGAGTGGGAGGGAAGGGAAGGAAGGAAGGGGAATAAAAGATCAGGCTGAATTCAAATTGAAAGACAGGCGGAATAGCTCTGTCTTACAGGCCCTGCGGAAGGAGGTTAAATCCTGCAGGGCCCTGGTCTCCTGGGACAGAGCATTCCACCAGGTTGGAGCCACCACTGAGAAGGCCCTGGCCCTGGGGAAGGATAGTCTGACTTCCCTAGGGCCCGGGACCTCCAAACTATGATTATTCATGGACCTTAAGGTCCTCCGTGGGGCATACCAGGAGAGGTGGTCCCGGAAATACTACGGCCCTAAGCCACAAAGGGTCAAAACCAGCACCTTAAACCTGACCCGATACTCCACCAGGAGCCAGTGCAACTGGTAAACCACTGGGTGAATGCGCTATTTTAATTATTTTTTAAAAAAAATAATATGCTGGCTGCACCCTTCGTTGCAATTAACAGATTGTTTTTCCATTTTTTATTTTACATAAATTATTGATGGTAATACGTAATGAGAAAAAAATGATCCCCAAGAAGGGCACAATAAAACAATTATAATAATGCAACAATAGACTCCCATCTCTTCACATGCCCATGCATGGCACATGGTTTCCCTGCAGAAAATCCTGAGAACTGTAGTTTCCAGAGCTACAATTCCCAGGAAGCTTAACAAACTACAGTACCCATGAGCCTTTCAAAGGGGAAGAGAATCACATGCTTTAAATGTGAAAATATTGGGTTTCGAATCTGCTGGATGCACTTAATCTGCCCTTGGTTGTTGTTTTTTTTAAAAAAACCCAACAATACCCTAAAACGAGCATATGAGAAACAAACACCAGCAGCAATAACAGAAATGAAGATACGATACTAATTCAGGCATGCGAAATATCTTCAGTCCAGCAAGATCCGGAATGGGCTGTAACTAAGATGTCAAAATAGCCTGGGGTCAGCACACTTGCAGGTGTTTAGGGTGAGCTCAGGGTGGCAAAAGTGCCACCGACCTATGCCAGAGCCAGTGGGGTGTAGTGGTTAGAGTCCAGGACCAGGATTTGGGAGAGACCTAGGTTCAAATCCTCCCAGTCGACCAGGAAGCTCCCTAGGTGACCTTGGGGGCCAGCTCTGGCCTGCCTCTCAGCCTGGCCTGCCTCACAGGGTCGTTGTTGGGATGAAAGGAGGAGAGGAAGAAACAGGTGCACCACCTTGGGCTCCTTGGAAGGAAAAGGTGGGTTATAAATGCAAGGCTTGTACTGTAATCAGCTGTGCATGCGCCAGGCGGGGTGGCGCACCCCAGGGCACCGCGCCAGGCCAGTCCTCACCGCCAACGCTGCTGGGCACACACCCACGGGGTGCAGAGGTTTTACGGAGCCTGCGCACTGGTTCAGGCCTGGCCGCTGGAGCTAAGCAGGGCCGTGATGTGCCCTTGCCCACCCGGGCAGGGAGGGACGCAGCACAGCAGGCAGAACGAAAAGGGGAACCTTGCGCCCCCAAAAAAACATGCGCCAGGGCTCATGCTCCCCTGCCCCCCCCCACATGCTGTACCCCTGGCCACACACTTTTATAATATTCTATCATGTTACCTCTCACTTGCCTTTTCTCTTAACTAAAAATCCCCAAACGCTGCAACCTTTCTTCTTTGTTCCACCCTTGGATCATTTCGGTTGCCCTTTTCTGATCCTTCTCCAGCTGTACGATGATGATGATGATAATGATAATAATAATACCAATAATAATAATAATAATAATAATAATAATTTATTTATACCCCCCATCTGACTGGGTTTCCCCAGCCACTCTGGGCGGCTTATATTAAAATACAATAATTCATCAGCTATTAAAAGCTTCCCTAAACAGGGCTGCCTTCAGATGTCTCCTAAAAGTCAGATAGTTGTTTATTTCCTTGACATCTGGTGGGAGGGCATTCCACAGGGCGGGTGCCACCACCGAGAAGGCCCTCTGCCTGGTTCCCTATAGCCTCTCTTCTTGCAGGAAAGGAACCGCCAGAAGGCACTCGGTGCTGGACCTCCATGTCCGGGCAGAACGATGGAGGTGGAGATGCTCCTTCAGGTCTACTGGGCTTTCAAGGTCAGCACCAACACTTTGAATTGTGCTCGGAAACATCCTGGAAGCCAATGAAGGTCTTACAGGACAAATGTTATGTGATCCCGGCGGCCACTCCCAGTCACCAGTCTAGCTGCCGCATTCTGGATTAGTTGCAGTTTCCTGGTCACCTTCAAAGGTAGCCCCACGTAGAGCGCATTGCAGTAGTCCAAGCGGGAGATAACCAGAGCATGCACCACTCTGGCGAGGCAGTCTGCGGGCAGGGAGGGTCTCAGCCTGCGTACCAGATGGAGCTGGGAGACAGCTGTCCTGGATACAGAATTAACCTGTGCCTCCATGGACAGCTGTGAGTCCAAAATAACTCCCAGGATGCGCACCTGGTCCTTCAGGGGCACAGTTACCCCATTCAGGACCAGGGAGTAGTTTCTGGGCCACCTTCAATGTCATACCCTCCCACATTTCTCCGGTGAAAATAAGAACGTCCTAAGGAAAATGGACGCGAGTGGCGCTGTGGGTTAAACCACTGAGCCTAGGACTTGCTGATCAGAAGGTTGGCGGTTCGAATCCCCGCGACGGGGTGAGCTCCCGTTGCTCGGTCCCTGCTCCTGCCAACCTAGCAGTTCGAAAGCACGTCAAAGTGCAAGTAGATAAATAGGTACCGCTCCAGCGGGAAGGTAAACAGCATTTCCATGCGCTGCTCTCGTTCACCAGAAAGGGCTTAGTCCTGCTGGCCACATAACCCGGAAGCTGTACGCCGGCTCCCTCGGCCAGTAAAGTGAGGTGAGTGCCACAACCAGAGAGTCATTGGCAACTGGACCTAATGGTCAGGGGTCCCTTTACCTTTAAGAAAAGCAAGACATTCCCTGTTCAAATTAGAAACTTGGATGGCTTCTGTCCATCTGGGAAAGAGGGAGCCTTGGCGGGTCTGCAATACCCAGCACAAGCATGCTTGAGTTTCAGGTCCTCTCATCTCAGAATCGAAACCTCAGCTGTGGGGCAGGAGCCACTCTTGGGGGTTAGTTGCCTCTCAGCCCAGCCCAGCTCAGAGGGCTGGATGAATGCCACCCATTCTGCTGCTGGCTGACTGATCACAGAGAGGCCCTGAGCCAACCAGGGTGGACTACAGAAGACATTTGTGATGCAAGCGTTACCTCGGGAGAAGGGGCCCTGTGAACTCCCTGCCTGGAGTCCGGCCAGAGCAGCTGCCTTGCCCCAAGACCATGCTGGCAAACCTGCTGGATGCCATCCCAAATAGCTGCCATTTGCTGTTGCTGCTGGTGGTGGTGCTTTTGTTGCTGTTCGCCGGTAACTGGGCTGCTGAAAACGTGAGAATATCCTGGGTAAGTAAGGCTCAGCCTTTGGACCCAGGTGAGATCTGGGGTTCTGGTTCTTGGCACCGAGAACAGCATAGCCTACCAACCGGTTGCTGCTGGACTCGCTGCCTCAAGTGGGAGAGAGTTCCACAGTCTTTACTACGCTGCATGAACGAGGGCTGCATTTTATCTGCCCTCAATCTTTCAACATTCAGCGTTGTTGAGCATCCGCGAGATCTAGCATTGTGAGAGAGGGATAGAATTCAAGTTCCAAGAAAGGAGATTCCGACAAAACATTTGGGAAAACTTGTTGATGGGAAGAGGTGTTTGACAGTGGAACTGGTGGACTCTGCTCAGCTTTAGCTGAGATTCCTGCATTGTAGGGGGTTAGAATAGATGACCTTTGGGTCTTTTCCAACTCTTAAGATTCTGTGATTCTCCCTCTGCTTTCTCCATGCGGTGCATAACTTTAAAAACTTTTAACAAACTATTCTGGCACCTCTTATGTGCCTTTTAAAAAAAGTCCCAAAGGTTAAATAACAACAACAACAACAATGTATTATTTATACCCCGCCCATCTGGCTGAGTTTCCCCAGCCACTCTGGGCAGCTTCCAACAAAATATTAAAATACAGTAATTCATCAAACATTAAAAGCTTCCCTAAACAGGGCTGCCTTCAGATGTCTTCTAAAAGTTTGGTAGTTATTTTTCTCTTTGATATCTGGTGGGAGGGCATTCCACAGGGTGGGTGCCACCGCCGAGAAGGCCCTCTGCCTGGTTCCCTGTAATTTGGCTTCTTGCAGTGAGGGAACCACCAGAAGGCCCTTGGAGCTGGACCTCAGCGTCTGGGTAGAACGATGGGGGTGGAGACGCTCCTTCAGGTATACTGGACTGAGGCCAGTAAATGATAAAACCTTTCTTCATAGAAAGTATGACTAAAACAACCGTTTAGTTTTCCTGGCTAAACATGTTTAGCTCCCTTGGGAGATGGTGGACCAGGGGCACCAACTATGGGGGGCTGTGGGTGCCTGAGGTCTCTCGAGATTTTGGAAGCTGAGTTTCGGTACCACTGGAAGTCAGGTTCCAAGGCCGGTGGGGAGGGACGTCATGACATGGGGCCCAAGTTGGCTCCCCTGTGGTGGAGTCTCCTTCCTTGGAGGTTTTTAAGCAGAGGTTGAATGGCCATCTGTCATGGGTGCTTCTAGCTGAGATTCCTGCCTCGCAGGGGGTTGGACTAGAGGACCCTTGGGTGTCCCAACTCTACAATTTTATGAAACCAGCCCTCCCCTCGCTTGTGATTCCTAGCTGCAAGGGGCTTTCAGATGCAGATCACCTCTGACAGTGGAGGCAGAGGGACAGATCCATCTTTGCGCTCTCTTTGCACCGGCATTTCTTCTGGCCGGACAAAATGACCCCCCCTCTCCTCTCTCCCTCTGTGCTGTTCTGATGCTTTCAGAGGAAGCAGTGAGGGCCAATTCTTTAAAACAGGATTGGACAAGTTCATGGAGGAGGAGAAGGCTATGAATGGCTCCCAGCCCTGTTAGCTCTGCCTCCACATTCAAAGTTGAGTTTCCATTGAAATGAGGCTGTATTTTAATATTTTAATGTTTTACTGTTGTATTTTAATCTTGTTTTTAAGTTGTATTTCAATCAATTTGTTTTTATATCGGGTGTTAACCGCCCTGAGCCCGGTCTTGGCTGGGGAGGGTGGGGTATAAATAAAATTTTTTATTATTATTATTAAAGGCAGGAAGGCTTGTGAATTCAAGCTGCTGGGATCCACAGGAGGCAAAGGCGCTCTTGGGCTCAGATCCCGCTTACGGGTTTCCCATAGAGCAGCCTTTCTCAACCTGTGGGTCCCCAGATGTTGTTAAACTACAACTCCCATCACCCCTAGCTAGCAAGGCCAGAGCTCAGGGATGATGGGAGTTGTAGTCCAACAACATCGGGGGACCCACAGGTTGAGAACTGCTGCCATAGAGGGATGTGGGTGGCCCCTGTGAGAGCAGGATCCTGGGCAAGATGATCCAGCAGGCGCTTCTTATGTTCTTAAGGGGAAAAAACTGAGGGGAACCTGAAACACACCAAGACTAACAGGGCCGGCACTACCATGAGGCAGGGTGAAGCAGTGGCCATAGATGGCAATCAGGGTGGGACAGAGCTCTGCCTGTGTGACATGCAACCTGCCCTGCACCCACTGAACCAGGCCACTGTCCTCGGGGTGTAAGGAAGGATGTTGAAATAAGATTCAGCCGTTTGCCCAGGAGGAGAAACTCCTTGCCTTTTGCTTCAGGCGGCAGAAAGCCTTGGACAGGCCCTGCAGACTACGAAAGGGATTCAGTCCCGCTTGCCTTTTCCTCCCCTGCCTCTGTTGCCGCCTCCCTGCTTTGCCTTCAGCTCTGTTCTTTTCGCCTTGCTGTTCTCCGACAGGTTCCTCCTTGTCTCAAGAAGAAGCAGACCAAGCACCCAGCAGCATGGATAAGTAAGCAGCGGGCACCTTTCCACCTTCCTGCCCCATCCCTGAGGCAGCCAGGATGCTGCTCCTTGCGCCGCCACGCGGCTCATGGGCTCTTCCTTGCCTTTCTTTGCAGCACCTTTAGAAGGAGCAAGAGACATCAGCACAGACACGGAAGTGAGATGGAACACAAGCACAGAATCGGGAAAGAGGTGAGCCTCGATTCCTGCAGTGCAGGGGGTTGGACTGGATGACCCCGGGGGGTCCCTTTCAACTCTACAATTCTGTGATTCTATGAAAAACCAGACAGGCAGCATCATCTGTCCCAGTTCCCAAAAGGTCATAGAAGTGTAGACACTGAGAGTCATCTAGACCATGGGTAGGCAACCTAAGCCCCGGGGGCTGGATCCGGCCCAATCACCTTCTCAATCTGGCCCACAAACAGTCTGGGAATCAGCATGTTTTTTCATTAGTAGAATGTGTGCTTTTATTTAAAATGCATCTCTGGGTTATTTGTGGGGCCTGCCTGGTGTTTTTACACGAGTAGAATGTGTGCTTTTGTTTAAAATGCATCTCTGAGTTATTTGTGGGGCATAGGAATTTGTTCATTCCCCCCCCCAAAAAAAATATAGTTCAGCCCCCCACAAGGTCTGAGGGACAGTGGACCGGCCCCCTGCTGAAAAAGTTTCCTGACCCCTGATCTAGACGGACCACTAGCCTGATCCAGCATACTCTTATTAAGTTCTTATGCTGCTCTGCTTCTCTGGTTTTTCTTAGGTCATGCGAGACCCTAAGCTTGCATCGCACTCTGCACACCTTGGACAAGAACATCCAGTATCTCGCCTGGCAAATGCAACGCATCAGCGGCACGTAAGGAAATCATAGAAAACGGCATGCACTTGCAGTCTGAGGGTCTTGCAGATCCGAGCTTCCTTGGCACAGAGACGCCTTCACGCACACGCACACCCCCCCGGATGCCCTCCAGATTATTACTATTTTAATATTTGTATGCCGCTCTTCATGCATAGATCTCAGGGCGGTTCACGGCAGTAAATAATAATAATAGTAATAATAATAATAATTTATTATTTATACCCCACCCATCCGGCTGGGCTTCCCCAGCTACTCTGGGCAGCTTCCAACAAAATATTAAAATACAATTGCATCAAACATTAAAAGCTTCCCTAAACAGGGCTGCTTTCAGATGTCTTCTAAAAGTCTGAAAGTTGTTGTTCTCTTTGACATCTGGTGGGAGGGTGTTCCACAGGGCGGGCACCACCACCAAGAGGGCCCTCTTCCTGGTTCCCTGTAACTTGGCTTCTCGCAGACAGGGAACTGCCAGAAGGCCCTCAGTGCTGGACCTCAGTGTCCGGGCTGAATAATGGGGGTGGAGACGCTCCTTCAGGTCTACTGGGCCGAGGCCGTTTAGGGCTTTCAAGGTCAGCACCAACAATTTGAACTGTGCTTGGAAACGTACTGGGAGCCAGTGTAGGTCTTTCAAGACCAGTGTTATGTGGTCTCGGCAGCCACTCCCAGTCACCAGTCTAGCTGCCGCATTCTGGATTAATTGCAGTTTCCGGGTCACCTTCAAAGGGAGCCCCGCATAGAGCACATGGCAGTAGTCCAAGCGAAAGGTGAAACACAAACCGAGCGGATCAATTTTCCAGGGGTTCCAGGCACAGGGTCTATGTTTCCTTTTGGAAATGATGCACATAAAGACACCACAGATATATGGTTTATTCACACATATATACAAGCTGAGCCTACGATGGAGGGCTTCACAGCATTAACATCCCCAAAGGGCCTTGCTTCGCCAAGCCACAACCTTGGAGTCAAACAGATATCAAGCATCTCTCTGTTTCTCTCAGGAAAGGGACCCCGAGGGTCATCCAGTACAACCCCCTGCAACGCAGGAACCTTTTCCCCCACATGGGACTCAAACCCACAACCCTGAAATTAAGAGCCTCATGCTCTACCAGCTCAGCTATCTAAGTTCCCATTACCTCACCAGGAAGCTAGCCTAGCTATTCCGAGAATTAGATGTATGCCATGGCTTTCAGCCTAATGCCAACTCATAACAATATTTTATTATCTTTGCACTTTTGTCCCTCTGGGCAACGGTGCTTTGTGGTTTATTTCTTTTTACCCTTCTGTTTTCTTTCACAATGTTCTTCTTCTTGTTCTAAGAAAACTGCTCCCTTTCCCTTATAGGGTATTCTAGAACCTGGATAGCATGGGTAGGCAAACTAAGGCCCGGGGGCCAGATCTGGCCCAATCGCCTTCTTAGTCCGGCCCATGGACGGCCCAGGAATCAGCGTGTTTTTACATGAGTAAAATGTGTGCTTTTATTTAAAATGCATCTCTGGGTTATTTGTGGGGCATAGGAATTCGTTCTCCCCCCCCCCCCAATATAGTCCGGCCCCCCACCAGGTCTGAGGGACAGTGGACTGGCCCCCTGCTGAAAAAGTCTGCTGACCCCTGCCATATAGAGTCCTTTCGTAGGTTCTCTGTTATTAGGAGAAAACAGCAGAGGCCAAGCAGAGAATATTGAGAAGCAAAGCAGCTAGTAAACCTGATCTTTATTAAACTGCTGCAACAGGGTCCCCGCTCCCCACACACAGGAGGGATAACCCTGAACAGTGGTGTGCAAGCTCTTATATAGACTTTTGAAATTGCCCACCCTGTAGCCCAAGACCAACCCCCAAAACGTCATACATACATCACAGGAGGAGGCTATCTACAGTAGAACTCCTGCCTGCCAGGATACCTGATAATGGTCACTGATTGCATTACCTGGGCAGCCTGGCCATTCTTTTGTGATGCTTAATACTTTAGTTCCTGAATCCAGGTCACAGGCTCACCTTATTCATACACAAATACCCCCCTAAGAGAGGATTTGCAAGTAAAAAGACAATGGGAAGGCTTTCCCCATTTGCCTCCCTTCCTGCAGGGGAATATGTGAGGTCACTGGGAGAGCTGAAATGGCTTCAGGATTGCTCTCCCGTACCTTTTCAGACACATGGTTCATATAATTAGATAAGTGTGCATTTATGAGTACAGTCATACCTTGTGTTACGTTTGCTTCATGTTACGCTTTTTCAGGTTGCGTCCCGCGGCGACCTGGAAGTACCGGAAAGGGTTACTTCCGGGTTTCGCTGCTTGCGCATGCGCATATGCTCAAAATGACCACATGTGCAGAAGCAGCGAATTGTGACCCGTGTATGCACAGACACGGATTGCGTTCTGTTCATGTTGTGAATAGGGCTCCAGAACGGATCCCGTTCGCAAGCAGAGGTACCACTGTATTCTATATTTGAGACCTTAAGATTCTTATAACATTCCGTTGCTGGTGACAAACAAGACGAACTGAAAGAAGGCCTGTTCTGACCACCTTCCTTTGCCTTTCTGCCTCTCCCCTACCCTCTCCAGGATCTCGCGGACCCCGTCCAATGTCTCCATGGGGTCCGTCACCTCCATCTGCAGCTGGGGCCATTCCTCAGGAGGAGGAGGAGGAGGAGATATAGAGGAGGAAGAGGTCGAAGTTGACACCACCTGCTACAGCTGGTCAGCAGTGCCCCCCTCTCTGGCTCCTACCTCCCTGAACAAAGCAGCGGCAGCCCCAGCAGCTCATCTCCCCAAACCCCCCAGGGTGGTCTGCCACCAGTCCCACCACCAACCCCACCACCAGCCCCACCCCTGCCCCAAGCAGGACTCCAGCCTGTACCAGAAGCGGCTGCAGGGGCAATGGGGGAGCACCACGCCCTGCTCGGACTCCACCACCAGGCGCATCTGCACCCCCCCTCCCTGGCACCCCACCAACAAACACCCCAGCGGCCCGGCCCACCCACCAAAACCGTCCAACAGGATCGGCTTCCTAGACTACAAGTCCCAAGAGCTGCTCAACTGGCACGTCCACACCAAGCAACGCCAGAAGGAAGAGGACGCAGTGCTGGCAATGCTCTCTCGCCGGGACCCCAGCCCCAAAGGCAGGTCCTGGGTGGTCAGCCTCGAAGCTCCCAAAGGCGGGGTCCCTCAGTGGCCCGCCAGCCCGCAGCTGCCCACAGGCCAGAGGTCGCGCAGCCGCACGCCCCCTCAGCCCCACCCGGCAGGCCGCCAGAGCCCGCCCAAGACCCTCCACGTGCGCAGTCCGTGCCCCAGGCCCCCCACGCCGCCCCGGGAAGAGCTACTGACTCCCCCCATCCTCGTATGCAAGACCGTGAGTCACAGCAGCCTCCGGAGCCTGGCCACGGGCGAGGTGGGCAGCGAGGCTGCCAAGGAGGGCCTGGAGACTCTCCTTGGCCTCTTCGGCCCTGGCAAAAGCCCCCTGGCCAAGGAGCTGAGCAGACCCGGGACCCCCAAGGAGAAGGAGAGGGATGTCGGGGGCAGTCGGAGGCCCCACAGCAACCCCAAGGAGACCAGAGCCGCCAGCCCGAAGGCCAGAGCCGCCAGCCCAAAGGCAAGAGCCGCTAGCCCGAAGGCCAAGCCCTTGGAGATCGAGATCAGCGCCACCCTGGACCGCAAGGTGCGACGCCTGAGCTGGGCCGACGCCACTGCACCCGAAGCCCCCAGGCCGCTGGCAATCCGCGACGTGATGAGCACCACCCGCCCACCAGTCCTGGACCCGTTATTCATGTGCCAGGCGCAGTTGGAGATGCCCTGCTTGGCCCTGGGCCCAGCCAAGGTGCAGCAGGAGGTGTGCCAGCCTGCTGTGCCACCCGGCAAGACCCCGTGCCTGGCCCACGCGCTGGTGGAGTCGCTGGACCAGGACCAAGCCGTGCAGGACCTGCACCAAGCCCTGGCCAAGGGGCTGGGGAAGGGGCGCGGCCGGCCGTGTGTGGAGTACCCCGTCTGCCTGCTGTGCGGCCGCTGCACTCCCTACTGCCCCCACCCACCCACGCGGTACAGCCCTTCCCTGGTGGTCTACCCCCGGCTGAGCGTGCGCGAAGGCGAGGTCCACATGGGGCTGGGCTTCTTGCTGAAGATCAAGCGGTCCGAGGCCAACGAGTGGGGGCTGGTGTGCAAGCCGGACGCCTCCCGGACGCGCCCGGGCAAAGAGGGGCTGCCCTCCAAGCTGGACAGGAGCAAGGGCAAGCGGCGGAAGAACAAGGCAGCCGCCCCCCAGCCTCGAGACCCAGAGAAGGTTGTCCGCCTGCACAGGCAGCAGTCGGCAGAGAGGCTGGACATGAGGCCTAAAAACCACGGCCGGAGCGTTCCAAAACCCGTCCCGCCACCGAAAATGAAGCCCGAGCCGGAACTCCGAATGCCGGCCCCCAGCACGGTGCTTGCCGTGCCCCCCAAGAAGCGCCCCAACATCCTGAAGCGGCTGCTTCTCTGCATCAAGAACGTCTGGGCGAAGGTGCGAGGCAAACCTGTCAAGCCCCCCAAGAGGCAGGGCTCCCCGCCTGCCCTCCCCAAGTCCCCCGAGAGGCCGTGGTCCCCTTCGTCCTCTCCCGACGACTCCAAGCCCCCAAACCACGAGGGGATCTTGCTCCACAGGCAGGACTCTCTGCTCACAAATATAAATGCCTTGGAGCCCAGCCCCAGGCAAAGTTCCCGGAGGGTGTCCCTGCAGCTCGGCACGCCCAAGGCGCCACGGAGCCCCCAAAAGTCCGGGGCGCTGAAGAAATTGTCCAGGCAACCCTCCCCGGTGCAGTTCAAGAAGGCCTCGTCCAAGCAGAAATCCCACAGGAGCAGCGCGCCCTAAAGGCCTCAGCAAAGGCCCTCAGCCCGCTTGCCTTGGCGCGGAAAAGGCTCCGTGGCCAGAGGGCTGGGGAAGGGACTCTCCCGCAGGGACCTTTGCTTTCCTTATCCTACTCCACAGGCGGGACACAGCTGGTCTGTGTTGCTTCGTTCCAGGCTGCAAATAAATTGGCTGGACGTTTACATCTCTGTTCTCCCATCCTCTTCCCTCACTTTCTCTGTGAGGTTGCGGGTGGGGGGTGTTGGTGGGAGTGGGGCAGAGAAAGAGGCCAGCTAGGTCAGCATCCTGTTCTCAAAGTGGCCAAGCAGATGCCCCTTTTGGGTGTTAACGGTGAAATCTGAGGGCTCCCTTGGACAAAAAACAAGGACACCAGCCAGGAATAGCAGAGCAAAACAGCAGCCAGGAGGCTTGGTCTTTATTGAAGACTGTGGCGACAGGACTCCCACCTGCCACAAGGTGGAACAGGATGGAAACCCCAAACAAAAGAGCCCCCAAACTTTTATTAGCTGCTCATCCCCATGTTACACCCCCCCCAAACTACATCACTAATACATCTCGAAAGGGGAGGTCTGGGGACAGGAATCTGAGCATCCTGGACCCTGCCCCATGGTTCTCTTTGCCCTCCACCAAACACCCATCAAGTGGAACAAAAGAGGTATTTACATTTCCCTGTTTCCTAGTTAATCCCACCCTTTTGTTTTCATCTGGGTTTGTTATTTCTGGAATGGCTACCTGTCTGGCACTCAGGTATCAGGATGCCAGGAATTATCCCTCAGGCAGAGGGGCTGCTGAGGAGCTGAGCTCACAGGTCTAGATGAATTTCTGAAGTTTTCCCAGTGAGTCAGTACAGAGATACATTTATCAGTATCGTGCAGCAGAGGCCCTTTGAATACATAGGAAGAAATTCTAATGAGGTGTTTTGTGGGGATAAATCACAAAAGTCACAATAGTGGACATTTGTTTCTGAGAGGACATTTGTTTCTGAGTAAGCAAGCAGAGAAGCAGCAGCGACCCTCTCTGAGATTATTTGGAAGGGATCACTAAGGATCATGTAGCCCAACCCCATGCAATGCAAGAAACTCGGGATCTCCCGGGGCTGCCCTGAGCCTAGCAATCCAGCCAGCAAGCCATCAGACGCGCAAATTGATCCGTCCACGATCCGTCGGAATCCGGGCAAGCGCGCTGCCTGCCCCTCCCGTTGCTCCACGAGAAACTACAATCCCCACAATGCCTTGCGCCCAAACCCGGGCTTCTCCCATCATTTGATTGGCCAGGACTTGTTGACAGTGAGAGGTTGTCGCTTTCTATTGGTCGGGGAGCCCGCGAAAGGCGGTCTTCTTCCTTTAATCCCGCCTCCAGAGTCTACGCTCTGTACTCGGGCCAATGATCGCCGAGGCAGCGATGGGACTGGCGGCGCGGCTGGCCAATGGGCGTGAAGGCGCGAACGGGGAGAGTTTCGAACGGCGCCGTGAGGGGAAAAGAGCGGCGGGAGCTCTGAGGTGGGAAACGTGAGGTAAGAAATGGAGCAAAAGGGCGGTTTTTGTGAGGGGGAAAGTGGCGGGAGGCGATGTTTTTAGGGCTTTAATGGTGCCTGAAATCTCCCTAGGCTCCTTTCCCGGGCGAAGAAGCCTCGGTCGAGGCGCCTCGGCCCACTTTGGCGCGGAACTCCCCGCACGTAGAAAAGGAGCCCCTCAGGGAGGAAGCGCGGAGGGCTTGACCTAATAAATAAAAGATAAAGCGATAAATAAAATGAAGGAGGGGGAGAAGAGAGACATAGAAACGGTTCTTCTCCCTCCGGGCGCCGGCGGCCATGCCATGAAGCTGGGGTTCAGGACAGAGCAAAGAAAGGCAGGGTGAAGCTGCGGAACTCCCTGCCACCGGAGGCAGTGATGAGATGGCAGGTGGGAGCAGCCAAAGGCCACGACAGAGGGAGAGAAATAACTAGAAGTCCATCTATCTCTATATGGAGAAGCAGAACCTCTCTCCCCCCCCCCCCCAATATGTGTGTGTATATAATCTATATAAAGATAGCTTTAAAAGAGGATTAGACAAATTCACGGGGGGGGGTAAGGGGCTGGGGGCTGGACTAGATGACCCCTGAGGTCCCCTTTCTGTTGGGTCTGGTTTCAAACCCTGAGCGATCTTTGCAACAGAGAGCTAGTGAATTGCAAAGAGAGGGAGGCTCCATGAACAGATCTTTATTTTACCTAAGTACATGTACAGAAAGAATGGCCGACCCCGGAGGACTGTTGGAAACTTTTAAACATTCATTTTCTCCTTACTCCCCTAATTCCTATTGGTTTAAGAACTTGCAGCGGACAGATTTCCTTGAACGCCTTTTTCCTGCCTTACTCCTTGATATGTGCCCCCACTGTTACATACAGTCACGTGCATCCCATATACACTTAAATTAGTAATTTAAGGACAAAGGGTGTGCCTTTTAATATTCATGAGGTAATTATGCATGCGTACTTTCTTAAGTCAGCACCTGCTAATTCTTGTTGCCTTGGATTTTAAATCTTTCACTCCTAGGCGCCTCTTGGCTATCTACAGGCCTTGAGCAGTAAAATGAGTCCTTAACCTTAACGCATTCCAAACAAGAGCTGGTAAGAGGTAATTAACGAGTAGACGTGGGTGGCGCTGTGGTCTAAACCACAGCGCCTAGGACTTGCCGATCAGAAGGTCGGCAGTTCGAATCCCCACAACTAGGTGAGCTCCCGTTGCTTGGTCCCTGCTCCTGCCAACCTAGCTGTTCGAAAGCACGTCAGAGTGCAAGTAGATAAATAGGTACCACTCTGGCGGGAAGGTAAACAGCGTTTCCGTACGCTGCTCTGGTTCGCCAGAAGCGGCTTAGTCATGCTGGCCACATGACCCGGAAGCTGTACGCCGGCTCCCTCGGCCAATAAAGCAAGATGAGCGCTGCAACCCCAGAGTTGGCCACGACTGGACCTCACGGACAGGGGTCCCTTTACCTTTAACAAATAGATGCAGGTGGCGCTGTGGTCTAAACCACAGAGCCTAGGGCTTGGATCAGAAGGTCGGCGGTTCGAATCCCCGCAACCAGGTGAGGTCCCATTGCTCTTTCCCAGCTCCTGCCAACCTAGCAGTTCGAAAGCACAAAGTGCAAGTAGATCAATATGTATCGCTCCGGCAGGAAGGTAAACGGTGTTTCCATGTGCTGCTCTGGTTCTCCAAAAGCGGCTTAGTCATGCTGGCCACATGACCTGGAAGCTGTGCGCAGCAACCCCAGAGTCGTCCGTCACTGGACCTAATGGTCAGGGGTCCGTTTACCTAACAAATAGACAAAAGAAGAAATTCAACTTCAAAAAGCCAAGTTGATGGACTGCAAACTGGCTTTCTTTAGCATAACACTTGATAGATTCCTCCCGCAGGGAAGCATAGACAGCAAGCACAATTTTATGCAGAAGCAAATATAGCTGGTTATTTTATATAAAAACAGGATCAATAATCATTTCTGACCCCACATTCCCACTCTACAATTCTCTTATTCTGCTCTTGCAAGAGGCAAGGGATCTCTGTGGTTCTCCCATTAGAGGCAGCAGTGTTTCTGAATAGCAGTTGCTGGAAAGTGTGCTTTTTCTCTAAGCTTCTTGTGGGTTTCTCTGTGGGGCCTCTGGTTAACTGGATGGGGCCCCATTTAGCCTGATCCAGAAAGCATCTCCTTCCTTAAGCATCTACGCTGCTCTGGCCCAGCCAGTTGAGGGAGCCTCCTGGCCTGGGGGCTGCCTAAGCCTGCTCCCCCCCAGTGCTTTGCACCGCAGCTCTCCTCAGCTCCAGCCAGAATGCAGAAACTACTCCACTGCCTGATTTTTGGTTGAAGCATGTGAGCTTGTTGGAAGAAGCAAAAAGACCCAGGCTGTTTTATGCTGCTGTCCCAAGGCTAAAGGGTCTACCAGTATAAACTGGCCTGGGGGGGGGGGCGGATCAGGAATATCAGTGGCTTGCAAAGATAGGCAAGGGATGCAAACATGAGTTCTCATTCTAATCCTGGCTCTGCAGGCAGATAGATCACACCTGTCAACACATAACTGACTAACGCACCTGCCTCTGACTTGTAGGCGCTTTGCTGAGAACATGGCGTTTGTTACTCCAAGGAAGCGAAAACGCAGTATTGACAGGTGAGATTGCCATTGCAAGTTATCCAAGAGCTTTAGCTACTGTTGTGACTTGAAAAATCAGAGGGAATTATTTTTATACATGTATTACTGTTGGTTTTGGGATGCTACAAAACGATTGGAATGTACAACATCCTGCTCTCTTCCTCTTAGGTACTTTCATTCTTCACTTTCCGAATTAATGATTAAGAGATTTGGTTTAACGTTGTCCAAATTGGAGTAAGGTGTATTGTGTAAGTGTTATGTACTGAAGTTCTCACCCTGGGCCAGCAGGGGGATACTGGAGATAGTTTTTCACTCAGGTCCACATATGCAAATAAGGGATTGAAAGTGACGTTCAGTGATTGGATAGTTACAGAAAGCTGTTACAGTTGTGTTGTACTGGAGCTCTATATAAGCAGGCTGGCTGAACCCTTCAGTTCAGTTCTGTTCTGGCCTGTGAATAAACAAGAGCTGTTTGAGGAATCGCTGTGTGGTCTGATATGTTCACCCACAACTTAACAGTAAGAGACACTGTTGTGTTATTTCATTTAGATCCAGTTTGTGATCTCCAATATTTTGCGTAATTTCCTGTGATAATACAGGGAACTAATTATGTTTCTTCTGAATTCACTGATTGCTTAAACATAATTTAATAGGAAGAACAGAGGAAACAGTAGGAACCCATATCCTTACCCGTAAATCTTTATAACTTGATTTTTTTTATCATCTTCCCATATGTATTTGTCATCTTACACATCCATCACATGTGGAAATGCACCAAATTTCAGTATCTTCAACTGGCTAATCTAGCTTTTTAAAAAGATTGCATAGGTTCTGCTAAAGGTAGAATGCTATCATGTGCAAAAAGTTTTATTCCCCCCCCCCCCTTAAGTAAAGAGTGAAATATTAACTTTATATTGTTGTAACGGATTACACTTCCTCACACCAGCCAGACCCCAACCCCCAGTCTAGTGCCCGAACCGTAGAGGATGTAATGACTGTCCCTCAGGAGCCTCTGGGTAATGTAACGGAAATTCTTACTGTGATTTTCTTTTCCTAGAGTCTCCTGAAGGACAGTATCCACCACACTGGGAGAGCCTTCATGGTTCATTAGTTGTATCTGGAGGAAGCAATTTAAACTCAGTGCACTAACTTTTCTTTTATATGGTCTGTGTATGATACTTTGGATATGGAGTCGTCACCGGCTATGGTTGGCGTTTTACTGTGTTATGTTTATGCATAATGAAAATAAACATTAACTTTACATTTTGCAGCTTGTTACTAGTACACAGGAATCCAGCGAAAAAACTGATGATGGAATTCGCTGAGGATCTGCCTATAACAGATCCTGCAGGACACCGTACTGTATCTCAAATGCTGAGTTTCCAAGATGAAGAAAAAGAAAATCAAAACCTGTCCCAAGCATCAAGAATATCACAGAAGCTTGATAAGTCTCCACTACAAGCAGCCAGTGTGCCAAAGGGGATACAAAGGGTGTTTCCACAGGGAACGTCTCCTGAGTGTGGCAGCGCATACCATTCCATTGTACCCCCCAGCTCCTTTTACAACAAAGGGAAGCAATATCTAAACCTACTGGAGAGGAAACTAGCAAATGAAAGCCATCCTCTGAATCCAAGAAATGGTGACGGGAACCTACCTGTTGCCAACAAGACTGAGACAACACAGCTGAAAGTGATGACAAACAGGAGCAGGCCTTCAAAAACACCCAAGCGCCCTGCTGCTTCCAGGCAGGCCAAGGCTTTGCCGAGAAACACCAAAAAAGCCAAGGTAGAGGTGGTGCTTCCCAAGCCTGTGGAGGGGAACAAGGATGCTAACTGTGCTATTCAAGATAAAGTGGAGAATCCTCTTAAAGTATTAAGCATGAAATTCAAACCTGTGCCGAAGCTCCAGACGGGGGCAGCATTCTTTGCCACTGGAAAGAAATGGCAGCCTGGCTCTAAGAAGATACTTTCATCTCCATCGTCCCCCTGCTCAGTTAGCAAGCCCACAGTAAAAGAGAGACCGGGCAGACACCTGCCTCATTCCACGCTCTACTTGTCCACTGAAAGCGAAGCAACGGAAGCAGGCAGGAAAGGAAGCCCAAAAGAGAAGAAATACGATCATGTGGAAGATGGTGTGAAATTGATCTGCAATACAAGGCAGGAGACTCTGTGTGAAGTGGACCTGTTGCAAGATACCAGCCCTCTCCAAACGTCTCATTCCGGTTGCTCAGAGACTCTGGTAGAAAAGGAAGCTGATGCTGGAACTCAGGTATGTAGAATCTATGAAAACTGGTAACCAAAGTTTGCATTTATGGAATTTCTGCTGCGATACACAATTTTGGAACTTCACCGTGTGTAGACACTGTTTTGTCCACTGAATATTTATTTAATTTGTATACTGCCCTTCACCCGAAGAGTGATTCAAACATAAAAATACAACATGAGAACACATAATGCATAATAAAGCAAATAGCAAATACAAACCAATAATCCCCTTCCCACAAACACATTTTAAAAAGCCATAGAGTGGTAATCAGCCAGATGCCTGGTTGAAGAGAAATGTGAGGAATGTGTGTGGTTGCTCACGAAGATAACAGCCAGGACTCCGACCTGTCTTTTACAGGTTTTATTGAGTGCAAAAACTATGTACAGTGCAGAAGTCCAAAATCCATGTCTGCCTCAATCACTAGCAGATTCCGGAAGTGGTTTCTTCTGGTTTGCCCTCCAGCACAAAAGCCTGGGAAAATTCCCTCTCTGCCTCTTCTCCTTACGCTTACTTCCCTGGCGAAAACTATGTGACAGAAGCATTTCCAACTCCTTGGGAGGGGTGTCGTGGCTCATCTCAGCCTGAGTGAGCCTTTTTCATCAACCCCCCTTCTTTCTTCATCCGTTTCTCCTGAGGGCTCGCCTTAACCACACTCTGACAAGGTGCAGCTGCTCAACAAAGGGGGAGGCTCTCTGTATGTTCCTGCCTCTCTCCCCTCCCCTGATGGCAGCCCCCTGACAATATGTAATGAAGGCTCCAAGTGAGCCTCCCTGTGTGGAGCATTCCACAAACTTGGAGCAGAAAATGTCCTTTCTTGTGTTGTCGCCCTCCAGACCTCTTGTGGAAGAGACATAAAAAAAGGACCACAAATGATGATTGCAGGGTCTGGATCTGTTCATATGGGGAGAGGCGATCCTTCAGGTATTATGGTGTTGAATGCACTGTACATTAGCAGGTTATACGCCATCCTTTAATTCTTTTTTAAATCTCACAAGCAAGCAAAGAAAATTTCAATTAATATAACACAGTATAATAAATGCGTAATATTAACACAGGTGTCAAAATCAGTAAGATCCAATAAAGCCATAAATTAACACTACTTCAGAAAAAAAATACTGAAAGGCCAAAGCCAAAAATTCATAAAATTTGATATCTGAGTAGCCTCTCTGCAGTAGGCTTTCCATGTATGAGATGTCAGAATTGGGTGCGGGGATGAGGACATCTCTAGTCACCACACATTTTAACTTTCAGCAACTTGGAGACTTGAAAAAGGGTTTCATAATGTTCAGCAGTAAAAATGAGGAATTTGCAGAAATCTCTGCCTTACGTTCACAGAATTCACTGGGTCAACAAGCCTGGGTCAACAGTTTTAGATATGTTACTATGCCATGGTCACTCTGGCATTCCATGACAGCTAGTGCATCTTATTAAATCCCACCTTTCTTCCATGACATGGAAGGTGGTGTTTGCAGTGGTGGTTTTCTATTAAGCCACTGACCAGACCTAGATCTGTGCTTCTTTTCAGCAAGGTTGCTCCATTGCATTTCTTCATATCATTCCCTCAAACCTTAAATGGAAACTTCTGAAGGGATAACCAAGTAGCAAAATTTATTATTGGGGCACCTTGAAAATTTGCCTTGTCGAAAAAACATTTGTCTTCTTCATTAGGACCCTGAAGAAATCTTGCAGGGATCACCAAAAAACGTGGACAAGCACGAGACTGCCTCTTCCAGCAAGCTTTCTAGTACGATAATCAAGGATAAGCGTAAGTAACATTGAGAGTATATTACAATTTCAGATGCATCTGTTCTGTGTTCATGGAAAGCTTGGTAGGCCACCCTATCATGTTCATCACAATACTCTGAATAGAGAAAGTTCTCCATGTCATTGGGACCTGGCACAAATTGCCAATGGAGGATAGAAATCACATTATTTTTTTCTCTTTCCCCCAGAGCCATCTTCAGCAAGTGACACCCATCCATTTTTCAGTACACCTTCCAGCAACAAAAAAAGGTATGGGAATCTTGTTCTGATATTCAGAAGTGATATGTAGGTGAAAGGAGTTCTTCAGTTTTGACACTTTTCTTTATGAACCTGTTTTCCCCGGTGAATATTTACTATATAACCCATTACTACAAGATATAAATTCCTTAAATAAATTTCAGGCCACACAGTCTCTCAGATGAGCAGTCATCAGCTGTATCGTTCAGTCCAGTAGGACAGAAGGTTCCTGCCATTCTGAGAACCAGCAAGAAGACAAAGGAACTGAGCAAAGATCAGATGATCATTGTAAGTATATTTCTGAATATATTGTTAATGACTGTCAGGTCAACTAATGCCATCCAACTTGGAGCTTCTATTTTAGAATAGAAAAGCCCATCTTAGCTGCTAATCAGTTTTATAAACACTGCTCCTAAAACATTGTACAGTTTTTTCCTGATGCCTCAGGCTGGTTTGGGCATTGCAACATGGTAACTCCCTCTTTCCCCTGACAGGATGCTGGCCAGAAACATTTTGGTGCCACTGTCTGCAAATCATGTGGTATGGTCTACTCAGCTGCAAGCCCAGAAGATGAAACACAGCATGCCCAGTATCATCAGCGGTTCCTTGAAGGAATAAAATATGTGGTAAGACACAAACTAAATGCACCATGGTATCCTTTGTGAATTGATTTTGTTTTGGACAACAGAATTCCCTAGAGCATACCTTGCTAAATGGAACAGGGAATTCTTAGGAAACTGAGCACAAATGTTATCTGAGCTCAACAATCCAGCACACACTCCAGCATTTTGTGTGACTTGCCATATAAAAATTATGGAAGTACTTCACCTGAGTGTCTTTCGCATGGCTGAGACTCTTCATGGTGCCTTCCAGATGTTTTGGAGTACAACTCCCATTGTTCCTGAATATCGGCCTTGCTGGCTAGGACTGACGGGAGTTGGAGCCCAACATCTGGAGGCCCAGAGGTTGGGGAAGACTACAGTAAAGGATCATGCAGGTTGCTTTAATCATGACTAATATATATAGTGGTTTACAACTCTCAAGAATTAAACTCTTGGGCATCTACGCTTTTTGCCCTCTTCTGTCTTTTTCTCCTTTTGATAGAGCTGGAAGAATGAACATGTCGCTGCAGAATTCTGGGATGGAAAAATTGTCTTGATTCTTCAGGATGATCCAAAATATGCCATCAAAAAGGTGCAGTGCTGACTTTTCTTCTAGTCTTGCTCCTCCAAATGGGAGTGGTCTGCTACTTGATGCAAAGGAAGAATCTGGAGCATACACTCCTGGTTCTTTTTTCTTTTAGTTGTGGATTGACCCTTCTCACAAAGGTGGGTGTGGTTCACCCCAAACAGCTTGGTAGGCCTGCAGGCTGGAGATTCTCCACAACTGGTGTAAAATATTTGCCCTACCTCCAAGTAAAATGAACTAATTTTAAAGTGTCTACAGTGGTACCTCGGGTTACATACACTTCAGGTTACATACACTTCAGGTTACAGGCTCCGCTAACCCAGAAATAGTACCTCAGGTTAAGAACTTTGCTTCAGGATGAGAACAGAAATCGCACGATGGCGGCGCGGCAGCAATGGGAGGCCCCATTAGCTAAAGTGGTGCTTCAGGTTAAGAACAGTTTCAGATTAAGAACGGACCTCTGGAATGAATTAAGTACTACTTAAACCTAGGTACCACTGTATGTATTCTTGTGTTGTTGTTTTTTAATAAGGGAAAGTCTCTACCTTCCTCACCATATCAGTTCTATTTCCTTTTTCTGGCTCTTTTCCTTTTTAGTTTGTTAAATTTCAATTTAAATAAATTACCTTGTTTGGAGCAAAATTAGGGTGTTTATTCCAGCCACACTTCTTGTATTGTTACAAAAAAAATACACCTGTTGCCTCAGATTTTAGGATTTACCGTATTTTTCGCTCTGTAAGACGCATGTTTTCCCCTCCAAAAATTAAGGGGAAATGTGTGTGCGTCCTATGGAGCGAATGCAGGCTCCTTGGCTTCAGCGATAGCAATGTGAAGCCTCCGAAGCACAGTGGGAGCGCTCCCACTGTGCTCCGGAGGCTTCAGGTTCCTTTCACTGAAGGGTAGGTGCCCCTTCAGCTAAGCGGGAGGAGAAGTGGAAGGGGCTCTGTTTCTCCTGCCACTTCACTGAAGGGGCGCTGCGCAGAGAGGGGGAGATATATTTTTTCTTGTTCTCCCCCTCAAACAAGGTGCGTCCTATGGTTGGGTGCGTCCTATAGATCGAAAAATACAGTAATCAAGAGTTCTTCAGTTGTTTCTGCGGATAACTGCTGGAAGGCACAGTAGCAATGTATTTAGAAAAAAATGTTTGTTGTGACCTGGATTGAGTTTTGTCTGGTTTAGTTGCTGAGCTTTATATATGGCATTTTCCTTGCACAGGCTGAAGCTGTACGGGAGCTTGTAGATAACGAGCTTGGATTTAAACAAGTTGTGTTGCGCTGTCCAACCCAAATGTATCTGTTTGTATCCACTGAAAAGAAGATTGTTGGCTGCTTAATTGCTGAGCCGGTCAGACAGGTGAGTAATTTGCCAAGTGGAAAGAGCGATAATCTGGATCAGGGCAGACCCTTGAAACAGGAGTTCATCCTTAGAGGTGTTTGTGACTTGGCAAAGAGAAGGAGCAATGCAGTTGACTAGACCTCTTTCAGCCATGTGTCTTGCTACTTGAATAAAGCAAACCACTTTAGTCCTAAGAACCCAGTCTGCTGGTAACTCTTAGTGCACTGGAAGCAGGACTTTGTCACTTGAAGCAAACTCTTTTGACAGTATGGAAACCATTTAAAAGCGGTTGGGCGTGTCTGCTGTTCATTCTTAGATGTGAAGGGAAACATATTGCTAGAAATGGGAAGTAAAAGTTCTTCATCAAGTTTGATAAATGTGGAGTGGAGCTCTGTCTGCAAGTCTCCACTGTGCCTGGCAACTCCTCTTTCTGCTTGTAGTTCTAGGTCCTTGCTAGATGGGACTCAGCAGGCTTATCCTTTCCTTAGCTAGTGGATTCTGTTGGGTTAGTTCCCTTTACAGAGAAAGAAGTGTCATCTGCTTAACGGAGCTGCACAATATACCGTATTTTTCGCTCTATAACACACACCAGACCATAACACGCATGTAGTTTTTAGAAGAGGAAAACAAGAAAAAAAATATTCTAAACGAAATAGTGGATATATGATTTTTGTGGTTCATGCTGTGGCCACAGACATGTGATCTGACAGTGAGTTTGGAGTAGCCCAATGCAAAAATCCTGAGGATCCATGTGGATCCATGCTTTGTAACCACGGAGGAGGGAAGGAAGGGGAACCATGGATCCTCTGCTCACGACTGCAGCAGATTCCCCCCCCCCCCGCCACCCGCAGGCATTCGCTCCATAACATGCACAGACATTTCCCCTAACTTTCTAGGAGGAAAAAAGTGAGTGTTATGGTGCAAAAAATACGGTACCTCTTCCAGAGCATTAAATCGCTCTTGTCCTAGATAAAGGAAAAAGTAAATGGGGAGGAGAGGCCAATTGCAAGAAAAATGAATATGCACATTTTCTCTGCTGTCTTGTATGTCAGAACAAATCTGTCTTTTAGAGCCTTTTAGCTGGTCCCTTATCCTGATCTAACAGCATTCTAAATGAGTTTCTGGGCTGGTATCATTCCACTGCGGCTCTCCCCCAGAGATGAGCCCACTGACACATTCCCATGCCTAGATGGCTGGCTGTTCATAGCATTTAAAGTGTGGCAATTGTTAATCTGTTGCTGTAAAAATAGCTTCTTAAAGGCTAACAAATGTTTTATGGATAACATTTGTAGGTAACTCTCTACTTCAAGAATAATTGAGGCACTTCTGGCATTTGGTACAGACGCCCCAAACATGATGCTTTGGGCATCGTGGTGCGTCCCATTGAAGCCTTGCATATGGCATGCTTTGTTAGAGGCTTGCTGCTGTTTTCCCCACCCCACTGCCTTGTTATAAGCGTATCCTGTTGTTCCTAGGCTTACCAAGTGCTTTCAGAGCCTCCAGCCGTGTCAGGGTCTCCTACTAATGACAGTCTGGAGCCTCAGCGTGCCTGGTGCTGCTCAACAAAGCCAGAGAAGGTGTTTTGTGGGATCAGCAGAATCTGGGTGTTCAGCCTGATGCGGAGAAGAGGCATTGCCAGTCGTCTAGTGGATGTGATGAGGTAAGGAAATGTCATATCTGAAATAAAAGTAGACAGTGTTCTCAGATATGACCTTCTGGGATTACAGCCAGTTTTCAGCTTGCTTTAAAGGAGGTTTACCAGCAAGTAATACTTAGGAGCTGGTTCCTGCTTAAAGATCTGGTGTATGAACCACATACAGCAAGGGGTTGAGAGAACCTTGGACTTAACTGCCTCTCTGACTCCCAAGCCTGGTGCATATGCTTTGGTCAGTGATAGTTTGGGGCTCTGTATAACAGAAACAGAACAATCTTCGTTCCTCCTCACCCCACCCCAAGGCCCACTTTCTGATGCTGATCACATCCTTGCAACCACCCCATGCATAAAACATTCTTCATGAACCAAGGCTTGTGAGAATACATTACCATAGAAGTATTCCCCAGCCATCACCCACGAGAGGTTTGCAGATCCTATACAACACATTGAAGCTTGGTGGGAGTCTTAAGTTTCAGATAACACTAGTTTTTTAAAACAAGCTTTTCCTTCTAATCCAGAAAAATGTGCACACTGATTGTGAGTGTTCAGTGATGTGGGAAAAGGCACTCCTTGCATGTCTGGTGTGTTCCCCATTTCTTTTAATACTGACAAATTTAAATATACAAACTGACCGTAAATTGAAATGAGCATGAAAACAGGACTGGATCCTTGCGTTACATTGATAACTTTTCTTTTCTTTTCCAGACGTACATTCTTATTTGGCTCTTTTTTAAACACCAACGAAATTGCTTTTTCTGACCCCACACCAGATGGCAAGCTATTTGCAGCCAGGTATTGCCAAACACCCAACTTCCTTGTTTATAATTTCATTAGTTAAGGTCAGTTGAGGGTGTCTTCCTACGAAGATTCAACAAGCTATTTTGTCATTTTCCTTGTGTTATATTCTGCATTTTAACATTGTAATATAAATTAGGAGCGGCAACAAACCATGTTTGTGTTGCTTTAAAAAGTTTATTCTGAAAGTTGATTGTAAGTTTTAGATGGTACGAAGAGAAGGCCAACTTAGTCTATCTACAGCTGACATCTGCTTGAGCTATTTGTATCCTCTGCCTCCAGCGTTCCGAAACTTTGAACTCCTTCTGTCAAGCCTATTACTATAATAGAAGATTGGCTTTTTTGTTTAGCCAGCTGGATCTGAGGTGAGAGATTGAAGTTAGGGGCCAGTGGTTCTTCATATATTGGACCTAATGGTCAGAGATGACTGGAGGTGTAGTTCTGCAACATCTAGAAGGTGACTGGTTCTCCATTCTTGCTTTAAGCTAAAGAAAGTCACTCTTGACAAAGAGTAAAATCTTCCTTACAGAATGGAGGTAGGAAGAGTCTGAGATGTTCTAATGCTGCTATGGGCCAGTTAAATATTCTTTTTGCACCTGTTGGTAGCGCTTGAGGCTACTTTTGCAATCCTAAAGCATTGGGTTTTGAATCCTGAGCCTGCGTCTGGGAACTGCTGCAATTATTGCACTAAACCTTGTTCGAACGAGTCTGTTCAAATAAAATATTTGTGTAATTTTGTCTCTTTGAGTTCATGTCAATATTGCTGTGTCTGGTGGGGTTTGTTGGCTTCCATCTGTCTTGGGAGACAATGGAAAAGTATGCCTTTGTGGGTGAAGTCTGTTAGGAATATGATTGGGGTGCCAAAAAGTCTGGCCCATAAAGAGAACTTGTAGCAGTCTTCACAAGTTTAAATGGGGTTAAAACAAAAATCACCTATATCCTTTCACTTGTAATGAAAATCATTGATAGCTAACTTACTACACTATTGTCTTTTCTATATGCCCAGATACGCTTTTCTATTCTATGTGCTCCAGAAATGTAATAATAATAATAATAATAATAATAATTTTTTATTTATGCCCCGCTCTCCCCAGCCAAGGCCGGGCTCAGAGCGGCTTACAAGCAATAATAAAAACAAGATGAATGATTACAACTTAAAAACAAAAATAAAATACAACATTAAAATAATGGAACATTAAAATATTAAAATGTAGCCTCATCGCAGGAGGAGAAGGAAAAGAAAAAAGAAAGAGAGGGAGGGAGGGAATCAAATTGGCTCCAAGCCAAAGGCCAGGCGGAACAACTCTGTCTTACAGGCCCTGCGGAAAGAAATCAGATCCTGCAGGGCCCTGGTCTCGTGAGGCAGAGCGTTCCACCAGGCCAGAGCCAGTGTTGAAAAGGCCCTGGCTCTGGTTGAAGCTAATCTAACTTCCTTAGGGCCCGGGACCACTAGGGTGTTGCTATTTATGGACCCTGAGGCTCTCCGTGGGGCATACCGGGAGAGGCGGCCCCGTAGGTACGAGGGTCCTAGGCCATGAAGGGCTTTAAAGGTCAAAAGCAGCACCTTAAATCTGACCCTGTACTCCACCGGGAGCCAGTGCAGCTTGAAAAGCACTGGGTGAATATGCTCCCATGGCAGAGACCCCGTGAGGACCCTCACTGCAGCATTCTGCACCCGCTGGAGTTTCTGGGACAGCTTCAAGGGCAGCCCCGCGTAGAGCAAATTACAGTAGTCAAGCCTGGAGATGACCGTCGCATGGATCACTGTGGCCAGGTTGTAAAGCCTATAAGGCAGAGAGAGAGAGAGACTTCCACTTGAATAACAGTGGCTGAAAAGAACTGAAAAGCTCCCTCCCTTGCCAATTAGATTGCTAAGAGAATGCGGGGTCAGAGATAGAGAAGAGAACCAGGTGTAGATTTTTGTGTGAAAAGAGGTAGGGTTGATTCTGATATTGATCATGAATTACTGGGCTAAGCTTGTGTTTAGTGACACCGTCCGTAATTCTTCGCTGTACCTGTGGTTCCTGCTGCAGCGGTTGGACCACAATCTAACTAGAATTTCCAACTGTACAGTTCTCTGATTCTGATTCTGCGTCTGCCTGCTTCAGCCATGTCCTTGCACTCTGCTCTAGTTGATAGTTTCAGGGTCCTGGGGCAGGAAAGAAACTAGATCCCACAAACTTGGGAGTAGGCCCACCTCTGCTCTTTTGTTCATCATTCTATTTATACTACTAGTGGCATCTGTTGGGAGACAATGGAGTTACTTGTATTGAAATGACAGAAGGAAAAGATTCACAATGGGCAAACACCCATTTCCAGCCTCTTGAAATGGAAAGGGGAGTTGATCTCACTGAAATGGAGGTACAAAAGCTGGAAATGGGGCCTTGCTTCGTTATGTAATTTATCTTTTATCACCTAAGAGTAAGCTTCCTGGCTATCCCTTTCATTATGGCCTTGAGCTAATTTTCTGCTACGCATACAGCCTGTTTGCTGAAAATGGGACTTTTGCCAGAAGGGTTTAAAACTACAGTGGTACCTCGGGTTACATACGCTTCAGGTTACAGACTCCGCTAACCCAGAAATAGTACCTCGGGTTAAGAACTTTGCTTCAGGATGAGAACAGAAATCGTGCTCCGGTGGCGCAGCAGAAGCAGGAGGCCCCATTAGCCAAAGTGGTGCTGCTTCAGGTTAAGAACAGTTTCAGGTTAAGAACGGACCTCCGGAACGAATTAAGTTCTTAACCCGAGGTACCACTGTATCAAGCTGAAGTGGCAGGGGAATCCTTTCATTAATTTTCAGGAAGTTGGTGCACCAATGCAACTCTTACTTGTATTGCTCCTTTAAGTGGGTGCCAGAGCAATGCCATTGAGGTTATAGAACACTAACATCACAAATACACCTGTTAGAGTGACTGAACAGCTTATGATGTATTTTAGGAAAGTTTTTTATGTGGGAACATCATCTCTTGTAGGGGTTTTGTGTCAGATTCAAATGAAGGAGGCTGCCTCTGGGTTTATCAGAGTAGAATCTCTGCAACGAAACCCTCTTCAGTATCATGGTCCTCATCCCCACATGGAATCCTTTCAGATATCTTGTGCATGAGGTGGGATCGTCTTCTATAACCCACACTGCTTTTATGTCCACTATTCTGTACCAAACACTACTTAGTTTCCCCATCTTGGCTCAGAGCCTTATGGCATCAGCATATAAACAGCTAAACTTTGTGTGCCTGTATGGCTGTCATGCCATTTTGTTTGCCATTGCAGAGTTCTATCCCACCCTACATGAATGATCTGGAATAGGAACACCCCAATATTTGTCCCAGTTTCTCCTCAGTAATTAACAAACCTAAGCCTCAACTCCACCATCTCTGCTGTCTTGTCTAGTTTTGACCCCCAAGCATGTTGTAATAAGAACTGGGAGTATACTAACAAAGGTCCTGGATTTCAACTTCCTACCTAACAAGCTCCTTGGAGGTTTGGACTCATCTGGGAATGAAACCCAGACTGTCTAGATCCTTAGCCCAAAAAGTACCGTATTTTTGGCCCTATAGGACGCTCTTTTCCCCCTCCAAATATGAAGGGGAAATGTGCGTGCGTCCTATGGGGCGAATGCAGGCTTTCGCTGAAGCCTGGAGAGCGAGAGGGGTCAGTGCGCACTGACCCCTCTCGCTCTCCAGGCTTCAGGAGAGCCCCACCGCCAGTCCCGCAAGCTCAGGGGACAGCACGGAGGCGCAGCGCGCCCAGGCTTAGCTTCGCGCAGCTCTCCGCAAGCCGTGGGAGCCCGGCGCTGGGCTCCCACGCTTGCAGAGAGCTGCATGTTCTGGGGGCTGAGGTCGGGGGAAGCTCAGGCTTCCCCCGCCCCAGCCCCGCGCCTGGGGGGGAAATAATTTCCCCCCCTTTATTTCCCCCCCCCCAAAAAAAATTAGGTGCGTCCTATGGGCCGGTGCGTCCTATAGGGCGAAAAATATGGTAGTTGAATGCAGAGGGACCTGACTTTACATCGGACAGGAGAGCCCAGTTTAAAACCAGCAGCCATAAGAATGAGAATGCAGGTGCGTGGGTGGTGCAAAGCCAAAAGATAACCAAGGAACATCACAAAATAAAAAAATTCCTTCCAGTAGCACCTTAGAGACCAACTAAGTTTGTTCCTGGTATGAGCTTTCGTGTGCATGCACACTTCTTCAGATACATCAGATACAAGGAACATCACCTCACTGCCAAACAGCCAGAGGAAACAGGCATTTTCTAAACAAGAAAATAAAGCAGTTTTTGTGCCAAACTGACAAGTTTGAAAGGTTTTATTTCAACAGCCACAAATGTTCTGATATTTACTCATAAGAGAAAAGTACAAGTCAAGATCAAAATGAACAACGCAAACACAACCAGAACAAGAGGAGGAGCACGGAAGGGAATTGAAAGACCTGACCAAGTTGCTTTATATTTACAATACTGAAAAACTAACTACAAGACTGCTAAGCATCAGCTTATCAGCTAAGGGTGTGTGTGTGTGTGTGTGTGTGTGTGTGTGTGTGTGTCACTTAAGACACAACTTTGTGGAATACGGAATATTTACAGTCAGTGTCTAAATAGCTTAAATGAAACCTTGTTAAAAGCCTCCAGTTCTAATATAAAACTATGGGAAACTAAAAGTCCATATCCCCATGTATGAACACTACACAGAAAGCGATAAGAGAAACTTCTAAAAGAAAGTGAAGCTGCCATAGTAGTGCAGGGTTGTAGAAGAAGGCACTTATTGTATGCATCCTTCCGCCTCCAAAACATCCACAATATGTGCAGCAGCAGGGCGCTTTTCCGGCTCCTCCATAGTGCAGAGAGAAAACAGCTCAATGATCTTTTGATAGGAAGAATCCAACTCTTCCATGTTGAGTGGTGGCCGAGTCCCAAGGGCAGCGTAATAAGCGTCTTCATCAAAGTCATCTTCATCAAAAGAAGACTCTACAGAGACATGACAAACAGGCCAGAGCAAGCCAGTCACCAGATGAAATAAAGGCCCTCACAGTTGCTATGCTGGTATCGAAGGAGGAGGGAAAGGGGATAGAAGGAGCATGCTCTAGGAAAGGCACAAAATTAAATCACTTGAGGATCTTTTTAAAATGCAAAACTCAAGCGGACTGTTTTACACACACAAAAGTATTTCTCTTATCCCCTGGAAATGTTAAATAAGTACAACTGAGTAAAAGTTGTATTACCATATTTTTTGCTCCATAAGACACACTTTTTTCCTCCTAAAAAGTAAGGGGAAATGTCTGTAAGTCTTATGGAGCGAATGTGTGGTCCCTTGAGCCGAATTGGCCAGGGGCGAAAAGCAGATCGTGCTTTTAATTTTTTTAAGAAAGAGGGAAGGGGGTGTTGAAACGAAGCCGCTGAGCAGCTGATCGGCAAGCGATCGGGAGGGAGATAAGGGACACTAGTGATAAAGGAGGCTGCCTGGGAGGGGGGAGGTGAAAGCACATGGATCCTCAGGAATTTTGCATTGGGTCACCCCAAATTCACCATCAGATCACAGAGCATATCCATGGCTGCAGCCTGCACCAAAAAAATCACACACCCCCTGTTTCGTGGGGCCGAAATGGCGCAAAAACATGGTTACAAAGCATGGATCCACATGGATTTTCAGGATTTTTGATTTGGGCTACCCCAAACTCACTGTCAAATCACATATGTCTGTGGCCACAGCATGAACCACAAAAATCATACATCCACTGTTTCATTCAGAATACTTTTTTTCTTGTTTTCCTCCTCTAAAAACTAGGTGTGTCTTATGGTCAGGTGCTTCTTATGGAGCGAAAAATACGGTAAATCTTTAAAGTATTAGGCTGTAAAATAATGCTCAAAAGTCCCTAGGCCAGAGCCTGTTCCCCAAGACCATAGAAACTTGGCCCAACAGAAAGCCAGCTTCATGAGCAAGTCTGTGTGGGAATGTTCAGGGACGCAGGAGAGGATATATTGTCTGATTATATCCTTATCCAACTTGTGTTAACAAGTTTCCCAATTTCAGCAGAGTAAAACATTCCCCTTTATTTTAAGTTTGCAATGGCAGCGTTTGCTCAGGCTCACTAAAGCCTCTATAATAACTATTCTGGTAATTTCCCCTTATTCCCTCATAAAATATAAGAGACGACAGTCTTTTACAAAAGTATAAAAAGAGTTTACTCACATTCTGTTCACAATCAGATCCCAGAAGGCAGACTTAAGCTTAATGAAATAACATACACTTGGAATCTATCTTATAAGAAGATAGTCCCTTTGTCCTCTCTTGGCTGGGAGCCAAGAGGGCATCTTTCACTCAGTAGATGTTGCTTCTTCGATGCATGTGGTGAAAGAAAGAAGGAAGAGAGATGGAAGAGAGAGATGGCTGCCCTGCCCTGTGCTTTTAGCATTACCTGCACAGGTGAGGCCACACCCACCTCCAGTCACATGCAGAGGAAGTCTGTCCCAGCCCAGAAGGAAACAGGAAGTTTACCTGCTGGCTGGACAAACATTCCTCCCCATGTGTAAACATGTACACTCTAGGAATGTTGTACTTGACTGCTCTTGTGTTTCACATCCCACAGTCTGCACTCGGCTGGACCAAAAGGAAGCACAAACACACCTTCATCTTCTTCCTCCAGGTTAAGATGAGGTATCGAGAGAGTCATCATTTCCCAGAGTGTAAGCCCAAATGCAAAGATGTCAGCCTTGTCGGTGATGGGGCCATCTCCCTCCAGAGTTTCCTTGGGCTTCCAGGGCTCCGTGCCAATATAATGAGCTTCTGGGTCACTCACTGCATGGAAACAGAAAATCCAAATCAAGATATCAAGAGCCATCCTCATGACCTGGTGCACACCTCCCAGTTGCCAGGAGTAAAGCAGAGCAAAGGCAGACACAGAGATCCAGGGGCAGAAAGCAGAAGGGAAGATGCAGCAAAGAGGACTTGGCCATTGAGACAGCAGCCATAGGACATTAAAAGATGCCACACATACCCATCATATTCTCATCCAGAGGCAGTGAAACGCCCACGTCGCAGATCTTTATTGACTCAAAGTCACCTTTAATGACAACATTGGAAGATTTGATGTCACCGTGCAGCAAGTTCTTGTCGTTGTGTAGATACTGAAAGGCAGAGGTTGGGATGAGTGCCTTGCTACCAAAGGGAATCAGAACCGAAAGATAATTTCAAGGCAGGTGTGGGCTTTAATGCAAGTCTCTCTTCAGGAAATGCCTCTCAAGTTTTCACCTCAAGTGCCAAGCACTGTTAAGGCAAAGAGTAGAGATTCAAGGCCCCCCTGCTTTTAGGGATCCTGCCCTAATTCACTCAGGATCCTTGGACCACACATCTTGGAAAGGCCTCATCTTTAAGCAAAGTAGATGCTGGCAGACACCCCAATTTAAAATCCTGCAATGTGGTCCCTTCAAAGGAGACGAATAGCGTCAGTAAGTGATTTCAGTGAGTTAAAGCTTGCGATGGTGCCAGCATTGCCAAGAGACAGAAATGTTAAAAAGGCATGTGACCAACATAAGGTGACAAGCCAGATAACTCACCTAGCTAACTGTAAAAACCCCCCAATGACTTCCTCAGGACACCTCTGCCAAATCCCTCTCCTTCTGTCAAGTCATCCCTACTCAACCGTCCTCCTGAAATTCCTGCCCTGGTTCCATGCCACTCTTTGTAAATAGGGGCCACATCGCTTCCATGTGCTAAACGTAAGTTATTACTACTGAAACTAATTGACTGTGCAACAGACCACCAGCCTTGCAGCAGGGGACATTATATCACCTGTCAGGGGACTGCCATCGGAACAGGGGAGGGAGGCAGGGGTACAGAGAGCCTCTGAAACTCCTGAGGAGCAGTTCCTCTTCCAGCGGTGGGGAAAGCCACACCTCCAGTGGAGAAGAGAGGGAAGGAGCCAGGCAAGCGAGGAAAAGGCTCAAGGATGCTGCTGAGAGTCCCAGCGCCTCACCTGGCCAGGAGGGATGCACGCCACTTCCGTCACCCAGCTTGCGCAGAGGGGTGAAACGCAAGGTGGGGAGAAAGAGGCTTGGGGTGCCGAAGTTCTTATGTTGGGGGAGAAGCCGGAAGGGGCCACTCCTGGATTCTGCAAGTGACTAAGATGGACAAGAACTTGGTAGATCTGCACTGTTAACACCACATTTTTCGCTCTATAAGACGCACCAGACCACAAGACGCACCTAGTTTTTGGAGGAGGAAAACAAGAAAAAAAATATTCTGTATCTCAGAAGCCAGAACAGCAAGAGGGATCGCTGCGCAGCGAAAGCAGCAATCCCTCTTGCTGTTCTGGCTTCTGGGATAGCCGCGCAGCCTGCATTCGCTCCATAAGACGCACACACATTTCCCCTTACTTTTTAGGAGGGAAAAAGTGAGTCTTATAAAGCAAAAAATATGGTAGTTTGCGCAATAAAACCTGTAAAAGACCGGTCGGAGTCCTGCCTGGTTACTCACAGGCAACCACCATCAGCATCTGACATCACCACTCTGCATTCTAAGGGGCTTTCCAACCGTGAACCAGTCTCCCCCTGTCCAATACCGTTTGCCACCTTCACAGCTTGTTGCTCCCACTGTGAACTGGACCTTTTATTTGTCTCCCTCCCGCGGTCCCTTGGGACCTCTTATCCCTGGCACTCCAACCTCAGACAGTCACTTCCCTCTGTGAGAGACTCTTCCCTTTGCTTCAGAACCAGAGAAGCCTTTTAGCCAAGCTAGTTTTCTCGAGACCAATGACTCTCCCGTCGCTACAGCATCACATGCCAACCTCCAGAGACCTACCTTCAGGCCCCTTGCCATGTGCAAGGCAACTTTCAGGATGGTGGCAGCTGGAAAGGGCCCCAGATGTTTCGTGTTCCTTTCTTCGATTAGGTCATTGAGAGACTTTTCTCCCCCGTATTCCATGGCCAGGCACATGCTCCCATCTTTAGCTTCTGCAAACGCACGGTAGCCTTCAAAGACAAGCGCACAGCCATTTGTTTATGGGCCAGAAAAGCTATCTCCATTTAATACCAGCCCACATTGCAGTTATTCCCAGGTTTTATCCTTGTTACACAATTTCCCCCATGTTCAAGTATTCCTGTTTTATTGATGAAGCTTCTAGCGCTGTTTCAAAACAAGATAAAAGATAACACATATTTATAATACAGTTGTACCTTGGTTTTCGAATGTAATCCATTCCGGAAGTCTGTTTGACTTCCAAAAACGTTCGAAAACCAAGGCACAGCTTCCAATTGGCTGCAGGAGCATCCTGCACTCAATTGGAAGCTGCGGAAGTCGCGTTGGACATCCGCATTCCAAAGAATGCTTCAAAACTGGAATACTTACTTCCAGGTTTTCAGCATCAAGGAGCCAAAACGTACAAGTACCAAGGCATTTGAGAACCTAGGTACAACCGTAATGGTATTAAAAGTACACCTTGGATAAAAATAAGGATAAAATAAAATAATAATGATAATGATAAAAATTTTGCAACTACATATGCCTCCCTAGGACGCGGGTGGCGCTAGGATGCGGGTGCCGCTGTGGGCTAAATCACAGAGCCTAGGACTTGCTGATCAGAAGGTCGGCGGTTCGAATCCCCACGACGGGGTGAGCTCCCGTTGCTCGGTCCCTGCTCCTGCCCACCTAGCAGTTTGAAAGCACGTCAGAGTGCAAGTAGATAAATAGGTACCACTCCGGCGGGAAGGTAAACGGCATTTCCGTGCGCTGCTCTGGTTCGCCAGAAACGGCTTAGTCATGCTGGCCACATGACCCGGAGGCTGTACGCCGGCTCCCTCGGCCAATAAAGCGAGATGAGCGCCGCAACCCCAGAGTCGGCCACGACTGGACCTAATGGTCTGGGGTCCCTTTACCTTTATGCCTCCCTAGGGAGAAAAACGGGGCACCACCATCAAGAAGGCTCTCAGCTCCTTTTCTTCTGGAGCAAGAAACCCCGAATAAAATTTAAGATATTAACTGATGCTAAGGAAAGAGGTGGATTTGCCCTGCCAGACTTAAAACTTTATTATGAATCAGCCGCTTTTTGCTGGCTGAAAGAATGGATGCTTCTTGAGAACACTGATGTGTTGGATTTAGAAGGTTTTAATAATGTCTTTGGGTGGCATGCATATCTATAGTATGATAAGGTCAAAGCACATAAAGCGTTTAAAAACCATATTGTCAGAAAAGCACTGTTTAATGTTTGGATAAGATATAAGGATTTGCTTGAGAATAAAACCCCAAGATGGCTGTCACCAATGGAAGCGAAGGCTCAGAAAAAGCTCAATATGGAGGCTAAATGGCCGAAATATTGGGAAATTTTGGAACAAGAGGGAGACAGATTAAAACTGCAGAGTTTTGAAAAATTAAAAAATAGAGTGCGAGATTGGCTTCATTATTATCAGATAATAGAGGCATATAATTTGGATAAAAAAATTGGCTTCCAGGTGGAAAAATCAAAATTGGAAACAGAACTGTTAGACCCCAAAACTAAGAATTTGTCAAGAATGTATAATTTGCTGTTGAAATGGAACACTCAGGATGAAACGGTGAAATCTGTTATGATTAAATGGGCACAAGACGTTGAACATAACATTATGATGGCTGACTGGGAACAGTTATGGACCACAGGTATGACGTTCACGGCATGTAATGCCTTAAGAGAGAATATAATGAAAATGATATACAGGTGGTACATGACACCAGTCAAGCTTGCAAAAATCTATCATTTGCCCGATAATAAATGCTGGAAATGTAAAGAGACGGAAGGTACATTCTTTCACCTTTGGTGGACATGCCCAAGGATTAAGGCTTTCTGGGAAATGATCTATAATGAAATGAAAAAGGTATTTAAATATACCTTTCTGAAGAAACCAGAGGCCTTTCTCCTGGGCATGGTCGGCCAATTGGTGCCAAAGAGGGACAGAACTTTCTTTATGTATGCCACAACAGCAGCAAGAATACTTATTGCAAAGTATTGGAAGACACAAGATTTACCCACTCTGGAAGAATGGCAGATGAAGTTGATAGACTATATGGAACTGGCGGAAATGACTGGCAGAATCCGAGACCAGGGAGAAGAGTCGGTGGAGGAAGATTGGAAGAAATTTAAAGACTATTTACAGAAACATTGTAAAATTAATGAATGTTAGAAGGATGTTGGAATGAATCTATGTGATTTTAGCAAAAATGTATCAAAGATTTAAGAAAAATAGATTGTTAATTGGTGAAAAGAGGGAAAGTAAATTTATAGTAAGATCAAGATAAATTTTCAGGATAAGAATTTTGAAGAGAGGGAAAGGATTTGCTGAAATGGATAATTGACTTAGAATACAAAAAAGGGAGGTGTGAGGAGGTCAGGGAAACAAGCATATGAAAGATAAGTTATGGGAAGGCTTGATTTGCCTTTTTCTTTTCTTTTTATTTTTGTATGTTGTTTTTAAGTGTTTTTATTTCTTTGTTTTTTATTGTGATGTGTTGTTTTACTTTTGTCTAACCTGGTGTTTTTTCTGTTTTCTGTTTTCTTTTGCCTTTTTGTAAACTTAAAATCTTAATAAATACTATTAAAAAAAAAAACAAAACAAGAAGGCTCTCAGCTCATCACCCATTTTAACTCATGGCAGAGAACGTGGAAGAGCATCCAAAGATCACTTCAACAGGCAGGCAAGTTGGTAGGGTGCTTTGCAATTCCCAGCCACTAGTTGAGGCAGGTTCCCTAATCACATTTTACAGCTAGGGAACAAAAGCTGTTTGGACATCCCTGAATAATTTAGAAGAGCCACCTCCATCCCATTGGCACATAAGTCCTCATGGGCTTAAACGCAGGCTTCTTCAACATGCCATAGCCTGGCAGTCCGCAGCTGGTCTACAACCGCCAAGCCTGCCCACTGCTACATTCCCATAGGACAGAACAGTGGGCCCTACTCTTTAATGTCAGTTATGGCTGGCCCATGAGGCTGCAGGCTCCTGCATGTCTGCACATAGGCAAATATCAGCCTGGGAAATATCAGCCTGGGAAAACCCTTTGAAGGTGACCCGGAAACTACAACTAATCCAGAATGCGGCAGCTAGACTGGTAACTGGGGGCGGCCGCCGAGACCACATAACACCAGTCTTGAAAGACCTACATTGGCTCCCAGGACGTTTCCGAGCACAATTCAAAGTGTTGGTGCTGAGCTTGAAAGCCCTAAATGGCCTCAGTCCAATATATCTGAAGGAGCGTCTCCACCCCCATCGTTCTGCCCGGTCGCTGAGGTCCAGCTCCAAGGGCCTTCTGGTGGTTCCCTCACTGTGAGAAGCCAAGTTGCAGGGAACCAGGCAGAGGGCCTTCTCGGTGGTGGCGCCCGCCCTGTGGAACGCCCTCCCACCAGATGTCAAAGAGAACAACAACTACCAGACTTTTAGAAGACATCTGAAGGCAGCCCTGTTTAGGGAAGCTTTTAATGTTTGATGTATTACAGTATTTTAATATTTTTTTGGAAGCTGCCCAAAGTGGCTGGGGAAGCCCAGCCAGATGGGCGGGGTATAAATAATTTATTATTATTATTATTATTATTATTATTATTATTAACACGCCTCTGGCTAATAGGTCTGAATGAGGACCCCCCATTTCCCCCCATTCAAAGCTTACCCACAATGTTTGGGTGCTGAAGGGTTTTTAGAATCTTGGCTTCTTCATTCAGCCTTTGCTGATATGTACTTCTCTGGCTGGCGTCACATTTGAGATTGATCTTCTTCACAGCCCAGGGAGAGCAAGAGATACCTTTGGGAGACCTGGAAACAAACTATGGAAATCAGAGAGAGGGATCTGGGCAAACCAGATTTCTTGGACCACAGGAACATGTGTTTTCTTCCTCCTCTGAGGATGGCTGACGTAGCAGATTCAATCAGAGGCTATATTATTATGACATTTAGGAGTAAACGGCACATATTTCTCTTACCCCAACCCTAGATCAGGCGCGCTGACAAATTCAGAATTAATTTTACTATAATATGTCTCTAAGCACACCCTCACATCAGCCCAGAAATCCTTTGATGTGTGAGTTTCAGATCAATCCAGATTGCAGTACAGTGGTACCTCAGGTTAAGTACTTAATTCGTTCCAGAGGTCTGTTCTTAACCTGAAACTGTTCTTAACCTGAAGCACCACTTTAGCTAATGGGGCCTCCTGATGTATGGAAGTGAGAGCTAGACCATAAAAAAGGCTGATCGCCGAATAATTGATGCTTTTGAATTATGGTGCTGGAGGAGAGTCTTGAGGGTGCCACGGACTGCAAGAAGATCAAACCTCTCCATTCTGAAGGAAACCAGCCCTGAGTGCTCACTGGAAGGACAGATCCTGAAGCTGAGGCTCCAAGACTTTGGCCACCTCATGAGAAAAGACCCTGATGTTGGGAAAGATGGAGGGCACAAGGAGAAGGGGACGACAGAGGACGAGATGGTGGGACAGTGTTCTCGAAGGTACGAACATGAGTTTGACCAAACTGCGGGAGGCAGTGGAAGACAGGAGTGCCTGGCGTGCTCTTGCCCAGGGGGTCACAAAGAGGCGGATACGACTAAACAGCAACAAGCTGCTGCCAGAGCACAATTTCTGTTCTCATCCTGAAGCAAAGTTCTTAACCCAAGGTACTATTTCTGGGTTAGTGGAGTCTGTAACCTGAAGCGTATGTAACCCGAGGTACCACTGTACATTGTAAGTACGTTAAGAACAACCAGGAGACGCCATATGAATTAGCCTGCACAGCAGTTAAGTGTTTCCACCATCTGAGCCACAGGGAAAGACAACTCACCCCAAAAGGCATATAGACCCAGGGGAGACCGCCTTCTCTACCCAAAATCTGGCAGGTGCTTTACTAAACCAAATATTCCTGGCAGCTTTTAAATTACTACCTGTGGAAGCATCTGTTTCTGGAAGTAGTTGTTTTATTTTTTAATTGCACTTGTTTTATTTTGAGGTTTTAACACCAGTGTGCCCTGGGCTCCTTAGGCAGGAAGGAGCAAGATACGCATTTAATAAATACATATTCTTTCCCAGCCCCCAGCAGCATAAATCCACTCCACTCGGCAATATCAGTCTTGCTGCTTGAAGTCCCCGCCATCCTTTAAGACAACTTACCTTTTCATAAGATAAACATTGACTCCAGTTCCATAGCCAAGTTTCTGCATGAAGGGAGAGGCCGGAATAGCTATTGAGGGTGAAGAGCCACTCTGCCCTGTATTTGCAAAAACAGAGATGTTGCTTTTGTTATTAGACATGCAAGAAAGATCGCCGCCCCATGTAAAAAGTGGAAAACCCAAGAATTACCAACGATAGAAGAATGGCAGATGAAGATGATGGATTTTTCAGAGCTAGCCGACCTAACTGGAAGAGTCCGCGACCGGAAGGAGGAGGAGTATCAGGAAGAGTAGATTAAATTTAATGATTACTTAGTTAAATATGTTATGTTAAATTAACTGAAAACAGCTTGCAGATACTTAATTGGCTTAGGATTTTATTTATGTTAAGTGATGAATTAATATGTATAATTTCATAATGTGAAGATTTAAGGGTGTTAATGTTTAAGTTAAATTTTATAAGAACTGTGATTCTTATAAAATCTTTCCTCTTGTTATTTATTATAGAGGGAAACATTTATAGTTAAAATGAGCGCCCAATTTTGCCTGTAACACTCCCTAACACACGTTGACAAAGCACAGCCTCACCTGATCTCTTCCCCCCAGGAGGCTTGCTAGGGGTCTTGAAAGCAGTTTGTGCATCCATGGCTGAGAATTATTCTGTTGGGAGAGAGAGAAGAGTTATTACAGTCCCAATTGCTCTCCCCACGGTTGTTATCATCGCCAATATCTACCCACCGTTCAACCCTAAGTTCCCAGGATGGGTTAGGGCACTTAAAACCCCACGTTAAAAGCAGTTTTAAACAACTTCCAATCATAAAAATAAAGGGGGGGGGAGTTTGGGGAGCATTCGGGGTGTGGGTGTGTAGAGACCATAGCTGTCAACGTTTCCCTTTTTCAAAGGGAAATTCCCTAATTCCGAATAGGATTCCTCGCAAGAAAAGGGAAAAGTTGACAGCTATGGGACGCGGGTGGCACTGTGGGTTAAACCACTGAGCCTCTTGGGCTTTCCGATCAGAAGGTCGGCAGTTTGAATCCCCGCAACGGGGTGAGCTCCCGTTGCTCGGTCCCTGCTCCTGCCCACCTAGCAGTTTGAAAGCACGTCAAAGTGCAAGTAGATAAATAGGTACCACTCCGGCGGGAAGGTAAACGGCGTTTCCGTGCGCTGCTCTGGTTCGCCAGAAGCGGCTTAGTCATGCTGGCCACATGACCTGGAAGCTGTACGCCGGCTCCCTCGGCCAATAAAGCGAGATGAGCGCCGCAACCCCAGAGTCGGGCACGACTGGACCTAATGGTCAGGGGTCCCTTTACCTTTTTGTGGTAGGGACTGGGGCTGTCGCAAACCCACTGCACCCCACTTCCCCATACATGACCACCATGACCCCCCAATCCTAAGAAAAACTCCCCCTGAAGTGCCACGTCCCGGGGAGGGCGCCTCTTCTAGGTTTCTAATTTCGACGGGGGCTGGGAGGAAATCCCTAAACGAACCGCGTCCCCAGCCAGGGTCCTTTGCAACCTCCAAAATAAAAAGCTGCGGGGGAGGTTTGGGAGGATCTGGGGGGGGCAGGTAGGAGAGGATCTGGGGGGGGCAGTTGGGGAGGATCTGGGGGGGACAGTTGGGGAGGATCTGGGGGGGACAGTTAGGGGACGATGGGGGACAGTTAGGGGAGGATGGGGGGACAGTTAGGGGCCAGGGCTTGCGAGCCCCCCAAGGCCCTGCGCAATCCAAGGACCCCCCCCCCATCATCAACCCCCTTCCTTGGGAACTGGGGGGGCCGACATCCTGGGGTCGCTTTTCCTCCCAGGCATTTTATTTGAAGCTGGGGGGTGACGCCCGACGCCCCCTCCCTCTGCGACCCCCGCCCCCCCGATCTTCCCCCCACCTGGGAGAGCCGGACACCGCCCAGTCCCTGCGCAGCTGCCTCCGTTTGAATCTTGGCGGGAGCGAGAGGCGCCGACGGTGGCCGGCGAGGCTCAGGGAGTGGGCGGGGCAGGGGCGTGGCCAGGGGAGGAGCCAGAGATAGGAAAGAATTGGGGGACAAAGAGTTTAGTGGGGGCATTTGCAAGGGGGAGTGTATGTTGTGTGCTGGAGGGGAGGGAGTAACACCCCCCAATCTTTATAAAAATTCCAGTAACAGATGCTTTATCGTTGGGTGTCAGCGTTGCTCCTGCAGGTTCTTTGCTGTTCACTTGTGTTCCTACATATATTAAGTTAAATAGAATCCCCCTGGCAAATAGAAGGGGAAGAAATGGAGGCAGTGAGAGATTTTACTTTCTTGGGCTCCATGATCACTGCAGATGGTGACAGCAGCAACGAAATTAAAAGACGCCTGCTTCTTGGGAGAAAAGCAATGACAAACCTAGACAGCATCTCAAAAAGCAGACACATCACCTTGCCAACAAAGGTCTGTATAGTTAAAGCCATGGTTTTCCCATTCCACTGCCTCCCCCAGTTTGGTCAAACTCATGCAGGTAGCTTCGAGAACAGTGTCCCACCATCTCGTCCTCTGTCGTCCCCTTCTCCTTGTGCCCTCCATCTTTCCCAACATCGGGGGCTTTTCCAGGGAGTCTTCTCTTCTCATGAGGTGGCCCAAAGTCTTGGAGCCTCAGCTTCAGGATCTGTCCTTCCAGTGAGCACTCAGGGCTGATTTCCTTCAGAATGGATCGGTTTGATCTTCTTGCAGTCCATGGGACTCTCCGGAGTCTCCTCCAGCACCAGAATTCAAAAGCATCCATTCTTCGGCGATCAGGCTTCTTTATGGTCCAGCTCTCACTTCCATACATCACTACTGGGAAAACCATGGCTTTTACAATATGGACCTTTGTTGGCAAGGTGATGCCTCTGCTTTTTAAGATGTTGTCTAGGTTTGCCATCGCCTTTCTCCCAAGGAGCAGGCATCTTTTAATTTCGTGACTGCTGTCACCATCTGCAGTGATCATGGAGCCCAAGTAAAATCTCTCACTGTCTCCATTTCTTCCCCTTCCATTTGTCAGGAGGTGATGGGACCAGTGGCCATGATCTTGGTTTTTTTGATGTTGAGCTTCAGACCATATTTTGCGCTCTCCTCTTTCACCCTCATTAAAAGGTTCTTTAATTCCTCCTCACTTTCTGCCATCAAGGTTGTGTCATCTGCGTATCTGAGGTTGTTGATATTTCTTCCGGTGATCTTAATTCCGGCTTGGGATTCATCCAGCCCAGCCTTTCGCATGATGAATTCTGCATATAAGTTAAATAAGCAGGGAGCTGTTATGGGACTGCAATTCCCATCATCCCTGAACACTCGTCTTGCTAGCTAGGGATGATGGGAGTTGTACTGCAAAAACAGCTGGAGACCCAAGCTTGGGAAATACTGCTCTAAAGCATTGCAATACTGTACAGGAGAAGCAGCACCAATCAAAGCGCGCCACAAAGCCATTGGATTGAAAAAAGACGCAGATTTCTCAACGACTTGGATGATGGACTCAAGGGCATTCTGATCAAATTTGCAGATGACACCAAACTGGGAGGGGTGGCTAACACCCCAGAGGACAGGATCACACTTCAAAACGACCTTGACAGATTAGAGAACTGGGCCAAAACAAACAAGATGAATTTTAACAGGGAGAAATGTAAAGTATTGCACTTGGGCAAAAAAAATGAGAGGCACAAATACAAGATGGGGGACACCTGGCTTGAGAGCAGTACATGTGAAAAGGATCTAGGAGTCTTGGTTGACCACAAACTTGACATGAGCCAACAGTGTGACGCGGCAGCTAAAAAAGCCAATGCAATTCTGGGCTGCATCAATAGGAGTATAGCATCTAGATCAAGGGAAGTAATAGTGCCACTGTATTCTGCTCTGGTCAGACCTCACCTGGAGTACTGTGTCCAGTTCTGGGCACCACAGTTCAAGAAGGACACTGACAAACTGGAACGTGTCCAGAGGAGGGCAACCAAAATGGTCAAAGGCCTGGAAACGATGCCTTATGAGGAACGGCTAAGGGAGCTGGGCATGTTTAGCCTGGAGAAGAGGAGGTTAAGGGGTGATATGATAGCCATGTTCAAATATAGAAAAGGATGTCACATAGAGGAGGGAGAAAGGTTTTTTTCTGCTGCTCCAGAGAAGCGGACACGGAGCAATGGATCCAAACTACAAGAAAGTAGATTCCACCTAAACATTAGGAAGAACTTCCTGACAGTAAGAGCTGTTCGACAGTGGAATTTGCTGCCAAGGAGTGTGGTGGAGTCTCCTTCTTTGGAGGTCTTTAAGCAGAGGCTTGACAACCATATGTCAGGAGTGCTCTGATGGTGTTTCCTGCTTGGCAGGGGGTTGGACTCGATGGCCCTTGTGGTCTCTTCCAACTCTATGATTCTATGATTAAAACCCAGTACTTGGGGCAGGAGACGCTGGGGAGGCCTGCGTGTTCCTAAAGGCTGGCAGGATGCCGATGGCGATGCGGGGCAAATTCCCTGGCATTTCATCCAGAAGCGCCGCAGCAGAGGAAAGAGGGCAGCGGAGGGCAGAGGAGTGCAGAGCCTGGGCAGAAAGGGAGGGAGAGCGCCCCTTCCGGCGGAGACAGGAATGGCGCTTAGGGCAGCGGGCGGCGGAATGACGGAGGCAGGGAGGCGGGCGCAAGGAGAGACCAGTGCCTGCAGCCCTCCATAGGTTTCTCCCGAGTCCCGCCCAATCAGAAACTTCCAGGCAGAGTGGGTGGGCGGGAGCCGCCCATCAATCAAGACGGAAGGCGGGCACCGGGAAGAATTAAAGGACCCATATTGGACCCCAAAGCCAAGAGTGACAGTGCCCGCTACCAATTGGGCGCCGGGGGATCGCGCGCGTCAGAGGACGCCGCCGTTCCGCGGGAGGGAGGTGCCTCGCCGACGTCACGGGAGGGCCGATCTCGCGACGCCGTCACGTGCCCAGAGGCGGCGGCGCCCGTTGCCTCTCCCAAGATGGCTCCGCGGGAGCGAGGAGCCGGGGAAGGAAGGGAGGAGGGAGGGCGGGGAGCGCCTCGCTGACGTCACGGGTGGGCTGATCTGTCGCGGCGAGCGGGAAGGCGGGGGCGGGGCGAGGTACGGAAGCCGGCGAGGGCGGGCCGCGCCGCTCCTTCGCCAAGCCGGGCGCGCGCGCTGTGAGGGAGCTGTGAGGGAGCTGCCCGGCGGCGCCTGTCACGGCGGCGAGGCGCGTCTCTCTCGCTCTCTCTCTCTCTCTCTCTCGCTCCCCGACAGCCTCCGCCATGGCCGGCTACGAGTACGTGAGCGCCGAGCAGCTGGCCGGCTTCGACAAGTACAAGGTGGGCGCGCGGAGGGGGCGGCGGGGGACCGGCTGGATGACCTTTGGGGACCCCCTCTGCCTCCCCCCTCGTTCTCCGGGCTGCACGCGGGACCCGCCCTTCCTCTCAGGCGCCGGAGGGGCCTCCGCGTCTCCCCGCCGGGGCCTCCTCCTCCTCCCTCCCGGCCCTCCTGCCTTTCCCCTCACAGGGCCGGCCATGGAAGCCCCCCCCCCCCCCGCTCTGGCCGGGCGCCTGCGGAACTCCCCGCCGGGCAGCAACGCAGAAGGGAGCGAGCGAGCGAGCGAGCGAGCGGCTGCCACGTGTTTGCCCGTTCTCACGTGCCCGGGCTGCAAGATGGGCAGAGCCGCTTGGGTGGCTCCTTCGTGCAGCTTCCACGCCGGCCTTCCTGGGTCTCTTCTTCTCTTCGGAAGCCGGCGGGGTGGGGGCGGTTAGGGGGTCAAGCCAGGACCCGGGAGAGAGACCCTTCAGCTGGACTGCGAAGCTCCCCGGGTGCGGCCTTGGGCCTCGCCGCCCGACCTCCTTCGCGGGGTTGTTGGGAGGGTGGAATGAGGCGGCGGAGAATGCCCTGGGCGCCCCCTGGAGCTCCTTGACCCCAGTCAGTTGATAGGATTCTAGAGTTGGAAAGGGACCCTCAAGGGTCATCTAGTCTGACCCCAGGCAATGCAGGAAATATACAGTGGTACCTCGGGTTACAGACGCTTCAGGTTACAGACTCCGCTAACCCAGAAATAGTGCTTCAGGTTAAGAACTTGGCTTCAGGATGAGAACAGAAATCGGGCTCCAGCCATGCGGCAGCAGCGGGAGGCCCCATTAGCTAAAGTGGTGCTTCAGGTTAAGAACAGTTTCAGGTTAAGTATGGACCTCAGGAACGAATTAAGTACTTAACCCGAGGTACCACTGTAATGGGATGCGGGTGGCGCTGTGGGTTAAACCACAGAGCCTAGGACTTGCTGATCAGAAGGTTGGCGGTTCGAATCCCCACGACGGGGTGAGCTCCTGTTGCTTGGTCCCAGCTCCTGCCAACCTAGCAGTTCGAAAGCACGTCAAAGTGCAAGTAGATAAATAGGTACTGCTCCAGCAGGAAGTTAAACGGTGTTTCCGTGCGCTGCTCTGGTTCGCCCGAAGCAGCTTAGTCATGCTGGCCACATGACCTGGAAGCTGTACACCGGCTCCCTCGTCCAGTAAAGCGAGATGAGCACCGCAACCCCAGAGTCGGCCACGACTGGACCTCATGGTCAGGGGTCCCCTTACCTTTACCTTACCACTGTAATCAGATAGAATCGTAGGACAGATTCTCATTAATGATTCCCACGTGGGAAGAGAGTGTAAGGGGGCAGCTGCAAGCGCATGAGAATCCTCTCCTGCAGTGAGCAAGGGGCAGCCTGTGCATGGTCTCCATACAGAGGACTTGTGACAACTTTTGGGTTAATCAGGTTTCACCTGTGGTGCCGAGGTTCGCGAGGGACCTTACACATCCCCAAAGGGTCAACATGCGTTCTTCTCCTCCGTCCCCATCCCTGCTGTTAATTTAAGTTTTCCAGACATGTGCTGACTGTCAGGGCTTCATCTGGTGAAAGAGCCATGTGGGAGTAAATGGTGGAATTGCGAAATCTCAGCGGCTTAGTTCAGGCAATACCAAATGTTATTTCCTTTGGCAAGGAGCAGATTGCAGGGCGTGGCTGGTAGTTACGACTCGGTGGCGGAGCAGTCGCGGGTTCGATCCCCATCCTCTCCAAGTCGGGCTCAAAAAGACTCATTGTCCAAAGTCCTGCGAAGCCATCGCTTTCTGTGTCAACAATACTCAGCTAGAGGGACAGTGATCATGACTCAGTATTTATATCCCACCTTTTTGGCAAGGAGCACAAGGTGGTGTACCTACTTCTCCCAATGTTATCCTCATGGCAACCCTGTGATATATAGGGGTTTTTTTTAATGATACATCGTGGCCAAGTGGGTGTTTGAATCCTGCTCTCCCAGGTCATGGTCTGGCCCTCTACCCACTACACCACGCTGCCTTTCTTAGCAATGTAGTGGCCAAACCACTCCTGCCTTTCCTCCCAATCTTGGAGCAGGGTAGAGATGCCTATGGAACTCCAGGGCTGATCACCACCAACTTTTGCAGCTCCAAGGCTGCGAAGGAGGCTCAGCTCACCACACTCCCCAGATGATTAAATGAGTCAGGGGAGAACCATGTATGCCACCTTGAGCTATTTGGAGAGGAAGATGGGCTAAAAATGTCACCCTGAGCATCTCGGAGCTCCTTGGCTGAGTGGCAGCCAAATGGGCGGCTTCATTTTCCCAGGGAAAGGACGACTGGAGTCTTGCTTGGCAGCCATGTGGCTGAGACACCTGGAGCACATTGCCCAAGAGAGGACCACACAGGCTAGCTGCAGGCCTCCTGCCCTTGTTGGAAAATGAGATTGGGCTGGGGCTTCCTTAGGCACAAACTGTCCAGAGGCAAAGGCAGGCTGTCACCCTTTTTTTATCTTTGTGAACAAGGCTAGTCAAAAATTGTGCATCCCTGTAGATGAGTGGTTTGAGTGGAGGAAACCATTTCAGTTTGCAAAACAGACCCAGTAGTGGGATTTTCCTACAAATGTCTGTAACTCTCCTGATGATATTTTAGGGATTGGGGTTGGTGAAATACAAGGGGGACGTGTAACCAACTGCTTCTCTGTGTCCCCAGTCTGCTCCCCCCTTCTCTTTCTACCCCCCCTCCCAACCGCTTACTGTTCTTCCTTTTTCCATCCTCCCTGCTCACAAAGGCGAGGCCCAGCATAAATGTTTGTCCTCAGAGGTTAAAATTCATGCTGCCCTGTGCGCGGGTGGTTTTGCTCAATGCCCCCTCGCTTTTCTCTCCTGCTGTTGTCCCCTTGAGCAAGTGCATTCATATACAATTCTTAATTTTTCTGGTGCTTTGGAGGGTTGGAGGAGTGTTTTCTTGTTTTTCTTGTTGTTTTTTATTTCTTTAAATCTTGGGGTAGATAGAATGCCTCTGTCTTTCCTTTCAGTTGTGCAGTTTTGCAGTCAGAACGGCTGGCCGGTCACCATGGTTCTTCAGTCCATTGGGACTGTGGTTTTCTGCACAAATCATTCCTCTAAAAATCCACCTCTGAGTGGTCACCCACATCCCGTTCAGTTTGCTTTGTCGTAGTTGCTGAACCTTAGGCGTGGGAAGGCACCCTGTCTTGTCTGTGGTCCAGATTGCCCCCTTAGGAATAAACCTTTTTGCTTCCATCTGCACCTTTCTGCCATATGTGAGACTCAAATGGTCAGACTTCCTTTCTCTAATAGAAGCTGGTTCAATAAGAGACAGAGATTTCCCAGTTTTGAATATTGCTGCGTGGTGCCGACACGCTTATCTGCATGTCTTGCCATTTTTGCCGATAGCTGTGGATTTGGAGTGGCCTGATTATTACCAGCTTAACTTGAGGGGGCCGAGTCACTTGAGATTTTTGAATTGCTCTTGAGAGTTACAGGAATGAGCTGATTATCTGAGAGGCAGCCTTTTGAGGGGGGGGACGCAGCCTCCTTGTCAACAGGAGGAGCTCATGTCTGCATCTTAGAACGTGAGACGAACCCTGCAGGATCACACCAAAGGCCCACCTGGTCCAGAATCCTGTTTTCTTCTGTTATCTTCCAGGGGGCACCTCCTGCTGTTGTTCCAAGCAACTGGTATTCACCTGCGTGACACTGGTATTCACCTGCGTTTCAATGAATCCGGGGACACTTTTTTTTTTTTTGAAGCTGAGTAGCAACAGGGAGTCAGTAGTGGGCAAGGGACGCGGGTGGCGCTGTGGGTTAAACCACAGAGCCTAGGACTTGCCGATCAGAAGGTCGGCGGTTCGAATCCCTGCGACGGGGTGAGCTCCCATTGCTCGGTTCCTGCTCCTGCCAACCTAGCAGTTCAAAAGCACAAAGTGCAAGTAGATAAATAGGGACCGCTCTGGCGGGAAGGTAAACGGCGTTTCTGTGCGCTGCTCTGGTTCGCCAGAAGCAGCTTAGTCATGCTGGCCACATGACCTGGAAGCTGTATGCCAGCTCCCTCGGCCAATAAAGCGAGATGAGCGCCACAACCCCAGAATTGGCCACAACTGGACCTAATGGTACCTTTGCTACCTTTACCTAGCAACAGGGAGTCAGTAGTGGGCATGGTGAGGAAAAAGACCCTGGGCCCAAGCACACATGCATATTGTATAAAGGTGCAAAGCCCTTCTTTTGCACCCTGTGAAACATAAATGCGCAGAGTTTTACCCCATCAGTCAAAACAAAGGGGAAAGGAGATCTGTACTGCCAGACGTCCCCGGTTCCCCTTCAGCAGTGGCAGCAGCAGTCAGCAGCCCGTAGCCAGCCTGGTAGTACAGTTGGCTCTGGCTGGCTTCAGGAGCTGCTCGCTGCCGTGGCACCCTCCATTTTTCCTCACACGAACTCCTCATATGATGTGTTACGCACAAGACACATCATATGGGGCCTTCTGGCAAGGAAAAATGATGGGCGCCACAGCAGCGATCAGCTCCTGAAGCCAACCAGAGCCAACTGGGCTACCAGGCTGACTCTGGGCTACTGACTGCCACTGCCATGTTTCCCAGGGACAGATTTGCAAATCGGGGGACATTCCGGAGACGGAATTTGTCCGGGGACAGATTTGCAAATCGGGGGACTGTCCCCGGGAAACGGGGACGTCTGGTAACCCTACCCTAAATGTCTGTTTAAGCCGTTGAAGTTGATGGTGGTTACAACATCTTAAGAGTATCAGATTCCATAGTTTAGCCGTGTATATATTATGTGAAGAAGGTTCTCTGATCATTTTGGTTGCCTTTTTTTGCACCTTTCCCACCTTCTATATTCTAATATCCTTCTTCGATGCAGGAGCCAGAATCAGTGACTTGGATCAGAAGCAGATTCAAAGGTCTCTCAACTCTGAATAATCACAGTGTTGCAGCCTGTTAAAATCCTTTTCTCCCTGTCCAAACAGGCTAACCACCTAATTGTAGTTTCTGTGGGGCTTCAGTTTTGATTTCCAAAAATCAAATAACAAAGCAAATAACAGGAGACCTAGGAACTTTAAGCTGCCTGAGGACAAAATCAGATATTTTTTTCAGTTAGGAAATTGGATCTTATAACTGTGATGGTCACCAAGAAAAAACAGATAATGTGTAGGCAATTTCCGTTGAAGGTGAAGGCTGTCTGGATTAAACTTTCATTAGACACACAACACAGTTGTTTGTCCCTCTCTCCTGACCTCATTTTCATTGGTTTCGTTGCCAGGGAAAATACCCAAAAGCCTGTCCAGAAAGATTTATATAGCTCCTGCCCCGACCCATATTGGGGCAGCCGGAATAATACTTTCACAAGGATAAGTCAGTGCACAGGCACACAGATTTAATAATCCATCCTGTTATCAAAACCTGATTTCTGGAAAATATGAATATTTCTTCTGTAGTGATTATAACAGACCATAACTCAGTCGGCAGAGATGCGCATGTTTCTGGAAATTTTGAATAAGACACTTTCTGGAAAATTTTCTAATAATCCTAAATCAATCAGAATCCAACTAGCATGTCTAGATTATTTGTAATTTAATGCTTCCTTCATCCAACCCCAAGTGTTCACACACATTCATAAAACACATTAGTGCGCATTATATATTGAATGCTTTCAAGGGTTGGTCACCTGGAAAATTGAAGCACAACTTTCAGATTGTACAACTTGACTGCTGTACTCTTTTTTAAAATTTTATTTAACAGATTAATTTCACGAAACAAGGCATTTCTAGAAGTGGAACATGTTATTTGGTAAAACGAGGTATCAGTAATGGAAAAATTTCCAGCCCTTTCACTGGTGCTCAAGTTACTCTGTTGATTTTTTTGCCACTAAATTGCATTGTGGTTTAATGAGTGGTTCAGGATTTCCTCCCCACCAGCTCCCCACTTTGTCTGCTGTGGGGTAGAAGCTTGCCCCAAGCAGATGGGGCTGTGCAGCCTCCTTTGCAATTGACTCGAACGCTGCAAGATTCAATTAAAGAGTTGATTCCAGGTTTTCCTGTTGGAGCTTAAACTGAATACTCATACAAGGTTATCCTGGGGACACTGATCTGATGGTCTTTAATTTCAACAGCCCCATCGAACTCCACTGTTGACAGCAGCATGGGTGGCAGCCCGGGCTTGTCCTACTCAGAGTAGACTCCTTGAAATTAATATATGACTTTTGTTTATTTATTTAGAGCATTTGGCACCCCGCTCTTCAGCCAAAAAGGCTCCCAGTCGAAGCAATACAGTCCCTACCCGCAAGCTTACAATCTAAACCCCACAGCACACAAGGAAAAAGGAACAGGGTGGGCTGAGGAAAATTAAAACTCAGGCACCAGATTCTAAACCAGGGGTCGGCAAAGTTTTTGTGGCTTGGGCCGGTTCACGGTCCCGCAGATGGCGTGGTGGGCCAGCGTGTGTGCACGCGCGCATGCACGCATGTGCAAATGCTATTTCCAATGTGGAGGAGGCATGCGCAGCTTCCTGCAGCCAATGGGAAGCCGGCCAGTGTCACGGAAGGCAGTCCCCGCTCTGTTCCGTGCCGGTTTAGCGTGGCACACGGGAGCTGACCGAGCGGGCGGCAGGGGTCCATGGGCTGGTTAAATGATCCCCACGGGCCGCTTGTGGCCCATGGGCCTTAGGTTGCCAACCCCTGTTCTAAACACTTGCTCCGACAATGATCTGCTGGCTTAGTTCAGGGGCAGGAGGTGCCTGATAGAGCGAGCTCTGCTTTTCAGGTCTTCCACTGTTGCGGATCTGCTCTTGGACTTTGTTGACTACAGCCCTGTGTTTCAGAATACCAGCTGGTGGGAATCACAGGTGGGGAGAGTGCTGCTCTTGGGTTCAAATCCTGCTTGGGGGCTTCCCTTTGGGGCATGTGCTTGCTTGCTGTGAGAACGGGATGCCGGACTAGATGGGCCATTGGCCTGGCCCAGGACGCTCCTTTTATGTTCTTAAGAGAAACTTCCTGGTAGCAAAACAGCCTTCTAGAGCAGACACCCCAGTGCTTGTCTCTTCGGGAAGCCCCTTTTCCTGTCGGAGCCGAGGTTGGATTGTAGAGCTCTGCTGCCTGTTTTCTTCAGGGGTTCTAGGTAAGCAAGGAATTTCCCTGCCCTCTCATGCACGCCTTTGCACACTCCCCAAAACAAAGAGGCATTGTGCGGCAGCCCTGGCTTCTTAACGTTCAGAGTCCAAGCTGGAGCTGCGTGAGGCTCACGCTGCCGTCCTGTGACCCTGGCTCTCTGGATCCTACTTCTTCTCCAGGATGCAAAGTCCTCCACTCTTCCGGTTTCCAGCTCGATGCCTCTGGGTGGAGAGTTTAAGGGGGGCGATCAGTTCGCTACTACTGCAGTAGGATTCACTACTGTATGTGGAATGTGTGCATGTGTGCACCATTTTGCCCCTATGCCTCAGGCTGGAAACACATCAGTTCGCTTCATTCACTTGGACATGAGAACAAGCTGTTGCTGGAACGAGTGGGAGGTTTCCGAGAAGCCAAAGCGGTGTGTTAAACGATGGCTTTTCACGGGGCAGCTTTTGCCTCTTATTATTAGGAAGCATATGGAGAACACCAAGATAAGGATGTGGCAACAATACCTTAAGCTTCTCATGCCCTGGTATCTGTGTTCTCTGTTCAGTCCGCACCCCAAAATCTGCATGCGTTTGACATGGTTTTATTAGGTTGCGTTACTGGAAAGCCGTTTGCTTAAATCAAGCAATTCCTAAGCAATCAAATAATTATAATGACTAACTTGTAGCAGAGCAAATTCAATGTATGTCTTCTCACCTTTCCTCCCAAAGGTATGTGCACTTTGGCCCCAGGTGTATGAGGCTGGGTATATCACAACAGCTAAAAACCTGTGCGTTGTCAGGGCTCAGAATCCATGCCTCTGTTGAATTGGCACGCCAAGCTTTTGCCTTTTAAGAGCTGGGAATCTTTTAGCAAGAGGAAGGGGTGGAATCGTGGAGCTGTAGAGTTGGAAGGGACCCCAAGGCTCATAAACTCTGACCCTCTCCTCCTCCATGTATTTGTCTAATCGTCTTTTAAAGCCATCGAGTTTGGTGGCCATGCCTGACTGCCTACAGGTGTGCACTGCTTGAATAAATTCTTTTATCTGTCCCGAGCCTTCCAACATTCAGCTTCATTGGAGCTGATGGGAATTAGGAGTCCCAACAACATTTGGAGGGATGCACAGTTCCCTCCTCTGCATTGCTGTTGTTTAGTTGTTTAGTTGTGTCCAACTCTTCGTGACCCCCTGAACCAGAGCATGCCAGGCACTCCTGTCTTCCACTGCCTCCCGCAGTTTGGTCAAACTCATGCTGGTAGCTTCGAGAACACTGTCCAACCGTCTCATCCTCCATTGTCCCCTTCTCCTTGTGCCCTCCATCTTTCCCAACATCAGGGTCTTTTCCAGGGAGTCTTCTCTTCTCATGAGGTGGCCAAAGTCTTGGAGCCTCAGCTTCAGGATCTGTCCTTCCAGTGAGCACTCAGGGCTGATTTCCTTCAGAATGGAGAGGTTGGATCTTCTTGCAGTCCATGGGACTCTCAAGAGTCTCCTCCAGCACCAGAATTCAAAAACATAAATTCTTCGGCGATCAGCCTTCTTTATGGTCCAGCTCTCACTTCCATACATCACTACTGGGAAAACCATAGCTTGAACTATACGGACCTTTGTTGGCAAGGTGATGTCTCTGCTTTTTAAGATGCTGTCTTCTGCATTACAGTGATGCTAAACGCAACACTTTGGTGGCCATTTCTGGCTTTGGAGACATTGTTTACTCCTCTTCAACCATGGAGGCAATCCTACAGCTGCATTGAAACTAGAAACTCTGGCCTGTGTGAGAGAGGCTGAGAGAAACCTAAGCCTCTGAGCCTGGCCACTTCAGTGATATTCTAGACCTCTTTAGAAGGAAACCTGTCTTCGGTTTCTGGATATACGAGGGCTGGGCCAACATGCAGGCTGAGTAATGGCTCAGTAAGACATAAATCATTGTTCACTTAGGAACATAGGAATCTGTGCACATGGTGGACGGATGCCAGGGAAAGCAGCACAAAAACAAATTCTGAAACAGCACCGTTTTCGTAGGAACAGGAAGCTGCCTTATACAGATGTTCCCAGTTCCACCTTGCTTGACCCTGGGACCTTCAGCGAAGCAGATGCTCTCCTGCTACTGCCCTTGGTGAAGGGAAGAAGGAGCAGGATGACAGTACTTCAGAAAGATACACAGGGACACTTGCCGTCTGGTTGTATTAAAGCCGCAAACATAAACACTGAATTAAGATGCCCATCCCATAATATCAGACATACGGGGCTGGCTTGTGGCTGCTGCATTTCTTACAGTTTACTACTGCAGTCTCATATACGGCACTCTTAACTTTCCCCTGGGATCTGCAAGACTAAAAATAATTTGCTCCCCTAAGCGTGCTACCTTTATGTTCAGCAAAACAACTGTCAGCTGGTTTGAGAAAAGGGCGCTCAGTAGGAGGAATCCTCTCCTATCCTGTCCTCTCCAAACCCAAGAAGGTGTTAACGCACATGAAGTCGCGTTGGCTGTAGGATTTCATCTCAGTTTGCAGTTCAGAGAAGGTCATGTGTGTCTCCACCACCAAGCAAGTTATTTTGATGTGGAGCTTATTTTGATGGGGTTATTTTGATGTGGAGCAAATCGTTGTTGTGGGATTTGTAGTTGGTGTAAGGATAAAAGCGGGTGGCGGGGGGAGAGAAGACAACCACGTAGTCTATGCTGCTGGGATTACTGGAAATCCTGACTTGTTTTTAGTGAGAGGAAGGAGGAAGTTATAAAGGGGAAAGATGGTCCAGCGATGGATAGGTGAGAGTCTTGTGGCGAACGGAGTGAGGATCCCAGGACTGTGGAACTGGCGCACAGTGGCAAATAGAAATTGCTCTTTTTTAAAATGTGCTTGAGCTGTGGTGCAAGATTTCCAAGGAGCAGCATCCTTTGGTCTGCAGGAGGGGAAAGGATGAGACATTGGCAGCCACCCTGGGACCTGGACAGCAGGAAGCTAGGATGGAGATTGCAAGCGCAGTTTAAGAACGTATGAACTGCTCTAGGGCAAACATATCACACATTCACATCTGAAAGCAAGGCTGCTGGGTGCTTGGGTGTGGTTCTGTGTTTGGGGGGCAGGAGGGCGAGGTGGCGGTGGATGCGTGGGTAAGCAAGAATCCAAAAGACTTGGGAGGAGGGAAGAGTGATGCAATGGCTGATAGCTGGAGAAGGAGATTGGGTCAGGGACTGCCTCTTTTGTAACTTTTGGTTACAGGTAGCTGTTGGCAATGTTGCAGGTGTTTCTTGAAGCTCACTTGGGGTTGGAAGCTAGCCAGGAAGGTTGGGCAGGGCCACTTTCTCTGCAACTCAAGGAGCAAGCTGGGGATTGGCATGCACTATCTTGTTTTGTTTTGTTTTTTAAATGATATTTATTAAGGTTTCCCAAAAAAAGGTTACATATATAGAAAAAAGAAAAATAGAGAAAAAAGAAAATACAAAATACTTAAAAAATAAAAGAGACTTAAAAAACAAATCAATCTTTCCATACCTTACATTTCATTTACTTGTTTCCCTGACCTCCTCTTGCCTCCCTTTTTTGTATTCCAGTTCAGTTGATTAATTCAGCAATTCCTTTCCCCCTTTATTTTTATCTTAATCCTTTAACTTAATATATTATAGCTTTAGATTCTCACCTGTTAACAATCCATTTTTACATACACCTTTATAACATTGCTACTAAAACCACTTAACTTCATTCTGACATCATTCTAACATTCATTAATTTTGCAGTATTTCTGTAAATAGTCTTTAAATTTCTTCCAATCTTCTTCCACCGACTCATAGAATCATAGAATCATAGAATTGGAAGAGACCACAAGGGCCATCGAGTCCAACCCCCTGCCAAGCAGGAAACACCATCAGAGCACTCCTGACATATGGTTGTCAAGCCTCTGCTTAAAGACCTCCAAAGAAGGAGACTCCACCACACTCCTTGGCAGCAAATTCCACTGTCAAACAGCTCTTACTGTCAGGAAGTTCTTCCTAATGTTTAGGTGGAATCTTCTTTCTTGTAGTTTGGATCCATTGCTCCGTGTCCGCTTCTCTGGAGCAGCAGAAAACAACCTTTCTCCCTCCTCTATGTGACATCCTTTTCTATATTTGAACATGGCTATCATATCACCCCTTAACCTCCTCTTCTCCAGGCTAAACATGCCCAGCTCCCTTAGCCGTTCCTCATAAGGCATTGTTTCCAGGCCTTTGACCATTTTGGTTGCCCTCCTCTGGACACGTTCCAGTTTGTCAGTGTCCTTCTTGAACTGTGGTGCCCAGAACTGGACACAGTACTCCAGGTGAGGTCTGACCAGAGCAGAATACAGTGGCACTATTACTTCCCTTGATCTAGATGCTATACTCCTATTGATGCAGCCCAGAATTGCATTGGCTTTTTTAGCTGCCGCGTCACACTGTTGGCTCATGTCAAGTTAGTGGTCAACCAAGACTCCTAGATCCTTTTCACATGTACTGCTCTCAAGCCAGGTGTCCCCCATCTTGTATTTGTGCCTCTCATTTTTTTTGCCCAAGTGCAATACTTTACATTTCTCCCTGTTAAAATTTATCTTGTTTGTTTTGGCCCAGTTCTCTAATCTGTCAAGGTCGTTTTGAAGTGTGATCCTGTCCTCTGGGGTGTTAGCCACCCCTCCCAGTTTGGTGTCACCTGCAAATTTGATCAGGATGCCCTTGAGTCCATCATCCAAGTCGTTGATAAAGATGTTGAATAAGACCGGGCCCAAGACAGAACCCTGTGGCACCCCACTAGTCACTCTTCTCCAGGATGAAGAGGAACCATTGATGAGCACCCTTTGGGTTCGGTCAGTCAGCCAGTTACAAATCCACTGAGTGGTAGCATAGTCAAGACCGCATTTTACCAGCTTCTTTACAAGAATATCATGGGGCACCTTGTCAAATGCCTTGCTGAAATCAAGGTAGGCTACATCCACTGCGTTCCCTTCATCTACCAGGCTTGTAATTCTGTCAAAAAACGAGATCAGGTTAGTCTGACATGACTTCTTTTTCAGAAATTCATGCTGACTATTGGTGATCACAGCATTCCTTTCTAGGTGCTCACAGACTGTTTGCTTAATGATCTGCTCCAGAATCTTCCCTGGTATTGATGTCAGACTGACTGGGCGGTAATTATTTGGGTCCTCTCTTTCCCCCTTTTTGAAAATAGGGACAACATTTGCCCTCCTCCAGTCTGCCGGGACTTCGCCTGTTCTCCAGGAATTCTCAAAGATGACTGCCAGTGGTTCTGAGATCACATCTGCCAGTTCTTTTAATACTCTTGGATGCAGTTCATCTGGCCCTGGAGACTTGAATACATCTAAACTAGCCAAGTATTCTTGTACTATCTCCTTAGTTATTCTGGGCTGTGTTTCCTTTGCTGAATCATTTGCTCCAAATTCTTCAGGTCGGGCATTGTTTTCTTTATCGGAGAAGACTGAGGCAAAGAAGCCATTGAGGAGTTCAGCCCTTTCTGTGTCCCCTGTTTGCATTTCACCATCTTCTCCTCTGAGTGACCCCACTGTTTCTTTGTTCTTCCTTTTGCTACGAACATACCCATAAAAGCCTTTTTTGTTGCTTTTAACCTCTCTAGCAAGCCTGAGTTCATTCTGTGCTTTAGCTTTTCTGACTTTGTGTCTACTCTTCTCTTCTCCCTGGTCTCGGATTCTGCCAGTCATTTCCGCCAATTCCATGTAGTCCATCACCTTCATCTGCCATTCTTCCAGAGTGGGTAGATCTTGTGTCTTCCAATACTTTGCAATAAGTATTCTTGCTGCTGTTGTGGCATACATAAAGAAAGTTCTGTCCTTCTTTGACACCATTTGGCCGACCATGCCCAGGAGAAAGGCCTCTGGTTTCTTCAAGAAGGTATATTTAAATACCCTTTTCATTTCATTATAAATCATCTCCCAGAAAGCCTTAATCCTTGGGCACGTCCACCAAAGGTGAAAGAATGTGCCTTCAGTTTCTTTACATTTCCAACATTTATTATCAGGCAAATGATAGATTTTTGCAAGCTTGACTGGTGTCATGTACCACCTGTAAATCATTTTCATAATATTCTCTCTTAAGGCATTACATGCCGTAAACTTCATACCTGTGGTCCATAACTGTTCCCAGTCAGCCATCATTATATTATGTCCAACATCTTGTGCCCATTTAATCATAGCAGATTTCTCCATTTCATCCTGAGTATTCCATTTCAACAGCAAGTTATACATCTTTGACAAAATCTTGGTTTTGGGTTCTAACAATTCTGTTTCCAATTTTGATTTTTCCACCTGGAAGCCAATTTTCTTGTCCAAATTATATGCCTCCATTATCTGATAATAATGAAGCCAATCTCGCACTTTATTTTTTAGTTTTTCGAAACTCTGCAATTTCAATCTGTCTCCCTCTTGTTCCAAAATTTCCCAATATTTCGGCCGTTTGGCCTCCATATTGAGCTTTTTCAAAGCTTTCGCTTCCATCGGTGACAACCACCTTGGGGTTTTATTTTCAAGTAGGTCCTTGTATCTTATCCAGACATTAAACAATGCTTTCCTGACAATATGATTTTTAAATGCTTTATGTGCTTTGACCTTATCATACCACAAATATGCATGCCATCCAAATACATTATTAAAACCTTCTAAATCCAAAATGTCAGTGTTTTCAAGGAGCAGCCATTCTTTCAGCCAGCAAAAAGCTGCTGATTCATAATAAAGTTTAAGGTCTGGCAGGGCAAATCCACCTCTTTCCTTTGCATCCGTTAGTATTTTAAATTTTATTCTTGGCTTCTTGCCCTGCCAGACAAATCTAGAAATATCTCTCTGCCACTTCTTGAAGCAATCCATTATGTCCAAGATTTGCAATGTTTGAAACAAAAACAACATTCTAGGCAATACATTCATTTTTATCGCAGCAATACGGCCTAGCAATGAAAGCTTCAAATTTGACCAGATTTCTAAATCTTTTTTCACTTCAGTCCAGCATTTTTCATAGTTGGCATGCACTATCTTGAGGTTGTAATTGAGGTGTCCCATTCCCACCACCACCAAAAAAATAATAGTTCAGCTGCATTGTGTAATATACCGCAGACCCAGGCAGTGGTCAATGTGGGTTTTGAGGGAGGGCAGGGTGGTCGTAGGTGGCGCTCTGGGTAAAACCTCAGTGCCTAGGACTTGCCGATCGTATGGTCGGCGGTTCGAATCCCCGCGGCGGGGTGAGCTCCCGTCATTCGGTCCCAGCTCCTGCCCACCTAGCAGTTCGAAAGCACTCTTAAGTGCAAATAGATAAATAGGGACCGCTTTATAGCGGGAAGGTAAACGGCGTTTCCGTGTGCTGCGCTGGTGCTGGCTCGCCAGCTGCAGCTTCATCACGCTGGCCACGTGACCCGGAAGTGTCTTCGGACGGCGCCGGCTCACGGCCTCTAGAGCGAGATGAGCACGCAACCCTAGAGTCGGACACGACTGGCCCGTACGGGCAGGGGTACCTTTACCCTTTACCTTAGGGTGGTCATAGAGATGATATGACTGCATCAGCCTATTGACTTGACTTCCTTTTGGTGATTTTGTGTGTGTCCTTCTGGTGGTCATGTGGCCACCTGTCGTGGGCCCTGTGAGTTAAAGCTGCTTGCAGCCAGCTTCTCCATCCTAGGCCCCCACAACATGTGCTAGGGAAGAGTTTAGGCCTTGCAGGGCGATCGGGTGGGTCCTTCTCAGTTGCCCTGCCTGCGCTTTGGAGATGCATTTGTCTCCTTTCCTGGTGACATTCCAAGACGAAGTGCTTTGTCCTGGCAAGCCTTTAGTTGGCTCTTAGAGTCTATTCTTGTTTGACTTTTCTGGCAGCCTGTTTCCTTGACAGTATTAGATTGATATTGTCTGCCTGTCTCCTGGGAATTTTTTGTAGTGTGCCTCTTTATTGACGTGTGTGTGTGTGTGTGTCTTTCATCTTCTTGTGAGCCACCTTGAGTGCCTCATGTGGAGCAGGAATATAAACCAGGAGTGAGGAACCTGTGGCTCTCCAGATAATGCTAGACTACAACTTGTAACAACTCCCATAATGTGTGAAAAGGATCTGGGGGTCTTAGTAGACCACAAGCTTAACATGAGCCAACCATGTGGTGCAGCACCAAAAAAAGTGAATGCTATTCTGTATCAACAGATGTTGTGTCTGCATCAAGGAAAGTAATAGTACCGCTCTCTTCTGCCTTAGTCAGACCCCACCTGGTGTCCTGTGTCCAGTTCTGGGCACCGCAATTTAAGAAGGATGTTGACAAGCTGGAAGGTGTGCAGAGGAGGGCAACCGAGAGGTTCAAGGGTCTGGGAACTAAGCCTTATGAGGAGTGGTTGAAGGAGCTGGGTATGTTTAGCCTGGAAAAGAGGAGACTGAGAGGAGATAGGATAGTCATTCGAAAGGCTTCCCCAGGGAAGATGACGCGAGTTTGTTGTCTCCTGCTCCAGAGGATAGAACCCAAACCAATGGCTACTAGTTGCAAGAAGGGAGATTCTGACTAAACACCGGGGATAATTTCCCGACAGTCAGAGCTGTTTGACAGTGGAACGGTCTCCCTCGGGAGGTGGTGGGCTCTGTTTCCCTGGAGGTTTTTAAGCAGAGGTCGGATGGTCACCTGTCATGGAACCTTCATTTGAGATCCCTGCACTGCAGAGGGTTAGGCTGCACAATTTCATGGTCCTTTGGTGAGCCTGGCTGGGGCTGATGGGAACTGCAGTGCCGCAACGACTGCAGAGGAACAGGCCAGGGAATGTTGGCTGTGGCTTCCCAGGGTTTTTTCCCAGGGACTTTTCTAGCCCTACCTGGATATTGTTCCTACAAAGGTGCCTCGGAAGCTACCTGTTGTTGAGTCAGAGCGCTGGTCCATCTAGCACGCAGCACTGACTTGCAGTGGGTCTCTGGGGCTTCAGACAAGGAATCTGCCTGGAGATGGTGTGGGTTGAACCTGGGTGTGATTCAGGCGCTCCACCCACTGAGCAATGCACCTTCCCTGGGGAAGCATTCTTAGATGAGCAAGCAGCCAGAGGTGCATTGCAATAAACTGCCCTTTTCTTGCTAAGTGAGCTGTAATTAGCTGGGCAGCCTGGCTGACTTTTAATTTATGAGCAGATCTGCGCAGGTGACCAGCACCTCCCCACCATTCTCCTCTGACTTTCTGGGGGCCCATTTGGGAAATTCCTTTTTGCGTGTTGCAAGATCGCTACTTTCCCAAATTGGGTGTAAAGTGTGAAACATCCCGCGTGAAGCATGATGGATTTTTTCAGGACTAAGCTACCAGACTGGTGATCCTCTTTTGAATGTCTGTAACCAGAGAGGGTTTTTTTTTGGGGGGGGGGGTTCCGGTGATCAGAGAAGGGAGGTGAGTGGGACATTTCTCACTCTTCTTGTCTCACTCCTTGCCTCTCTTGAGCCCAGCCCATCTGCCTCCGTCTCCTTGGACAGAATAGTACCGGTTTCCGGAATTGATTTTGTACACTAATATCCTGCCTCTTCCTTCTGTCGGTAGGTAGCTTGCTGCCTCTTATTTATTACTGTCTAGCCACAGTGTTTGCTCTGTCCTGCCTTTCATTGAATACATGCACCCAGGAAGGTTTCGCAAACAGAGCAGGAACAATAAGTGCACAATAAACAGACTGTGGAACAATAAAATGGTCTGTAGTGTCATTAAGCATGCATAGTTCAAGTTGGTTAACTGCATGCTGGGATAAAGCTGTCTTTGTTGCCCGCCGATAGGCAGGCAGCGAAGGAGCCTGGGTGGGCCCCGTTGTGCTGGGATTCCACCTAAACATTAGGAAGAACTTCCTGACAGTAAGAGCTGTTCGACAGTGGAATTTGCTGCCAAGGAGTGTGGTGGAGTCTCCTTCTTTGGAGGTCTTTAAGCAGAGGCTTGACAACCATATGTCAGGAGTGCTCTGGTGGTGTTTCCTGCTTGGCAGGGGGTTGGACTCGATGGCCCTTGTGGTCTCTTCCAACTCTATGATTCTATGATTCTATTCTAAGGCAGGCAGGAAGCCTCCATCTCCATCATTCTCCCTCCAGCAAACTTGAAAGAGCAAAAGCAATAAGGAAATTTCATTAGAGAGGGACAAGGGCAGGCATAGGCAAACTCGGCCCTCCAGATGCTTTGGGACTACAACTCCCATCATCCCTGACCACTGGTCCTGTTAGCTAGGGATGATGGGAGTTGTAGTCCCAAAACTTCTGGAGGGCCAAATTTACCTATGCCTGGACAAGGGGAATGCCACTCTGAAACCAAATTGGATGGGTATGCTAAGTACTGTGTACTGTTCTGGTCTCCTCACCTCAAACAAAGACATCGTAGATCTGGGAAAGGCTCTGAAAATGATCAAGGAGATAGAGCAACTGGTGTTGTTTTGTTGTTGTTTAGTCGTGTCTGACTCTTTGTGACCCCCTGGACCAGAGCATGCCAGGCCCTCCTGTCTTCTACTGCCTCCCTCATGCTGGTAGCTTCGAGAACACTGTCCCACCATCTCGTCCTCTGTTGTCCCTTCTCCTTGTGCCCTCCATCTTTCCCAACATCAGGGTCTTTTCCAGCGAGTCTTCTCTTCTCATGAGGTGGCCAAAGTCTTGGAGCCTCAGCTTCAGGATCTGTCCTTCCAGTGAGCCCTCAGGGCTGATTTCCTTCAGAATGGAGAGGTTGGATCTTCTTGCAGTCCATGGGACTCTCAAGAGTCTCCTCCAGCACCAGAATTCAAAAGCATCCATTCTTCAGCGATCAGCCTTCTTTATGGTCCAGCTCTCACTTCCATACATCACTACTGGGAAAACCAGAGCTTTAATTATATAGTTAAAGCAACTGGTGAGCAAATGTTAAAATGTTTGCAGAGGACCCCTGCAGAGTGTTTGGTAAAATTCCTCCCCCACTTGCGGCCCACAAATAGCGAGGAGAGTTTTGGCTCACCCCTGGTATAAGCTGCTCTTCTGAGAAGCTCCGGGTAGCTGCTTAGCTTGACTATTTCCCTGTAATTGCGCTGTGCTTGCTATTTCCGCATGCAGCACATTGCAATTGTGTCATTTTTTTATTTGTAGCTTCCTTGCAGGAGGGACCTGTTTTCTTGCTGACCTGTCTTAAGGTCACCTGGTGAGCTCGTGGCTGAGGAGGGGAGGAGAGCCACAGTTTGCCCGCATAAAAATCTCAAACTTGACACGCCATGCTTGCTCCATCATCAGTTCACCTTTAGGTTGGGAAACAATTTGGGGCATCTCCTGAGGAAGCTGGACCTCAGTGACATTGGGGGGCTGCTAGAACTGCTGTGTGTGCGTGGATGCAGAAAGGAGCAGGTAATACAGGAGTTCAACAGAACTGGCGTCCTCCTCAGCTTGCGTGTGCAGTCCCTTCCTCCCGGTTGAGAGATGAGCCAGGAGCTGTTCAAGGTCTCTTGCTCTGCTTTGCTGCAGTTTGCTCAGGGAAATACCTTTGATCATCGTGGAAACTGAATGATTTCCACGTAGGAACTTCAAATATTTGTTTTATTTCAGTGGCTGACAAAACGGAGATTACATTTTAACAGTCAGGCATTTCAGCTCCTGCCTCCATCAGGTCCTCTGACGTGAATCAAAGGATGCTGTTGCCAAGGTGATTTTAGTTTAGATTTTGCTGCAACCTGCCAGAACCCAAACTTGTATGAAGCCCCCAAGCAGGGTGGATTTGATTTAAATGGAATAAATTTAAATCACGATTTAAATCACTAGTCAGTAAGACTTGATTAAATTCATTTTTTTACAGAAAGGTTCAACCTTGCTGGTATAATCTTAATATTTACAAACAGATGAAGGTTTTGTTTTTGGAGTCATAAATTTTCAGAGTAGTTTTTACAGTTATATCAAAAATTACTGATTTGGTTATACCATTAGAAATACATAGACAGATAATTATTAAATTATTGTTCATATTTGGACAATTTTTCTGCTGTACTTTATTGGAGAAGAATAACCATTTCCTTAATAACAATTTAAACAATTTATTTAACTAAAACAACCCCTCCTGCCTCTTTTCCAGGAGGCGGCCAGCTCTCTGAGTGTCTGTCCCTTGTGTTGGGCTCTGGGAACAGGTTGGGGATTCTGAGTGTCCTTCGTGCTCATCTGCCCATTAGTCTCTCTCTCTGCCTGGGCAGAAGGAGATTGTCTGGGATGTGGCACTGAGCGCCCCTGAACTGCTGTCCCAGGGAACAGGGTGGCGCACTTTGTGGTTGCCGTGACAACCGTGGCGCTGTCCCAATACATTATCGGCCTGGTGCACGTGGCAGGACACGCTATTGATCTGCTTTTTCTCAGGCAAGGAAGAGGGAAGGGTGTTGGAAAGCGGAGAATTTTAACACACAGTCCTTTGTCATTGTCAGACCAGTGTCAAGGTTTAGGCTATCAGCAGCCTTTTTCCTCTGCAAGGGGTGAGGGGACTTGTTACGATGGCCTGGATCCGATGGTTGATGGAGCCAGATGTATCTCAGAGGACTCTGGGCCAGGGGATTTTCCCTCTGATGTGGCTGGTGCTTATTTCAGAGTTGCCGTGTGGGATGTGAAGACGACTGTAATTACAATCTAAGAAATGAAGGAAGCAATAAAAATACAGTTGGAAATAAATATGAATACAGTGGTACCTCATGTTGCGTAACCTCCAGGTCACAGAATCTTCGGGGTTACAGCCGCGGCAAACCGGGAAGTGTATACTTCCGGGTTTCGCCTCATGCGCAGAAGCGCTCTGTGTGCCGTGCGCATGCGCAGATGCAGCGCCTCTAGTTACGGATTTTTCAGGGTGTGCACAGCACCCCGAAACGAATTAAATCCGTAAGCAGAGGTACCACTGTAATGCAAGGGATGTGCCGTCTCCTGCCTTCAACTGTGCATCTGCAGGCACACCATGGACCACCTGAATGAAGCTCACAGGCCACTGGACCACAAATCAGGAAGCCCATGTATCGTATTTTTCGCTCCATAGGGTGTACCGGACGATAGGGCGCACCTAGTTTTTAGGGGGGGAAATAAAGGGGAAAAAAATATTCCCCCCCCCCCAGCCCCCAGAGCAGGTCCAGGAGCAGCGGCAAGATTGCATGCAACCTCGCCGCTGCTCCCGGAGCTTGCGGGGCTGGGGACGGGGGAAGCCTGAGCTTCCCCCGACCCCAGCCCCCAGAAAAGGCTGCTATCCGCAAGCCTTCGGGCTCCGAAGGCTTGCGGATAGCTGCCTGAAGCCCGGGGAGCGCAGCGGGAGTTGGTGCTGCGCTCCCTGGGCTTCAGGCTGCAGGCTGCTATCCCGCCGCGCTCAGAAGGCTTGCGGACAGCTGCCTGAAGCCTGGAGAGCGAGAGGGGTCGGTGCGCATCGACCCCTCTCGCTCTCCAGGCTTTAGCGAAAGCCTGCATTTGCTCCATAGGACGCACACACATTCCCCCTTCATTTTTGGAGGGGGAAAAGAGCGTCTTATAGAGCGAAAAATATGGTACTTTTTCTCTTCTCGTATCACTAATTTCTCTCACACACATGGTTTGCATGTGATCCTAGCACAAATGGCCAGGCATGAGTGTGTGGGCACTCCCAGGAAAACGGTGACCGCCTTTCCCAAGTGTTTAGGAGCTTGGAGCAGTGAAGACATATCCAGTGAGATATGTCCATTCAGCCCTCAGCGGCATCCTGTGACATTTTTGCAAGTCTTTTTTAATAGAATGTCATTTGCATCTCTTGCGCCAGGTTTCGATTCGATACGATACGATAATCTTTATTATCATTGTGCCATACAGAACAACGAAACTGAAAATCTACACCAGACATTCAGAAACCAACAAGCCTGCTATCCCAGCCTGGTTAACCCCCTAAAAACTCTGGTACCCCATGATTAAATACAATATACTCCCATAGAGACTACCTTACACTGTTTAAAACCAAAATCGCATTTGGCTAGAAACTGTTTCTCAGGCAGCTAGTCCTAGTCTTTATAACCCTGTACCTTCTTCCAGAAGGCAGAAGCTGAAAGAGATCATTTCCGGGGTGTGCACTATCCTGCGCTATCTCTGCAGCTTTCTTAGGGCACCTGGAAGCATAGATTTGATCCAAGGTGGGAAGAGTGCACCCAATTATTCGCAGTCTTTACAACCCTGGACAGCATTGTTTTTCCTCTGATCGTGCAGCTCCCAAACCACGCACACTCCACGTTTAGTGCAGTTCCATTAGTGGAGGCGTCCTGGGTGCTATTTGACCCGGTGCTGTTGGCCGTCTTTCGATTGTTGAGGCCTGAGGATGTGGGAAAGGCAGTTGGACGTGTTTGGCTGGTGGCTACCGGCCAATGACACTTGGACCGGTTGGGTTTTTGAGGAAAGTTCTCTGCAAGGTTATCTTTGAAAACAGCTTAGAAATGTAAGCTGATTGAAAAGAGGGCGGTGAGATTGCAACTGGGGAGTGGTAGATATGATCTGCTTGCAGGTTTCCCATAATGGGCATCTGTGGGCACCATTGGCCTGATCCAGCAGATGCTCTTCTTGCGTTCAGCAGGACCTGAACACAAGAACATTCTTGATGCCCCACACCCACTGTGGTTTCCAGCAACTGGTATGCAGAAGCATTGCTCTTTATGATGTGGTTGCTTCATTTTGTGTTCTGGGGGTTTGGGCTGGGTGTTCATCAATATGCGGGTGACACCCAGCTCTACCTCTCTTTCAAATCAGAACCAGTGAAGGCGGTGAAGGTCCTGTGTGAGTGTCTGGAGGAGGTTGGAGGATGGATGGCAGCTAACAGTTTGAGGTTGACTCCTGACAAGACAGAAGTACTGTTCTTAGGGGACGGGGTGGGCAGGTGTGGAGGACTCCCTGGTCCTGAATGGGGTAACTGCCCCTGAAGGACCAGGTGCGCAGCCTGGGGGTCATTTTGGACTCACAGCTGTCCATGGAGATGCAGGTCAATTCTGTGTCCAGGGCAGCTGTTTACCAGCTCCATCTGGTACATAGGCTGAGACCCTTCCTGCCCGCCAACTGTCTCACCAGAGTGGTGCATGCTCTAGTTATCTTCCACTTGGACTACTGCAATGCGCTTTACATGGGGCTACCTTTGAAGGTGACCCTGAAACTACAACTAACCCAAAATGTGGCAGCTAGACTGGTGACTGGGAGCGGCCACTGTTATGTGAACACCGATCTTGAAAGACCTGCATTGGCTCCCAGTACGTTTCTGAGCACACTTCAAAGTGTTGGTGTTGACCTTGAAAGCCCTAAAAGGCCTCGGTCCAGTATACCTGAAGGAGCATCTCCACCCCCATCATTCTGCCCGGACACTGAGGTCCAGCACCGAGTGCCTTCTGGCAGTTCCCTCACTGAGAGAAGCCAAGTTACAGGGAACCAGGCAGAGGGCCTTCTCGGTGGTGGCACCCGCCCTGTGGAACGCCCTCCCACCAGAGGGAGAGAACAACAACTACCAGACTTTTAGAAGACATCTGAAGGCAGCCCTGTTTAGGGAAGCTTTGTGGGAGCTGGTGTGGTGTAGTAGTTAAAAGCTGTAGTCGCGTAATCTGGGGAACTGGGTTCGTATCTCCGCTCCTCCACCTGCAGCTGCTGGGTGACCTTGGGCCAGTCACACTTCTCTGAAGTCTCTCAGCCCAACTCACCTCACAGAGTGTTTGTTGTGGGGGAGGAAGGGAAAGGAAAATGTTAGCCGCTTTGAGACTCCTTCGGGTAGTGATAAAGCGGGATATCAAATCCAAACTCTTCTTCTTCTTAATGTTTAATAGGGTATTGTATTTTAATACTTTGTTGGAAGCCGCCCAGAGTGGCTGGGGAAACCCAGCCAGATGGGCAGGGTATAAATTATTATTATTATTATTATTATTATTATTATTATTCTCAGTTGGAAGGATGAAGGGGTGTTTTTAAAAAAATAATAAAGGGTTTTGGGGAAAGGGCATTATTTTTGAGGGATTTGTGATTATTTTGGCTCTGTGTTTTGTGATTATTTTGGCCATCTAAAACTCTGCAAGCACAATAACATACTATGAAACGCCTTGGGAGCATGTGACTCCTGATGTGGTCAACTCGGGGCCCACCAAGCATCTGATACATGAAACACAAGTTCCTCCAGGTTGCTAGTAGTCATACTCAGTAAGATATAAATACTTTCTTGGGCAGTATCCAGACCAGTCAAGCTGCCTCCTTGCAACTGCGGGTTGACTGAGTTCATGTTGCCCCCGGTATCCTCTCCTCCTCTGCTCAGTCCGAGATGTGTTGGTCTACACAAATCTGAACCATTAACAGGATAACGCTCCCTGAGGACGACCAGCTCAAAGCTACAAAGTAGGTAGCAAGCTTTGAAGAACTCATCTCCATTTTATGTTCAATAAAGATTATTGGGCTTGAGGGTATGGTAAGAAAAAGAAGCCCCCAGTATTGGCCAAGGTGTCATTTCAGAAATATAGGTAATGTCATTTCAGAATTAAAATGGAAGATGTTCTTTCTTGGCTCATGACTATGGTCGGCATTCAACTCTAGGATTTACTTGGTGTATACCAGGCATAGGCAAACTCTGGCCCTCCAGATGTTTGGGACTACAATTCCAATCATCCCTAGCTAACAGGACCAGTGGTCAGGGATGATAGGAATTGTAGTCCCAAACATCTGGAGGGCCAGTTTGCCTGGGCCTGGTGTATACCCACTGACGTTAATGCTTTTAGCAAGGGCCTTCCCAGATAGCTCAGACGGCAGAGCATGAGGGTCTTAATCTCAGGGTTGCAGGTTTGGGCCCCACATTTGGGGCCAAAACGATTCCTGCACTTCAGGGTGTTGGCCAAGGTGACCCTCATGGTCCCTTCCATCTCTACAGCTCTGTGATTCTACGTTAATTTCAGTGGGTGTATTCTGAGTAAACCTTAGTTGAATACCACCTGTTGTATATATGGGATGGGAGCCTGATATGCAAGTGGGACAGGCTCCATGTAGCAAGCTGGTGCTTTGTTGTTGTTGTTTAGTCGTTTAGTCGTGTCCGACTCTTCGTGACCCCCTGGACCAGAGCACGCCAGGCACTCCTGTCTTCCACTGCCTCCTGCACTTTGGTCAGACTCATGCTGGTAGCTTCGAGAACACTGTCCCACCATCTCGTCCTCCGTCGTCCCCTTCTCCTTGTGCCCTCCATCTTTCCCAACATCAGGGTCTTTTCCAGGGAGTCTTCTCTTCTCATGAGGTGGCCAAAGTCTTGGCGCCTCAGCTTCAGGATCTGTCCTTCCAGTGAGCACTCAGGGCTGATTTCCTTCAGAATGGAGAGGTCGGATCTTCTTGCAGTCCATGGGACTCTCAAGAGTCTCCTCCAGCACCCATAATTCAGTTTGCTTGCACAGAGGCAAGCAAAGCAGCTACCTGCCTTTCCAGGCATTCGCAACCCACACCTGATGCAATGCAACTGACCCACTTTCAATAGGAGGCCTCCTGCTCCCTACTAGGGGAGAAACTGCTGGATTCCCTTTCGTCCCAAGGGAGCCAGATGGGGAGAAGACGGTACTTGCGCGCAAGTGAAGCAGCCCTGCCCAAAGCCCTGTGACGTTTTTCTCTGGGGCTGCAGCACATGATGTTGGCCTCCTAACATGTCAGCAAGAGGCGGCAGCGGCTGCCAAGTGGCAAGCTCGAGGGAGAGCCATTCCCAGCTCTCTGTCCTTTGTGCGCATTGCAGAAGCACACCAAAGGCCTCAGACTGCCTGAGCCGCAAGACTTTAATCATTCCGCTGGGATCCCAGAGGAGGAGGGCAGGCAGAGCAGTCAACGCCGCTGAAATGCAGATTCTAGACTGAGCCAATCCCCTCCGTTCAAAGCTCTGCCTGGGAAATGGCTTCAATTGTGGCCCCATTTAGATTCACACTCCAGAGTCACCTTTGTTCAACCTTGCTCACTATTTTGCAAAAATGTAGATGGTCCTAATAAAGGGTGTGCCATATCACTGTGGCTACCTGTCATTTTTGTTTCTCCTCTTTTTCGGAGACCTGCAAAAATAGGTTTGCTCTGCTGGATCTTTCAGAAAGAGGCCCTTTTAGCTGGCTCGTATCAGGGATGAAACCTGCTGCTCTTTATTTGCCGTCTGTCAGACCGTTTTAGATTTCACTGCGTGTCATTTTTTAATGGATTGCACTTTGCTTTCCAACTGTTCGAAATGCTTTATAAATCAGCATAAAAAACATGCTAAATAAAAATTAATTTAGCCTTGAAAGCCAAGGTTTGAGTCTTCAAAATCCTCCTTCTCCACTGAGTGCTGTTGCGTTCGTGCCCTGCTTGTGGTCTTCTTCTCAGTCACTGTGGGAAGCAGGAAGACTAGACAGGCCTTTGGTTTGATCCAGCTGCACAAGGTTCTTCTTAGGATCAAGGCTTTTGACAAGGCAAAAGCAAAGATTTTTTTCCAGGACTGCAGAGAGCAAAGGAATGGTGTCTGCAATGGGCTGCTTTCCCTGTGTTGAAGCTCTAGGTATGTCAGGAACAGCCAAGGTGGTCCGGACCTTGCCCCAGGTAGGAGAAGACCACAAACTGATTTCATTAGAGGCCTCTGTGTGAGAAAACTTAAGTAGTAGTTCTGTACAACCTCTGAGAATTGCCAGGCTGCTGCTACTCATCCTTCAAGCCATACTGATAGAACCATAGAATTGTAGAGTTGGAAGGGACCCCATATCTTTTTTCTTTTTTTTAAATGATATTTATTAAAATTTCAAAGAATACAAGAATTACACAAAAACAAAAAATAAAAATACAAGAAAATACAAAATACAGCAAAAAAAAAGAGTAAAAAAACCCTTATTAAGGTATAACAAAGAAATGAAAAATAAAAAGAAACATACAAAATAAAAACAGTTAAAAACACATTAATTTTCCATAGCATATCTTCCTTACACTTATTTCCCCGGACCTCCTCGTACCTCCCTTTTTTGTATTCCATTTCAGTTTGTTAGTTCAGCAAATCCTTACCATTAAGCTTTTACCCATTTGTAAACCTTTTCTCGTATCTCTTAAAGCATTACAGCTGGAAACCACTTAGTTTCTATCCAACATCCTTCTAAGATTCATTAATTTTACAATATTTCTGTAAATAGTCTTTAAATTTCTTCCAGTCTTCTTCCACCGACTCTTCTCCCTGGTCTCGGATTCTGCCAGTCATTTCCGCCAATTCCATATAGTCCATCACCTTCATCTGCCATTCTTCCAGAGTGGGTAGATCTTGTGTCTTCCAATACTTCGCAATGAGTATTCTTGCTGCTGTTGTAGCATACATTAAAAAAGTTCTTGTCCTTCTTTGGCACCAATTGGCCGACAATGCCCAAAAGAAAGGCCTCTGGTTTCTTCAGGAAGGTATATTTAAATACCTTTTTCAATTCATTATATATCATTTCCCAGAAAGCCTTAATCTTTGGGCACGTCCACCAAAGGTGAAAGAATGTACCTTCAGTTTCTTTACATTTCCAGCATTTATTATCGGGCAAATGATAGATTTTTGCAAGCTTGACTGGGGTCATGTACCACCTGTATATCATTTTCATAATATTCTCTCTTAAGGCATTACATGCCGTGAACTTCATACCTGTGGTCCATAACTGTTCCCAGTCAGCAAACATAATATTATGTCCAACATCTTGTGCCCATTTAATCATAGCAGATTTCACTGTTTCATCCTGAGTATTCCATTTCAACAGCAAGTTATACATTCTTGACAGATTCTTAGTTTTGGGTTCTAGCAGTTCTGTTTCTAATTTTGACTTTTCCACCTGGAAGCCAATTTTCTTATCCAAATTATATGCCTCCATTATCTGATAGTAATGAAGCCAATCTCTCACTTTGTTTTTTAGTTTTTTGAAACTCTGCAATCTCAGTTTATCTCGGAAGGGACCCCATATCTCAGTTTCTGAGATATGGTAGCTGGGAGCTAAATGGCACCTTAAACCCCAGTTATGGGCACAACAACAGAATGTCTAGGCGTAAAAGTAAAATAACTGCAAACAGAAAACCCCTAAAGTAGATTTCTCCATATCACCCCCCCCCCAAAAAAAAACCCACCTCCACTGAGATGTCATACCTTTAACCATTTCAGGCTATTTCTTTCATATAGAAGCTCTTGACAAATTACATTGCCACATCTCTCTCACACTCACATGAGGGTCGGGAGGAGGAGGAAGGGAATAAATGAGAATATTTTTATTGGATGTGGCAAGCTCTCTGTGGCCATGATCCAAGGAGCCACTTCAGGCACACTCAAGGGTTTGAACATGCCCAGGAGGACTGCAGTTCAAACAAACACAAACGCCCTTGCCATACCATGAAGTGCTTTTGCGTTCTCTCTCCTAAGGTGGGTATACCACCATTGCATATCCACTCAAAACGACTGAGAGCACTTGTCTACCTTACTGAAGTGTTTTAAGGGTTACAAAAATAACCTGAAGTGCGCCACAGAAATGCCAAGCATTATCATTCATCCTGAAATAGACGGGCGAGCTTGCATCCCAGCTCACCCTTGTCTGAAGGATGCTGCGTCTAGGCAGTCTGCCTGAACTTTCACGCAACGCAGATAGAGGATCACTCAACTGGGAGCCTTGACAAGTCCTAACAGCTCTTCAGAGCTTTCATGATACAATTCCGTGCCAGCATTCCCATATCCTTAGTGTTTTTGAAGAATGCTCTGAGTCAGAGCCACTGATACTTCAAGCTGGTGTCAACGCAAACTGGTCTGCCACAAATACGGACTGAAAAGCACCTTGGCTATACTTCTTCTTCTTTGGTGATCCCTCGTAGCCGAGTAAGATTGTCTTCCATAAACACGGTTTTAAAAGTGAGTCCGTAAGTGACTGTGGAGGCCAATTGTGGATCCACACGCCCTTCCACAGTGGGGACATTGGTTCCCGGGCGGGAGTTGATCCCGGTGTGGATTTGCCAAGTGTGCCTTCCTCTTAGCAGGTTTCTCCCTTGTGTCCTGAGTTCATTAAGTGGATGGCTGTACCACTCTGCGCGCTGAAGCAGTTTAGCACCATGCAATGTGAATTTGCTGGCCAGGACCCAACCATTCATTTTTTTTTTTGAGGGGGAGGCAAGCACCAGCTTGAGTTTGACCAAACTGCGGGAGGCAGTGGAAGACAGAAGTGCCTGGCGTGCTCTGGTCCAGGGGGTCACGAAGAGGGCATAAGCTGTGGATCTTGCACAGCAAGCTTTGCACCCCATAATTCCTCCTCCTGCACAAGACTGTCTCCCTCCTCTTTGGAGCACCCTGGCTCCTTGAAATTGTATAATTCAGCAACCTCTGGCTTCTGAAACTTCCATCAGGCCCCACACACACATTTCAGTCCCAGGTTTCCATCCAAAGGGACAAGATACCTGCCTTGGAAATGTGGAGTTTCTTGGAAATCCTGCATCCTAGCCAATGTGCATTGTTTGCCAGCAGCTATAGAAGGGTTGCGTGTATTAATATAGTTCCAAGCAGGTTTAGAACGAAGGCCAGGCCTGGAGCAGTTTCAGTTCTGTGTTGGAAAAAGAAAGACTGGAGCCAGTGGGAACTTGTTTTGGGCTGTTTGCAGTGGTCCTCACTTAAACTCCAGATACACGAGGGGCACAAAGAAGAGGTGTCACTCTTGCAAATGTTGTTGTTTAGTCGTTTAGTCGTGTCCGCCTCTTCGTGATCCCATGGACCAGAGCACGCCAGGCCCTCCTGTCTTCCACTGCCTCCTGCAGTTGGGTCAAACTCATGCTGGTAGCTTCAAGAACACTGTCCCACCATCTCGTCCTCTGTCGTCCCCTTCTCCCTGTGCCCTCCATCTTTCCCAACATCAGGGTCTTTTCCAGGGAGTCTTCTCTTCTCATGAAGTGGCCAAAGTCTTGGAGCCTCAGCTTCAGGATCTGTCCTTCCAGTGAGCACTCAGGGCTGATTTCCTTCAGAATGGAGAGGTTGGATCTTCTTGCAGTCCATGGGACTCTCAAGAGTCTCCTCCAGCACCAACTCTTGCAAATAGTCTAATTATTTTTACAGGAACAGATCCCTGATAAGGGTAGTGCACACCTGCCACAATCCAGGCCTACTATCAAATGCAGAATGTTTCATAGCTTAGCATCCAGCCCATGGGTACCCATTTCTAGCTCAGAGCTTGGAGGGTGGTTTGATAGTTTTGATACTAGGTTGTTGGGTTTTTTTGCTATTATGAATTTTGTGTTTTTATGTTGTAAACTGCCCTGTGATCTTCAGATGAAGGACAAACTGTGGAACTCACTTGTGCAGGTGCCTGAAAGCCAGAAACCTAGTTGGCTTTAAAAGAGGAATGTAAGTCTATCCATGTCCTCTATACAAGATGGCTGGGCTGGGCCTCCATGCTCAGAGGCAGCAGTGTATCTGAATAACACAGGCATAGGCAAACTCGGCTCTCCAGCTGTTTTGGGACTACAACTCCCATCATCCCTAGCTAACAGGACCAGTGCTCAGGGATGATGGGAGTTGTAGTCCCAAAACATCTGGAGGGCTGAGTTTGCCTATCCCTGGACTAACAGTTGCTGGAAACCACGGTGGAGGAAAACACACTTGTGCTCTGATCCTCCTTGCGGGTTTTCCCTGGGCATCTGGTTGGCCGCTGTGAGAACAGAATGCTGGACTAGATGGGCCATTGGCCTGACCCAGCAGGCTTTTCTCACGTTTTTATGTTTAGCTCAGAGGTCAGCAAAGTACCTCGCCTGGGCCAGTTCACTCCCGCGGAGATCGCTCCGTGGGCTGGATCACATCTGCTCAGACGCAATTTCCGGTTTAGCGGGCGGCTCAGTTTGGAGGCGGCTCATGGGCCATTTAAATGACCCCCCATGGGCCGTTTGTGGCCCATAGGCCGCAGGTTGCCGACCCCTGGTTTACCTCGTGGTTTACCTATGGCCTGTGTGATGCCATAGCCCAGGGCTCAGCAAACTTTTTCAGCAGGGGGCCAGTCTACTGTCCCTCAGACCTTGTAGGGGGCCGGACTATATTTTGAAGGGAAAAAATGAACGAATTCCTATGCCCCACAAATAACCCAGAGGTGCATTTTAAATAAAAGCACACATTCTACTCATGTAAAAACACGATGATTTGTGGGCCGGATTTAGAAGGCAATTGGGCCAGATCCAGCCCCCGGGCCTTAGTTTGCCTACTCCTGCCGTAGCCTGTAGAACAGGCTTCCTCAACCTCGGCCCTCCAGATGTTTTGAGACTACAATCCCCATCATCCCTGACCACTGGTCCTGCTGGCTAGGGATCATGGGAGTTGTAGGCCAAAAACATCTGGAGGGCCGCAGGTTAGGGAAGCCTGATCTAGAAGGAGGAGAGGAGTATCTGTTACCATGTTTTGAATTCAGACATCAGCCCAGGCTCAAGTTAACCTTCCATTTGGCCCTGAGATGCTTCTGGAAACATGAGTCCTTTGAAAGGGTTGCATATATCTACCGACAGACTTGTGTTTTTATCCTGACCGAGAGAGGTTTGGTTTTGCTGTCTTTCGTCTAAAGAAAATGTTGCTTCTGGCTGATTCATGATGGGCTTAGTAATTGAACGTGGCTAATTAGGAGGGGCATTATTGCAGGGCAGGCTTGAGCGAGAGACACAGTCTCCTGGCACTTGAGCCTTGAAGCTCTGCCGCGCTCATAATTCTGCAAAGAGATGATAGCTGGGAGGACGCCTCATCAAAAGGCAGTTTCTGTCGCTTGGCTGTGGAACAGCTATTTGCTGTGCTTTGCTTTATATAGCTGCCCATCAATAAAAATTCTCTCAGAGGCTTGCAAAATCAATTCCGCAGTATTTTTAAATACAAATTAATTAAAGCAAAAAAAATTGGTAAGAACAATGCCCTATTCCAGAGACAGAATAAAACAGTTTGAAGCTCAGCTCAAAGCTGGACTTTGAGAGACTGCATAAGGCTTACTTGAAATTGCATTGAAACAGCAAAGGTCTGCATTTACTGTGAAATATTTGTGGTTTTTCTGCAGGGGAATATAATCCCACCCCACGCCCCAGTAAAATAGACTTGGATTTTTACATTTGCTGTTTTGTAACCAACACTTTTACTGGGACACGGGTGGTGCTGTGGGTTAAACCACAGAGCCTAGGATTTGCCGATCAGAAGGCCAGAGGTCGAATCCCCGCGACAGGGTGAGCTCCCGTTGCTCAGTCCCTGCTCCTGCCAGCCTAGCAGTTCGAAAGCACGTCAAAGTGCAAGTAGATAAATAGGTACCGCTCCAGTGGGAAGGTAAACGGCATTTCCGTGCGCTGCTCTGGTTCGCCAGAAGCGGCTTAGTCATGCTGGCCACACGACCTGGAAGCTGTACGCCGGCTCCCTCGGCCAATAAAGCGAGATGAGCTTTACCTTTTAACCAACACTTTTATAAAGAAGAGAGGAGATTGGCATGATTTTTCATTGACTTCTAACGAGCCTTACCTGTGTGATATAATTATTTATTCTTCTGAGTTGCTGTGGACTCTCCTGTGCTGGGGGTGAGTCGCGAGGTGGCTAAGATCGCGGATGATGTGAAATGGTTCAGGGTTCTTAAAGGGAGAAAAGGATTGTGAAAAGCTCCAAAAGGACCTCTCCAAAGTGAGTAAATGGGGCAGCAAATGTAATGTAAACAAGTGCAAAGTTATGCACGTGGAGGCAAAAAAATCTAAATTTCACAAACAGGCAACTCCCCATGTTCACAGGGGTTGCATTCTGGGCACCAATCCTGCCCTGCTCACCCCCACCCCCTTGTAGTGCCGAAATTGGTGCACGCATGCCAGTCGTGCTCAAATGGGGAGTTGCCTATGCACACTTGTGGGATTTGAAGCAGTGGTGATGGTCCAGGAGCAGGTTCTTGGGGTTGGCGTGAATAGCTGGGTGAAGACGTCAACACAGTGTGCAGCAGCTCTGGGAAAAGCAGGCTCCATGCTTGGGAAATAATTTCTTACGAAAACAATGTCAGAATTAACAAATTACACACAAGAAGACTGGTGTGTAATTCAGAATTGGGAAACATTCATTGATGAGAAAAATAAATCATGCTCTTTTATTATGTTTTAGACATTTATTTCCATACTCACACACGAAATAAACTTCATGAAAAGGAACGGAGGGCCGTGCTCAGGTGCTTTCTCTGTAGGCTGGAGTTGCAGGTATCTTGTGTTCTCTTGGCAGCGGCTAGGCTCTGAAACCAGAGCAGGTGCTTCTGTAATGGGACCCGAGGCTACGTGATATCCAGGCTAAAGATTACACCAGTAATTGTGTCCCAAATACCTTCCCTCCTGCCAGGTGAACTTCAGACCATGCCAGCCAGCTGCCACCTCCTCCTCCCCACCCCTCATTGCCAGAATACGTCCCTGCATTGAAAGTCCATTTCTCTGGAAGCTGTCTCTGCCAGCCTTGTCCAACCTTGTGCCCTCCAGACATTTTGGACTACAGCTCCCATCAGCCTCGACCATCGTAGACCTGCCTGCTAGGGCTGATGGGAGTTGTAGTCCTGAACACCAGGTTAGGCACGGCTGCCATCTAGACAGTTTAAGTAGCACCGTGCTAAAACTGTTTTCTGAAGGGGAAGCAGAAACTGTGGGTTTACGTCTCTAATTGAAGTGTGTTGTTTTCAAACTGCAGCAAAGGACTATACCTAATCAGTGGTGCTTCTAGAGAAAATGAGCAACTTGGCTGCGATGGAGATGAACTAGTTTATTGTGGCGGCAGTTTTCGTAGGCTGGAAGTTCTTCCACCAAACTGGAACCTTCTGTCCACCAGGTCTGCCTTAGTTTCCAGCCAGAAACCGGAGTTAGCATTGCCCCTTGACTCTGAAATGATGATGGTACCTTGGTTGTTGAACAGCTTAGTTGTCGAACAAATCGGCTCCCAAACGTCGCAAACCCGGAAGTGAGTGTTCCGGTTTGTGAACAATTTTTGGGAGCCGAACGTCTTCCGCAGCTTCTGATTGGCTGCAGGAAGCTCCTGCAGCCAATCAGAAGCCGCACCTTGGTTTTCGAACTGTTTCAGGAGTCAAACGGACTCCTGGAACGGATTAAATTCGAGAACGAAGGTACAACTGTACAAGGTTATGGATGATGCCTTCCCTAGCTTCTGAGCTTGGAAAAAGGGCAATATATGTAAGACAAAGGAATGCTGTGTGATTTGGCATCTTTAGGATCTTGGAGCATGGATATGAGTTTTCTGGCCTGGTTTCCTGGCTAGTCTGGGCCATTCCTTTGAAATGGTAAATACCTTTTGATACACAAAAGATGCTCATTTGGCAGGTCTGCTTTGCTCTTAACAGAAATTTGCCAGACCAAAAGGGAAGGATTTGCAAGTGAAAGAGCCATTGGGAAAAGTTTTCCAAGATGAACAGAGATGGTTTTGGGATTGGTCATCCCAAATAATCAAAGGAAGTGTAATTTTCACAGAGAATATTTCCTAAATTTTGAAGGGCAAAGGATTGGTTTTCTGTAGAGTGTGTGTCTGCTATGTGTCTGCACCCTAAAAAAATTATGACACCCCTCAGCCATGAAGCTTACCTTGGGCCAACCACCACCTCTCAGCCTCAAAGTTTACCTTGTACATCTTTGGGGCTGTCATTGGGGAGAGTGGCCACCGCTTCAAATGACCCATGCCAAAGGCAGCCTCAAGCTGCAAAGTGCATTCAGGTGTCAGCCTTGCGTATCTTCAGGAGGAAAGACAAGGAGGTTCCTTCACTGATGGCTCAGGTTAGGAGTCATAGTCAGGCACTAACTAACTCTTTGCACCAACCACTTGCAAAATAATAAGTGACCTGGTTGTTTGACTTTGTAAGATGAGTTTAGGGTTATTCTAGCAAGGAGTCCTCCTAGGTGATTAAATTGAAACTTGATCTTGATTGCCTTCAGGTTTGAAGATTGATCTTGATTATCTTCTGCTGTGAAGATTGTGCCATCAAGCCAGCCTTCCCTCTAGTATTGCTCTGTCCCAGATCACCCAGCCTTCTTTTCTTCCTCCGCCTCCTATTCAGCACTTCCCATAATAGTAATCTGACTCTCTGGTGCTTAAAAGCCAAACAATTGAGAAATGAATGGTCTGGGGCTGCATCTCAGCAGGAGCTGTCAAGGGAAGAATGAATGGGATTGTTATCTTCATCTAGTCCTTGGTGCTGTCCAAAATTACAAATATTAAGGTTGACTGATCTGTGGCAGGCCTTGTTTGCGTGTAAGCACTGGCGGCAGTGGTACTCAAACCCAACACCACTATAACCCATGTTCTTCTCTAAAGCAAGCAGAATTCTGTGACCTCTTTAAATTACACGTATGAAGCAAATTGCTGAGTATTGTAGATTTGGATGTCCTGGTTGGGTTTCCCCTCCTCGATTGCTCCTGATGCTGCCAGGATACAAACCATGGTCTGTCTCAGCATTATGTCTCAAGGCGGCCTCATAGTCTGCTTCTCTCCAAAGAAACCATGAAAAGTAACAGGGCCAGCCCACCCATGAGGCAAGGTGAGGCGATTGCCTCAGGTAGCAGGATGCACAGGGATGGCAGATCCAGCAACCAAGGAATGCATCGCTCACTGCCACAACAGCGGCTGCAGCACGCTCCTTACAGGCCAGATCGGCCGGTTTTCACCAGCCCTAATAATAATAATAATAATAATAATAATTTATTATTTATACCCCGCCCATCTGGCCGGGCCTCCCCAGCCACTCTACAGTGGCCTTTCAGCAGATAGGAGGAACTGCTGGTCTCCTCTTCACCAAGAGACCAGTACCAGCATCTTGGGCTGGTCACCCATCCCAAGGGTTGTCGTGCTGGTTAAATGAAGGGAGAACCATGCAATCCTCTTTTAGCTCCATGGAGAAAAAGGTGGACTATAAATAAATAGAGTTAGTAAGTAATAACCAACAAAATAAACTCCCAAGCACTGAGTTTGCTGGTGGTGCTGAATACCTGGGTATACAAACAGCTTTAAGGCCCTAACCCAGCCTTTGCCAGCCTGCTGTTGACGGCAACTTTCCTGCTATCTGGGGCTGACGGGAGTTGTAGGCAAAAGCAGCCGGTTGGCAAAGGAGGTCCTCATCCCTCCTTCCTTTACCTGCAGAAAAGAACAGATTTCGGAAGAGAGCTTTGCTCATCTGGAGGTATGAAGCCAACGAGAGCAAAACCTTTTGCCTTTGCAGACGGGATGCTAAATGTTTGACAGGTTGCCTTCTGGTGTTCTGGTGGTGCTGCTGCTTGTCTGCCATAGCTCAAGGCGCAATGTTTGCAGCCCTTCCTGCAGGGCCAAAATACTGGGTTTACTACAGTGCAGGCAAAGCAAAGCACAGCACTCGGCCTGAGGGATCTCTTCCACTGACTCCAAATGCTCAGGAGCAGCCTTTCCCGACTTCCGCAAGAAGGATAGAGATAATGGGATTTGAACAAATCTGCCAAGTACCCCCTCGCCATTAACTGAAATCTCATTACCTCCTAAATCGCTTGGTAGTTCCGTCCTTGGAGACGGAACGGAGCTGGTGAATCAGGTGCCAGGGAGGCTGGCCGGACGCCACTCAAGAGACCCAGCGGCGTAGCAAGGCGTCACTTGCCCTGCTGGCCTGAAGCAGGCGGCTGTTGCACAGCAAAACTGACCTTCTGACTGACGTTGCCCATTTCTCAAGCGCTTCTGGGGCAGAACATGACGTTTGAGAGGGAGGGCAGTTGGAAGCATATATGGAGGGAAGCTCCATCATCTGGAATAATAACTCGGGTGGGATTATTGCAGCACCTTGGTGTGTTTGTTGTTATTGTTTAGTCGTTTAGTCGTGTCCGCCTCTTCGTGACCCCCTGGACCAGAGCACGCCAGGCACTCCTGTCTTCCACTGCCTCCCGCAGTTTGGTCAAACTCATGCTGGTAGCTTCGAGAACACTGTCCCACCATCTCGTCCTCCGTCGTCCCCTTCTCCTTGTGCCCTCCATCTTTCCCAACATCAGGGTCTTTTCCAGGGAGTCTTCTCTTCTCATGAGGTGGCCAAAGTCTTGGAGCCTCAGCTTCAGGATCTGTCCTTCCAGTGAGCACTCAGGGCTGATTTCCTTCAGAATGGATCGGTTTGATCTTCTTGCAGTCATGGGACTCTCAAGAGTCTCCTCCAGCACCAGAATTCAAAAGCATCAATTCTTCGGCGATCAGTCTTCTTGATGGTCCAGCTCTCACTTGGTGTGTTTAGGAGACTTCTAACGTGCAGTTGGTCCATGGGGTCACGAAGAGTCGGACACGACTAAACGACTAAACAACAACAACAAGCGTGCAGTTGTCTGTGGCTGAGCTTCTGGCCTGTGGAAGCAGGTTGAGCCAGAACTCTCTCCCAAAAGCAACCTCTGCCAAGCTGTTGGGCGCATGCCCTTGGCACCCTGAACCACCGCAATGGAAGAATTGCCCTCTCCTCCCATGCTTTATCCCAGCTTTCTCTAACCTGGTGCCCTCCTGTTCTTTTGGAATACGGCTCCCATCAGCGCCAGCCAGTGTGGCTGTGTTGGCCTGGGCTCTTGGGAGTTGTCGTTTGAGAGCACCAGGTTGGGAAAGCTGGTGTTTGGTGTGCATTTCTCACTATAAGATCATAAGAGCCTGCTGGATCAGGCCAGTTCCCTAGGAGTGGGGAGTCTGCCATTGTAATGCTTGCTTTCCCCAGTACGTTTTGGGGACAGCCTGATCCCTGCATAGATCCAAGAGTGCCTCGTTTGACAGCCTGTTCCCTCCAGTTGCATCCTGCCTTGAAACTCAGACTAGGAGCAGACGTGGCATTGGCACCTACCGTGTTTTCCCTCTGTCCCACCCCTTGCTTTGCTTACCATCTAGCCCAGTGGTTCGCAAAATGGGCCGTATCTCCCACCCATCCCTTTGGGGGGGCGGTGGGATTACCTGGGGGGGTGCTAAGATGCAGGGAGGGGGGACTGGAGGTATAAAAGACGTATCAGACTCTTAAAACCTGGTGTCACTACATCAAGTTATTTTTATTATTTATAAAATACCTATTCCACCCTTCACCCGAGGACCACAGGGCATTTTACGATACAAATAAGGAAGCGAAAACAATAACCCTCGCTCTCACAATCTTTGTTCTTTATTAAATTTCATCCATTTTGTTGAATTAATTAAATAGTTTCAATTGGATTTTGAATATGTGTGCAGCTAATTGTTCCTGGATGGGTTTTCATCGGGTTATTGCCTTCCTCGGGGTGTTGTGCAAACCCCTATCCTGAATAAGACCTCCTATAGGACAGGGTGCACTGGGGATGAGTTTGGTTGCTCAAAAAAGTTCGGAAACTGCTGCTCCAGCCTGATGTGATTGTTTTGGAGAACTCAAAAGTTTGCTGGCGACCTTTGTGCCATTTTGGTTGGCCTGATAAAGGCATGACACAAATACGGATTTAGGTATTTCTCTGTAGCTCTTGCTGGGTTAGAAAAATCTCCAGCCTAACCTCTCTCTCCTCTCTGTTTCCTTCACAGTACAGTGCTGTGGACAGCAACCCTCTCTCCCTGTACGTCATGCATCCCTTCTGGAACACGGTGGTCAAGGTGAGTTGGCCCTCCTCTCTCCCTCCGTGCCCTGTCGAGTGCGCTTTCTGTGCTTGAAGTGGACCTCTTGGCATCCCTGTCGGTGGAGAAGTTGCCAGTCCCCTTTCTGGCTGGCGCAGCCTCTTGCCTGTTCTGGTCTGTGACTCATTCAGAAGCTCCTCCTCCTCCTCTTTGAGGGGGCTTAATTGTCTGGAGATGCACAAGCTACACTCATGGCCTGAACTCCTTTTTGTGTTGCCACACGAAGGATAAGCAAGAAAGACAAACGTCACCCTAACTCTCAAGGAGAGTCTCTTTCTCCTCCTACCTAAACGTCACGGAGGGGGCTTGACTATACATGGCTGATCAATTAATGTGGGTTTTCTGCATGTGTTTTTGCTGCTTCCTCACAGATTTTCCCCATGTGGCTGGCCCCAAACTTGATAACGTTTAGTGGCTTCCTGCTCCTTGTCTTCAACTTCTTCCTCATGGCATACTGTGACCCTGACTTTTATGCATCTGGTAAGACAGTTTTTCTTTAAACAGCAACAGCAAAAGCTGTATACACATTTACAGGCATGAAAGTGATATGAGCTGAGATGGTGCATGTTCTTCACTCTGTCTCTGCGCATTGATGGCATCTTGACTTCCTTGTGTCTACGGTGACACACTCAAACGTCAGTTCTGGACTGCGGGGGGGGGGGGGAATGGCCCACAACTGTCTCGTCACCCCACACATCTAAAGGGGAGCAGAGAATTGTGTGTGCCTAAAGGCGGCCAAGGGACGCGGGTGGTGCTGTGGGTTAAATCACTGAGCCTAGGATTTGCCGATCAGAAGGTTGGCGGTTTGAATCCCCGCAATGACGGGGTGAGCTCCCGTTGCTCGGTCCCTGGTCCTGCCCACCTAGCAGTTTGAAAGCACGTCAAAGTGCAAGTAGATAAATAGGTACCACTCTGGCGGGAAGGTAAACTGCATTTCCGTGTGCTGCTCTTGTTCGCCAGAAGCGGCTTAGTCATGCTGGCCACATGACCTGGAAGCTGTACGCTGGCTCCCTTGGCCAGTAAAGCAAGATGAGCGCCGCAACCCCAGAGTTGGCCACAACTGGACCTAATGGTCAGGGGTCCCTTTACCTTTAAAGGCGGCCAACACTGCTGGGTACCTTAGGAACGGCTACTGTTCTTGCACTCAAATCCTGCTTGCAGGTTTCCCTGGTCGGCCAGTGTGAGAACCGGGCACTGGACTGGATGAGCCGTTGACCAGATCCAGAAAGCTGTTCTTATGAGGGGGCACCAAGTTGGGAGAGGCTGCCTTGAACTGCTGCCATAGTCCTAGCTCCCGTCATTGCAGGGGGTTGGGCTAGATGTCCTTTTGGGTCCCTTTGACTCTACAGCTCTAGGATTCTACCCAGATTGGCTGGGAATGCCAGGGTGGTACCCTTTGCCTTGGAAGTTGCCTTCCAGCCTTGGAAACCTGACAGCTGGGAGAAGGCGTTGGTGGCAAACCTCTTTACAACCTGGGTAATAAGTTCCAGGACTCTGCCCTTGGCTGAAATGAGCAGGGAGTTGTCAGTTTGCAGAGGTGATGATCACCAGTTATCTGATGGCCTTGATCTCTCTGTCGAAATCCTACCAGGAGTGTTGTGGTCCTGTTCTGGGCCTTCCCTATCCTTCCTGGAAGTGTCACCTGTTCTTTGGCCTCTGAGCATCATCGGTCATCCCACAAGTTGGTGAGGCTTGATTGACAACAACGACCTTTAACGCTGCTAGAGATTCAGCGAGTGCCTTCTGTTGCAACATTTAAACCCTTCCCCAAACTTAATAGCCAGGCCGATGCGGGCAATTAAGAAGACATCCTTCGGCAGTGGTTAATTGGCGTCTGTTTTAAACCTCTTGTTGCAAGGTGTTAATGGTTTTATTGCTGCAAACTGCTTTGATATATTATTTTCTGTTCTACAACGGGATACAAATATTATTATTATAAATAAATAAAACAAATATAAGTCCCATCTTCTGGCTGCTCCTGTTGTTGCTGCTGCTGCTGCTTGTGTGGCCTCCTCCTTGTCGTCCTTCACAGTTACATCTCGGTGAATCGTCCCAGTAAATTGTCCTGGATAGTCCTTGCAGCATCTCAAATCCAAACTCTTCATGTTTCCAGTTAACCTGTTTATTGTCCTGACCTTCATTTCTGATGCCTCTTCAGTCTTGGGCAGGGATCATGCCCCTTCCTGTATGTCTTATGCCAGGCGTCAGCAAACTTTTTCAGCAGGGGCGGGTTCACTGTCCCTCAGACCTTGTGGGGGGCCGGACTATATTTTGGGGGAAAAATATGAACGAATTCCTATGCCCCACAAATAACCCAGAGATGCATTTTAAATAAAAGCACTCATTCTACTCATGTAAAAACACACTGATTCCCAGACCATCCGCGGGCAAGATTTAGAAGGCAATTGAGCCGGATCTGGCCCAATCCAGCGTGTTTTTACATGAGTTTTTACATGAGTAGAATGTGTCCTTTTATTTCAAATGCATCTCTGGATTATTTGTGGGGCATAAGAATCCGTTCATTTCCCCCCCAAAAAAATATAGTCTGCCCCCCAAAAAAGATCTGAGGGACAGTGGACCAGCCCCCTGCTGAAAAAGTTTGCTGACCCCTGTGGGCCTGGGTCTTCAGATGAAGGGCAGCATAATATATAATAATAACAGTAATGGTTATAATAACAGTAATGATTGTGCAGCAAACATGTCCCTAGAGGTTGTGTTGACGCTCAAAATGGTTTTCTTTCCACAGCACCCGATCAGCAGCACGTTCCAAACAAAGTTTGGGTCATGGTGGGCCTCCTCAATTTCATGGCTTACACGCTAGGTAAAAGCTGGTTCTTTACTGTGTCTTTGTGTCTGTGGGCGGTAGAAAAGGACGCGGGTGGCGCTGTGGGTTAAACCACAGAGCCTAGGACTTGCCGATCAGAAGGTTGGCGGTTCGAATCCCCACGACGGGTGAGCTCCTGTTGCTCGGTTCCTGCTCCTGCCAACCTAGCAGTTCGAAACCACGTCAAAGTGCAAGTAGATAAATAGGTACCTCTCCGGCGGGAAGGTAAACGGCATTTCCATGTGCTGCTCTGGTTCACCAGAAGCGGCTTAGTCCTGCTGGCCACATGACCCGGAAGCTGAACGCTGGCTCCCTCGGCCAGTAAAGCAAGATGAGCACCGCAACCCCAGAGTCGGCCACAACTAGACCTAATGGTCAGGGGTCCCTTTACCTTTAAGAGGCGGTAGAAGGGGGTATTTGCAACAGTGGTCTCAGCACTTGTAGGGGCCAGACGACTTGCATGCAGGAGCCCCCTTCCGTCACCACGGTGTTCATGGCCCTGCTCTAACAATGGGTGCTTGCAAGAGGACTCTGCTTTCCCCTTCGTACTGAAGCTGCTTTTAAAAGCACACCTTGAAAGAAGCCTCTGCTCAGACAGAGGTGGCCAGGGGTTCATCTTCTCTGACTCTTTAAGTGATGCTTTTTAAAAAAAATATTTTCCCCCTTTATATTTCCCCCAAATTACACCCCCCCCAACAAAAGATTCATTATGAAAACCTGCATCCATGAACACCGCAGCTTACAACAGTATATATGTGTTAAATATATTCTTATTAACAGATCCACAAGCTACTATAAATCTTTGGGACTAGGCTTTGGTTTTCTGGAGTGCTTGTGAATGAAAGAAATCCCCACCGTTCCCCAACAAAGGTCTCTTTGTGCTTTGTTCCCCATGCCCGTCTCAATTTGTGGGTCAGTTTCTCCGTAAGGGCATCCTGCCACCCTCTCTTGTACCAAGCGTTCACGTTCACGCTTCCTAAGCCCTCCCAGAACATGGCCGTAAGAGAAATCCCGTTAGCGGTTTATCCACCGAGTCCTGATTCTGCTTAGGAGCACAGGAAGCGATCTTAAAGGTCTTGCAAGGCAGACACCCTACCCCTGATCTATGGCCCTCCGACAGATAAATACAGATTCTTTAACACAAGCTCTGGCTTTTGGGCTTGTGCCTCTCCTCCCAGCCAGGCACTGGGACTGCAGGGAGTTGACCCGTGCCTCTGACCCCCCTCCTTTCCTTATCCCCACCCCAGATGGCGTGGATGGCAAGCAGGCCCGGCGCACGCAGTCCAGCACCCCTCTGGGAGAGCTCTTTGACCACGGCCTGGACAGCTGGGCCTGCATGTTCTTCGTGGTGACGGTCTACTCCACCTTCGGCCGGGGGCCCAACGGCGTCAGCGTCTTCGTCCTCTACATCCTCCTGTGGGTGGTCCTGTTCTCCTTCATCCTCTCCCACTGGGAGAAGTACAACACGGGAGTTCTCTTCTTGCCCTGGGGGTACGACATCAGCCAGGTGGTAAGTGCGGCGCTTCCTGACCCTCCGGTTCCCTCTTCCCACTTTTGCTCTACTTCATTTACAGTGATACCTTGGTTGTCAAACTCAACCCGTTCTGGGAATCCGCTCGACTCCCGGAACCGTTCGAAAACCAAGGCATGGCTTCCGATTGGCTGCAGGAGCTTCCTACGCTCAATCAGAAGCCACGTCGGACGTTCGGCTTCCCAAAAATGTTAGAAAACCAGAACAGTCACTGTTTGCGGTGTTTGGGAGCCAAAACATACGAGTACCAAGGCGTTCAAGAACCAAGGTACGACTGTATAGGCTGCCTTCTCCTCCCAAGGAAGTCAAGATTGTGCACATAGCTCTCCTGCTCCCCATTTTGCTTTGGGGTTTTTTAGGCTTCAGAAAGTTTACAAATTTGATACGTATTTTCCCAAATCATGTTCATTTCAGATTTGACTTCCCCTCCACCCCCTCCGTGGTTTTCACGTGTTTTCTAAAATTTCGGCGTATTATGGTCATTCTGTGTCCTACCTACTCCACAATATTCTCCAACAAATATTTTGCCGATGTTCTTCATTCAAATCCTACCTGTGTTTTTACATGTTTACAGTCAGGCTTTAACTATTCACCAGAAGGTTTCCAGTCCTCCTTATAGCCCACCTCTTCTAGCTCTCCTGCTCCCCGTTTTACCCCACAACAGCTCTGTGAGTTATAGTTTGGCTGAGAGGCAGCAATTGGCCCCCAGAGTCACACCCAGTGGGAGGATTTGAACCCAGGACCTGGTCCAGCGCTACACCGCAGTGGCTGCCTATCACCTTTACCTGCATGTGGACTTGCTTTTATTGGTTTGTTTTTCATGTGCTGTTTTATTCTGACAATTGAGCATTTTTTATTTTTTGGTGTTGTGAAGCCCATTGTGGGAAGGCAGTGAAAAACTTAAAACCTCAATTTTTTATTACTACTGCTTGGTCCTCTTACATAGGGCTATGTTTAAAACTTGTCATTGAGGTTTTCATACCTTTTTTGTAAACTCGAGGAAGCGTTTCAGCCCTGCTCTTGACTTTGTTTGATATCACTTAAAATCATTTAAGGTTTATAATATCTTTATTTCCTTCTGAGGAAACTGATTAGTTCAGTGAAACGAGCTTTGTAGCCGGCATCTCATAGAGTCTTTGTTTAATTCTAGGTTAACTTTTCCTTAATTTTTTTAAATTTTTGTTATTTATTTCAATTCTATAGTCGATACTTCTCGTTTCAGGGATTTTCACGGCAATTCTTTTGTTTTGTGTAACATTGTGGGGAAGGGGCTGGTTTGAGAGGCAGAGGGTGGGAAAGAAACACTTAGTTACTTGAAATCAAGCTCCAGAAAAAAGCCTCTGGCCTGGCTTGCAGGGCCGTGTAGTTATTAAGGATGCCTTTCTGCAGTCAGAGTGGGTGGAGTGGGGTGGAGTGTTTGTCACAGCGGCACAGAGCGCCTCCTCTTAAGGAGGGTTGCCTTGGGCTAGTCAGTGTGACAACAGAATTTCATTGCTGGGAAAGACTAACGATCTGCCCCAGGCCAGCTTGAGCAAGCCATGCCTGGAAATGGCAGACTGTTCCCTTCCAAAGATTACAAAACGGTCTTGGAAATCTTTGGAACTCCCTGCCTATTGATGCCAAGCAGGCACCCTCACTGTATTATTTCTGGCACCTGCTAAAAAAAACTGCCCAGATGCTTAGAAAACTGATGTGGATTTTAACCAAGTTTTAGTATTTTAACTTTTTGTATGTTTTAAAATGTTTTCCCTTTTTTTCCTTGTTTTATCTTTTTGTAAACCATATTGAGTTTTTTCCCCTTTTGTTTGCAACCAAGTGGTGTATAAATTTTTATGAAATAAATGAAAACAAAACATCGTGGGTGAAAGTTACAGTGGAGGAGTGCAAGAAGGTCTCTTGCAAGGAATTGTGGTGTTGAGTCAGATGGCGCTAGGAGGGACCGAACTGCAAAACAACAGGGCTGCAACATTTCATGGGGCAATTGATTTCCCAACAATTTGCATCAGTTTTTTATTTGTGCCAGTGATAAGCCAGGCAGCTGAGGAAAGGAAGCCAATTTTAAAAGCTGCCATGCAAGAGGCATCATCTTGGAAGAGGCTGTTCTGCCTTCCTTCCACCGCAACACAGCAGTCGCTTCTCAGATGGCGCCTGCTGTGACATCTGAGGTTTCCCCCCTTCCTTCCTGCTGCTTCACATTTTAATAGATGAGTCTGTCAGCCAAAGCAATCAACATTCATCGACTAAGATCTGCAGAGTCCTCTCTGACTTAATTACTTGGCTGACGTCCTTGCCTTGGAGTGGGGAGGAAGGGGGTTGTGCGTTCTGCCAGCCACCAACAAATCGGTCAGCTGTGCTCACGAGAAGAAATTGCTGGATCAGATCAAGGGCCCATCTAGTCCAGCTTCCTGTTCTCACAGTGGTTGACCAGATCATCATCATCATCATCATCAATTTTATTTATACCCCGCCCTCCCCATCCAGAGCCGGGCTCAGGGCGGCTAACACCAATAAAATAAAATCACAGTAAAAACAGAAGGAAGAGGGAGGGAAAAAACCCAATTTAAAATGCAGTTTAAAATGCAGCCTCATTTTAAAAGTAGCCCGTAGATCAAAACCATAAGGGGAGGGAAACATAAGGGTCAGACTGAGTCCAAACCAAAGGCCAGGCGGAACAGTTCTGTCTTGCAGGCCCTGCGGAAAGATGTCAAGTCCCGCAGGGCCCTGGTCTCTTGTGACAGAGCGTTCCACCACGTCGGGGCCAGTGCTGAAAAGGCTCTGGCCCTATTTGAAACCAATCTAACCTCCTTGAGGCTCAGGACCACCAAAGTGCTGTTATTTGTGGACCTTAAGGTCCTCTGCGGGGCATACCAGGAGAGGCAGTCCCATAGGTACGAGGGTCCTAGGCCATATAGGGCTTTAAAGGTCAAAACCAGCACCTTAAACCAGACCCTGTACTCCACCAGGAGCCAGTGCAGCTGGTAAAGCACTAGATGAATGTGATCCCACGGCAAGGACCCCGTAAGGAGTCTCACTGCGGCATTCTGCACCCGCTGGAGTTTCTGGGTCAGCTTCAAGCCTGTGGGAAACCAGCAAGCAGGACCTGAGCATGAGAGCCCTGGCTGTGGAGGCAGAGCAGAGTCATCCTGGCTAGTCCCCATTGCTAGCCGCCTTCATGGGTTTGTCCAGTCCTCTTTGGACCATCGCTGCCTCCCGTGATCATCTGCAGGCGCGCAGCTTCTGCCTTCTCTCCCTCTTGGCAGGAAAAATACCTCTGGGCAATCATTTCCCTGCTGTCCTTCCTCTCCCCTCCCCAGCCCACGGCCATGGATCGCTTTCTGAACAGCCGCTCACCACGCTGGAGCCTTGGAAGGGCCCTTTGCCCCCGGATGTTTGCCTCCTCACACAGCCAGTCGGAGAGGTTTTGTTGACTCGCACTTGGCTGAGCAGAGACCTCTGCGCAATGCTGTCCCATAAATTGCACTGGGGGGAGAACGGGGGGGTGTACCTGCGTTGGTCAATAGATTTTGCAGGTGGGAACATATGACTCTTGGGGCAAATTTCGTTCCTGAGCCAAAAGGGAAGGAGCAGCTTGACGTGTCCCTCTTCCTGTCCACCTTTGGTTGTGTGTTTTCGAGACAGTTCATAGTTAAATTATCCTCCAACAAGAGGCAAGGATGGCCACCAACTTGGATGGCTTTAAAAGAGGATGAGGCCAATTCATGGAGGAGGATAGGGCTATTGATTACTCTGTTCTGGAGGCAGCAGTGCTTCCAAATACCAGCTCCTGGGAACTGCAGAAGTAATTATTTTTATTATTATTATTTTGTTGGGTTGAAATCACGACAGACGAGTGGTGGGTGTCAAAGGAGAGGCGTCTTCCCGGGGCGAGCCCCGGGAACTCTCTTTTATTGAATATTACAAACATTGCCACAGGTGTGCTTGTGGCTGATTGGTTGATACAAACATGAAGCATCTTGTTGCTGATTGGTTAACATAGGTACAAGGCGGGAATAACATATAACATCAATCACTGATAGATTAAAGACTGGGAACGGAGCTGGAACTAGACAGGCATGAAACCTCCTAATTAAATTATAACTAAAGATTGATATTGAGAGAACATAACATGAAGGAATACAACAATCACGTTCTGTAGATGTGGTCAGCAATGCATTAAGAACAGGTCAGGATACACTGTTTCATGAACTCAATGGGAACTGTTCAGAACATTCTCAGACTCTTGTGCAGAAGCAGAGAAAAGATTATGAGCGAGACTTCCCAGAATGCAAGAGAAGAAGCAATAGTGCTAAAAGCAAGACTTTCCCACAATGCCACAGTTATGTGCAGTAAGAGAGCTGCAGAAAGAAAACTTCCCTTCATTATTTATTTATTTATACCCCGCCCATATGGCTGGGTTTCCCCAGCCACTCTGGGCGGCTTCCAACAAAATATTAAAATACCATAATACATCAAACATTAAAAGCTTCCCTTAATAGGGCTGCCTTCAGATGTCTTCTAAAAGTCTGGTAGTTGTTGTCTCTTTGACATCTGGTGGGAGGGCACCTCAGTGTCCGGGCAGAATGATGGGGATGGAGACGCTCCTTCAGGTATACTGGAAGGGGAGAGTGTTGCTGTGGTGCCCTGGTCCTGTTTGGAGATAGATTTCCCTTTGGAGCAGGCACAGGCAAACCTGGCCCTCCAGATGTTTTGAGGCTACAACTCCCATCATCCCTGACTACTGGTCCTGTTCGCTAGGAATGATGGGAGTTGTTGTCCCAAAACATCTGGAGGGCCAGGTTTGCCTGTGCCTGCTTTGGAGCATCTCATTGGCCCCTGTGAGAAGATGATTCTGGACCAGATGGGCCCGTTTGGGCCTGATCCAACAAAACTCTACTTATGCTCTTAAGACTCGAGTGAATTCAGATCCCTCCTTCTCTCATGGGAGTTACCATATTTTTCCATGTACAAGACACCCCCTGTTTTGGGGGACCCAGATTTAAGAAAATGGGGGGAGATGCATCTGTGTTTAATATGCCCCCTAATTTTTGACATTAGTTTTTAGGGGAAAAACCTAGTCTTATTCACGGAAAAATATGGTAACTTTTATAGGCTGTGCAAATTGCCCATGGGACAAATCCCTGCCCAAGCAGGAAGGCTTTGACACCTTCCTTGGAGGTTTTTAAGCCGAGGTTGGAGGGCCATCTGTCAGGGATGCTTTGCTTGCATTGCAGGGGGTTGGACTAGATGACCCTCGGGATCCCTCCCAGCTCTATGATCTCTTCCTTCCAAAAGCTCAGGATCAATATTATTATTTTTTTAAAAAAAGAATATTTGTTAAATTTTCCATTTTAACATTCCAATCAAATCACATCATATATTCCGACTTATACAAATTATTCAATAATTAAACAATCCAAATATTATGCCAAATTTTCCAGGGAGACTTCACCATGCTCTGAGGTCGGAGGGGATCTGATCATCTCATACTTCTACTGCTTCTCATATTCATTTCCGGTGGTTCCCATAAGTCATTCTGATGTTAATCCTCATTATTTTCCACAGCCTCTGAGTTCTTCCGACAAGCGAGATAAATCAAACAATATGTTTCTGTGTCGTTTTATGTCCAGGATTCCCCTATATAGGTTTGCAGCGTCTCTTCACAGGCTGGTATTTCTGCCAAATCAGTCCAAGAATCCTCCCATTACATGCAGATGCAGACGTCCAGTCCATTCTGTCCAGATAAAATCCAGTCAAGACATCTTCCCCATACTTTAACCAAACCAGCTGTCATTCAAACGTTAACCTTTCCAGGGAAGAGTTTTAGTTAAAAATACAAAAATAGAATATTGGACACTCACCACCCCCGCTCAGGACCAATATAAGTGGTTTTTATCCGCCCCTCCCATGAGGTCAGGGACGCGGGTGGCGCTGTGGGTTAAATCATAGAGCCTCGGACTTGCCGATCAGAAGGTCGGCGGTTCGAATCCCCGCAACGGGGTGAGCTCCCATTGCTCGGTCCCTGCTCCTGCCAACCTAGCAGTTTGAAAGCACGTCAAAGTGCAAGTAGATAAATAGGTACCGCTCCGGTGGGAAGGTAAATGGCGTTTCCATGCGCTGCTCTGGTTCGCCAGAAGCGGCTTAGTCCTGCTGGCCACATGACCCGGAAGCTGTATGCCGGCTTCCTTGGCCAATAAAGCACAATGAGCGCTGCAACCCCAGAGTCAGCCATGACTGGACCTAATGGTCAGGGGTCCCTTTACCTTTATATATATATATAGAGAGAGAGAGAGAGAGAGAGAGAGAGACACCGCTAGGAAGGTGCTGGTTGGACCTTTCTGCACCCAGGCAGTTCCCCACCCCCAAAAACACACCCCCAGACGATGACAAACCTGCTTCCAGAGTCGGTCACAACTGGACCTAATGGTCAGGGGTCCCTTTACCTTTACCCATGAGGTCGCTAGGGAGTGGGCTTTGTGACTGAGCAGGGATTTGAATCCTAGTTTCCTGCCCCGCTTTCTCCCCTGCATGTCTGGTGGTGGAAAGTGGACTGAATCAGGTTAAAAACAACCTCTTGCCAAAAGCAAAAACTGAAAGGAGTGGTTGGCTGGTTCCTAGCACCTTTATAAATAAGCGTGTGTTTACCTGCCTGTTCAGAGACCACTTCATGTTGTGTTGCCGGTCTTTGCAAGAGCAAACCTGTGATACAGACCAGTACAATCCCCGTGTTCCAGCTGAGGCTGCGGGTGACTCTCCCAGCCATGGCCAAGCTGGCACCCTCAAGATTTTTCAGGCTTCAGCTCCCACCAGGCCCAGCTGCCACATCCCAGGGGAGCTTCATGCTGGGCAGGTTTGTGGGTCTGCTGTTTGCAGCCAGCAGTTGCACTGGGAATGCATTTGTAGGGACAGGGTGGGATGGAGAGGGGGAAATGGCCCTGCGGGGTCTGTTTTTCCACCCCAGGGGCATAAGCCCGGGCTCCTTTGTGAGGAGATTTCACCCCTCCCATATCCAAGAATCTGCTGATGAGTCTGGTGATTTTCCAGAGAGGAGCCTAACATCAGTCAGTCAGTCAGTGTGTCGGAGATAGAGAGACTGAGTGTTAGAGATCGTGTGTATAGATAAGGTTGCTGCTAAGAGCAGCTGCAGGCACTCAGTGCAGTTCAGCATTCATTTTCCTTAGACCTCATATAGCTCTGTATATAGTTGTGTATTATAGTTGTAGATAGAATAAAGAAGATATTCTACAGAGCTGCTCTCCGAGTCGTTTATGCTCTGCTGTACTCTGCTGTGGGACGACTGTCTTCTTGTGGAAGTGAATCCGGTGCTCACAACTCTGAGCTGTGAGTCCACAGCACTTTGACCTGTTCCTGTGCAGAAGGTGGTCTCTGGCCCAGCTCGCCTAGCCCAGTCGGGGCTGAAGTGGATGAGTCCAGTTGGTGGCACTGGCTCAAGGGCGATGCTGACACTTTGGGCAGTGTCATAACGTGGCTAAGAGCTTTCTGATCGCTAAGCCATTCTATCCAAACACCAGCTGGCCGGATGAGTCTTTCCATATGCTGCAATTCTGCCTCTCTCTCTCTCTCTGATTACTTTTCAGACCATTTCCATCGTGTACATTGTGACGTCTATTGTGGGAGTGGAGGCCTGGTACAACCCTTTCCTCTTCAATTTCTTGTATAGAGACCTATTCACTGCAATGATCTTTGGTAAGGAGCTTCCTCTGAAAGCCTGTATTTTAAAATTTCCTAATATCATACGGTGCCATAATCCCATGTTGGCCTGTCTATGTTTTATTTTGTTTGCCAAGTGCTTCCCCCAACCCTTACTTTGGAGTACACAAACTGGGTCACAACTGAAACACTGCTTGCTCCAGAATTTTAGACCCTATTTAAGATCAATGAGGTATTCTGGACTTGTGGATAGTGGCAAGATTTCATTGAGGCCGGTCTGGGGCAAATTTGTTGTATAATTACAAATGTTAGTAAAATATCTGCCTAGCTTTTCATTTGCTATTTGTTTTTTCTTGGTCTTTCATCTTAAGGTCCTGGGTAAGGGTACATAGAGTGTGTATTGGAGGGGGTTAGACTAGATCAAGCATCCTCAAACTCGGCCATCCAGCTGTTTTAGGACTACAACTCCCATCATTCCTAGCTAACGGGACCAGTGGTCAGGGATGATGGGAACTGTAGTCCCAAAACAGCTGGAGGGCCGAGTTTGGGGATGCCTGGACTAGTTGACCCATGGGGGTTTCTTCCAACTCTGATTCCTATAAACTAAAATGCAAAATAATGAATAAGCCACAAAGCATAAAATGATGGTGATTTTATTTGTACCCCACACATCTGACTGGGTTGGCCCAACCACTCTAGGCTGCTTCCAACAAATTATAAAACCACAGTAAAGCATCAAACATCAAAAAACTTCCCGATACAGGGCTGCTTTCAGATGTCTTCTAAAAGTTGTGTAGTTCTTTATCTCCTTGACATCTGAAGGGACGGCTTTCCACAGGGTGAGTGCCACCACCGAGAAGGCCCTCTGCCTGGTTCCCTGCAACTTCACTTCTCGTAGGGAGGGAACCGCCAGAAGGCCCTTGGAGCTGGACCCAGGTGTCCAGGGTGGAGACGCTCCTTCAGGTATACAGGACTGAGGCCGTTTAGGGCTTTAAAGGTCAGCACCAACACTTTGAATTGTGCTCGGAAATGTACTGGGAGCCAATGAAGATTCTTTAGGACCAGTGTTATATGGTCCCGGCAGCCGCTCCCAGTCACCAGTCTAGCTGCTGCATTCTGCTATTAGTTGTAGCTTCCAAGTTCCCTTCAAAGGTAGAACGCAATCATAAAAGCATTCAACAGATACATTTACAGGTTGGGAAGCTAAAAATCCACACTTCACCTGTGAAGGCCAGAGTTAAGACAAGTATGATGGAAGTACCTGGCGAAATGTGCAAAGTTTCAGGCCCAGGCAAACCTCTATAGGGAGGGACGTTGCACAGTTCAGGAGCCACAGCAGAGAAGGCTCTGTCGGAGAAAGCAGCTGCCCCAGAGATTCCCTAGGGCATTGGCAGGGCTTTCTCCTCTGATCTCAGTACCCAAACTGGTACACATGGGAGCTGCTTCAGAAATGTGTGGCCCAAGATCATTCAGGCTGTAATATGTTGACATTACCATGACTGGGCCTGAAGCCAGACAAATATGCTCCAGATGCAGCTGGGTGGGGCAGGTGGCAGCTGGACTGCACCAGGTTGTCTGGGTCGCCAAATCCTGTTGCATCACTAGCTTCCCTATCCTTTGCTCTCCAATTTTGGGAGGTCAGTGGAACCACCCACCTGTCAATCAGCTGATACGATTATGGTGTCAGATGAGGTCCCTCCCACCCATCAAAGTTGGCCCCTGGTGGAGTGAAGGGAGATAAATATCTGTACTGCCGGGCCAAATAAGTCCCCTGGGATGGAGGATGCTGGGGCAGACAAAGGCCTTTTGGCCTGAACAGGCAGAGCTCTTATTAGCGTCTCTCCTCCTGCCCCCTTTTGCTGACGTCAGGAATCCACAGTATTTCTAAGTTGTTGCACTGATTCAGCTTTGGGGGGTTTGCTGTATTGATGTTTAAAAAAAATGGAACCCAAACAGTCACAATGTGCAATACAGTAGAACCTCGGAAGTCAAACATAATCCTTGCCGGAAAGACGTTCGACTTCCAAAACGTTCGAATTCCGAGGCGCGGCTTCCGTTTGGCTGACAGTTAGGCGTTTTTGCAGATCGGAAGCTGCGTCGGATGTTCAGGTTCCAAGGAACATTCAAAAACCAGAGCACTTACCGTATTTTTCGCCCTATAGGACGCACTTTTCCCCCTCCAAAAATGAAGGGGAAATGTGTGTGCGTCCTATGGGGCGAATGCAGGCTTTCGCTGAAGCCTGGAGAGCGAGAGGGGTCGGTGCACACCGACCCCTCTCGCTCTCCAGGTTTCAGGAAGCTCTGCGCAACCCTTGGGAGACCGGTGTGACTTCGCGCCGGGCTCCCTAGGGTTGCGCAGAGCTGCCTGCATTCCGAAGCCGGGGGCGCGCTGAAGAGACTTCCCGACGGGCTCCCTAGGCTTGCGGATAGCAGCCTGTTCTGGGGGCTGGGGTCGGGGGAAGCTTGGGCTTGCCCTGCCCCAGCCCCACGCCTGCGGGGGAAATAAATTTTTTTTCCTTTATTTCCCCCCCCAAAAAAACTAGGTGCGCCCTATGGGCCGGTGCGCCCTGTGGGGTGAAAAATAGGGTTTTCGACGTCCAGGAGCCGAAACATTTGAGAACGGAGCGGTTCGAGAACCGAGGTTCCACTGCATTTATTTTTATAGCCTGCCTTTTGGTCCTCAAGGCAACTCACCACTGCACCATGGTCCTGGTGAATGCACAGCATGCTGAGTATTAACAGAAGAGAAGGAAGCAAATGCATTCTTCCATGAATGATAGAAATGGCCAGCACTGCAGGATGCGCAGCTGTTGAGCCAGCCCAGCAAAAGCTTCCTTTTTCACCAGCAGTTGCTCCCTCCTTTCCGGAGACACTCGCATTCCCCTGCCACAAGTTGCTGTTACAAATCCAAGTGAGGGTTGTGGAACAGGCTTTGCTGTGTGGCAGCGTCTGTCTTTGTGTGAAGGGCAACGCATGTCATAACCTGGCCCTCCTCTCTCTCCCTTAGGTTGCGCGCTGACTGTGACCCTCCCCATGAGCCTGCTGAACTACTACAAGTAAGTCCTGTCTGAGCTCAGTTGTCAGCGCCCCATGGGGTTGGCTGCCCCAGTTCTGCTGGGGTGTCAGCACCACTCAGTGTCTCCCCAGTGGGGAGAATTTTGAGAAAGCAAAATGGGCACGAGTGATGCCAGAGGCAAGCCTTTGCTTTTGAGACTATGGAGCAGAGAGATTGGCTGGACCCTCTCTCTCTCTTTTTTTTAAATGATATTTATTGAAAGAATTTTTTTTTTAAAGTTACAAAAGAAAACAAAGTAGAAAAAGAGAAAAACAAGCCACTTCCAACCATACAAATACAAATTCAAAATAAGAGAGAAAAAAACAAAAATACACCACAAAAATTTAAAAACATTTAAAAACAAATCCATTATTCTCAACTCCTCAACTGTCATTTCCCTCTTTCCTTGACCTCCTCCTCCTCCCCTTCCTTGTGTCCTGGTTATTAATTGTCACAGCAAATCCTTTCCATATTTCATAATATTCTGTTGTTACATTACCTTAAACTATTTTAATCTTCTCTTACTATAAAAAACCTTGGAACTTAAAACTTAAATCTTATTTTTACCAACTTCTCATAACCATAATATTCTTACATAATTCTTTAAACATTTTTACTAAAGCCAAATAATTTCATTCCAACATTTTTCTAACATTCATCAATTTTATAAAACAGTCCTAGTAATAAAAAAAAAGAAATAAAAACAAATCCAATCTTCATCCAGCGTCCCTTCCTCCTGGTCCCGGGTTTTGTCAGTCCTTATTATCCCATCGATCTGGCGCATTAACCTGGTAACCTTATATCCGAGGCCCTTAAGTCTCTTCCATGTCCCTTCCGCAGCTCTTCTTCATATTTGTAACTGTATTTTCCCTTGTCTCCTGCTCGTTTCACTCGTGGGAACTCCAGCTTAGCAATATTTTTGACCCTTCTCGACAGATCAGCCCCTTTTCCATAATCGACACTAAATTCCATGTGGTATTTAAAATGTTTCAAAAACCCTCCAAAATTGAGAGCCCCCACAATCCCAAACATCTCATGGCCCATTGCCAGACTTGAAAAGTCCAAACATCCCTGCATAGGGGGGTCTATCCAACCCCCCATTTCCAAACCAAACCAAACTTTTTCTTTCCAAATCTGGCTTTTTCCAAGTTCATTTGTCAAATCCGAAAGCTCATATTCCTGTTGGGCCTGTTCTGTCAAGGCGCACTCCTGATTTAATTCCTGGGTGGGCTCCACATATTTTCCCACTGCCTGTTTAAAATTTCCCACTGCCTGTTCAAAATTTCTAATCGAATCAGCCATCAAATTCGTCTTCTCATGTAGCTGTTCCAGTAGGGCATTTGTTTTATAGAAAGCACACAACAGAGCTTCTGACTACATTGTCCTGAAGGTCAGATGTCTATTCCCACGATTGTAATCTGTAACAGCTGCCAGCTCCCAGGAGTTGGTTACAGTTTCACAGTCTCCCTCTAGGGGGAAAACTTCTATTTGATCTTTCTTTTAAAGACAAGTCTAGCAACAGAGTTTCCCTTTTTCAGATATTTTGTCAATATTTGTTCCTTTAAGGTGCGAAAGGAAACAATGGAATCACTATGTTTCTCTTCTTTTAGCTATCTGTCAAAAGCGTTTATCTCTGGTCAATGAGCTTCAAACGTCAGTCCTGACACCCCGCTCCAGGATCAGGATGGTGGAAAGTTACTTTACTTTAAACTCACTTCTGCAGGTTTAAACAGTCCAAAAAAGATCCCCCTTCTTCTCCTGCTGCCAAAGGGGGGTTCAACAATTTTAAATGATGAAAGCCAATCCTTTAGAAGCGATTTTCTGAGCTCTAGTTTACGTTGTCTTTGCTAAACGGAAGGCTGACTTCCTGTTTAGACCTTCCCGTTTCAGTACCAAATTGAAGTAAAATTTTTAAGTCCAATTCCTTTCTGCTCGCAAGTCCTTATTTAAAGTCCAATTGTTCAAAGTTTAAGTACTCACGGGTGCTTGTTTTAGAAGCCAAATTGTCCCAGGAAAAAGGCAGCGCTCTCCGGCAACGGCTGTGCGGCTTCGCTCCACGGAAATAGCAGTTGACTCACAGCACCGCGCCGCTTCCCCCTCTTCGCTTCGGAGCCCGTTAGTGGGTTCCTTTGCGGGTTGGGGGGGGCGCTAAGGTTGCCCGCCGAGTCCCATGGTCACAGGCTTCATCCGCCTGTGATTTTTAAAAGGGTCCCCGCTTCGCCGTAGCGGAAAAGACCCGTTTCGCGCGGAGCTAGTCCCTCCAGTTCAGAGGGAGTCCGCCATTGCCGATGGCGCCACCCCGGAAGTCCTGGCTGGGCCCTCTCTCTCAACCAGCTGGGCCAGGCCTCCTATGTGTATTTTATTTTTTTTATTTTGAGGATTTTGTGCCCCACTTTTCAGCCAGGAAGGCTCCCATAGTGGCTTAAAGGTAAAGGGACCCTGACCATTAGGTCCAGTCGTGGATGACTCTGGGGTTGCGGTGCTCATCTTGCTTTATTGGCCGAGGGAGCCGGTGTACAGCTTCCGGGTCATGTGGCCAGCATGACTAAGCCGCTTCTGGCGGACTAGAGCAGTGCATGGAAACACCGTTTACCTTCCCGCTGGAGCGGTACCTATTTATCTACTTGCACTTTGACGTGCTTTCGAACTGCTAGGTTGGCAGGAGCAGGGACTAAGCAATGGGAGCTCACCCTGTCGCTGGGATTCAAACCGCTGACCTTCTGATCGGCAAGTCCTAGGCTCTGTGGTTTAACCCACAGCGCCACCCGAGTCCCCACAGAGTAGCTTACATACTATCAAAACAAGACCGTCTCGCAGAATTATACTGCCCTCCCAAAAAACCCACGACACGCAAGGAGAAAGAGACAGGGAGGGAAGAGGAAAATGAAAACTCAGGCACCGAATTCTAAATAGTTGTTCCTCTAATGACCGGCTGGCCCAGTTCAGAGGCAGGAGGTGCCCGGTGGAGGAACTGGACCTCTGGCAAAGCTGGTGGAATGAGCCCAGCTGCTTCTATCTCTCCCACTGAGGCACTGGCTGCCCCAGGTGACCTTTGAGGGGAGAGGAGGCCTGATGGGGCTGGCCTGCTCCCGATGGAGGGGGTTCTGCTTCTCAGCCCCAATCTTCCTTTTGCTGGCCACACTGCAGCCTTGCAGATGAGACCCCGTTGGAAGAACTATATCAGGTTCTGCCTCCTTCAGAGTTAGTCTGATGGTGCTCCCAGCTGCCTTTCAGGGGACCCCCCCCTTTTTTTTGAAAATTATATTTATTAAAAGACTCGTATACCGCTGTGTCATTTTAAAATATCAAAGCGGTCCCATACAAAGTTAAAAACGGACATCAGTTAACCATTGCGGAAGGATGCATTTGTGATTGCCTGGCAGATTAGGAAAGTTTTCAGCTGATGTTTAAAAGTTGGCACAGAAGGCCCCTGCTCAGTCTCCAGTGGCAGAGAGTTCCACAGGACTGGGCGGGTGACACTAAAGGCTCGGGTTTTTGTTGTCGAATGAGCCTCACCAACTCTCGACCAGGCGACCTCTTGCTGACGCCTCTCCCGCCTTTCAGAGCCTACAGAAGCAACACGCTGAAGCACCACTCCTTCTACGAGGCGATGCTGCCCTTCCTCTCGCCGGTCCTCCTCTTCATCCTCTGCACCATTTGGATCTTCCACTCGCCCACGCAGATCCTGGAGACCCAGCCCCGCCTCTTCTACTTCATGGTCGGCACGGCCTTTGCCAACATTTCCGTAAGTTCCTTCTGCTGCAGAGACGCGTACGCAGAGGGGCTTGGCGGGGCAGGAGCAAAGGCGCTTTGCCTCGGGGTGAGGAACCCTGGGTGTGGCCCTCCAGCCCTCTTTACCCGGCCCTCAGCAATCTCCCTTGGCCACACTCCTCTCTCCACAACCCTCCTCCAGCATTTCCCCCCTGGCTTCCCCATACGTCCTCCTCAGTTCCTCCTCCAATAGTGAGATGCGCATGTCGAAACCTCTGGCTTCCATGTGGCTGGACTCTAACCTCCTTGCACAAGAGTTCACCCAAGAGACTGCCTTGCCCTGCATGTGCCACTGCTTTGATCAGCGGAATGGGCACTGCTAGAGGCAGCACACGAGACCCACAGAGCATTGAGGGCGGCAGCACCTAACCTTAGGAACTCCCTGCCTGTTGATATCAAGCAGCGCCTTCACTGTACTTTTCATCACCTGCTAAAAATATTATTGTTTAGACAAGCCTACCTGGATGATAGGCAGGTGGATGTGAATTTTTATCTGTTTCAGTATTTTAAGTTGTTCTTTTTTAAAGCATTGTTGTATTCTCCCCCCCCCCCCCCGATTTTACAGTCATACCTCGAGTTAATATGCTTCAGGTTGAGTGTTTTCAGGTTATGCTCTGCGGCGACCCGGAATTAACGGAACATGTTACTTCCGGGTTTCACCGCATGCGCAGACACTCAAAATGACGTCACTTGCATGCGCAGAAGCGGCGAATTGCGACCCACGCAGTCGCGGTTTGTGTTCTACTCAGGATGCGAATGGGGCTCCGGAACGGATCCCGTTCGCATCCAGAGGTACCACTGTATTGGTCTATCTTTTTGTAAACCAACCACTTTGAGGTCTGTCCCACCCCCACCCCCCAAATCATGCAGTGTCTAATTTTTATGAAATACATAAATAAGAGTCATGTGGTGCAATGGCCCCTGGAAGGCTGTGAGTGCCATCTAGTCTGACCCCCCTGCAATGCAGGAATCTTTTTGCGCAACGTGCGGCTTGAACCCATCACCCTGAGATTAGGAGTTCCATAATGTGCTGACTGAACTACTGTGAATCTTTTGTAAAAATTTTAATTTTTTGACAAAGTAATAATCATAAATAAATAAGAATAAAAATGTGCACCCCACCACTGAGACTATTCCATTGTAACTATCTAACCTCCCAAAATTTCAACACCTCTTGCGATGGTTTGACCCCTTTCCATTTTAACAGTGCAGATTCTACAAACACCTTCCATATCTCCTCAAAATCATTTCTCCTGCATATTCCCCGTCTTACCTTAATGGCACACATTAAGTTATCATGAATAGCTATATCCCAGACCTCTTTATACCATTCTTCCATTTTATATTCCCCTTGCCCCTTCCACTTCCTAGCTATAATAATTCATGCAGCTGCCAATGAATTTGTGAGCAAGCCCTTGCAAACCTTCCACCCCATCGTAAATTCAAAATAATGCTACCTCTGGACTTTTGGTCAGCTTTAACCCTGTGGTTTCTGTTATCTCTTTAAACACCCTTTGCCAAAACAAATGTGAATCTTTTCAAGGAAGAAGCTTTTTTAGGAAAAGCCAGCACCTCTTTTTATTTAGGAAAAAACTTCCATATCCTTGGTCTAACTTTTCAGGTTACCTGAACTGGGGAGTTTGCTCAAGGGGCAAGGAGGAGAGCCTCAAAGCCAGGAGGGCCCCAGAGTCCCCTTGACAACTATATGGATTTGCTTGTGCAGAAAGCATCTCCGCTGCCTACCCTCCAGCGTTGCCCTTGGATTCCTGCCCACGTGTAGGACTGACTCTCTGTTACAGAGGATCCATCTGCGCTGCAGCAGTAGAGTTCTGCCAGAAGCCCTAGAGCGGTGCCTCTGGAGCAGTGAAGTTCTAGAGCGGCTCCCTCAGTGGTCCTCCAGGAAATGGCCCTGGATGGACTGGAGCAGCTGCTGGTGGAGCAGTGCCTTGCCTTGGAGGGCGGACCTCTCCTCCCTTCCTGGTCCTCCCTTACCAGCTGTTCCTCCTCTCCCCCCAGTGCCGCCTGATCGTCTGCCAGATGAGCAGCACCCGCTGCCAGCCTCTCAACTGGCTGCTCTTCCCGCTGGCCCTGGTCATCTTCGTGGTGCTGACGGGCGTCTTGCCGGAGAGCGAAACCTTCCTCCTCTACCTGCTCACCACCTTCATCACCATGGCGCACATCCATTACGGAGTCGGCGTGGTAAGTGATCCCGTGGCACGCGTCTGTGTGGCACAGGTAAAGGTAAAGGGACCCCTGACCATTAGGTCCAGTTGTGGCCGACTCTGGGGTTGTGGCGCTCATCTTGCTTCACTGGCCAAGGGAGCCGACGTTTGTCCGCAGTTTTTCTGGGTCATGTGGCCGGCAGGACTAAGCCGCTTCTGGCAAACCAGAGCAGCGCATGAAAACGCCGTTTACCTTCCCGCCGGAGCGGTACCTATTTATCTACTTGCACTTTGAGGTGCTTTCGAACTGCTAGGTTGGCAGGAGCAGGAACCGAGCAACGGGAGCTCACCCCGTCAAGGGGATTTGAACTGCCAACCTTCCGATCGGCAAGTCCTAGGCTCTGTGGTGTAACCTACAGCACCACCCACAGGCAAGGCAAAGGGGAGGCTATAAAGGAGGAGGACGCACATTCACAGCAAAACTGCCAACATCGGCCCCTTACCTTAGACTTCCTGCCCATGTAGTTCTGGGCAAACCAATCTGAATCCATCGCCTTCATATTAGCTAGAATCTGCCCCTGGGAGGGAAAAGGGAGACGTAGGATGATGCTCTGGGGCAACAAAAGCAGATAAGAGTCCTAGAATTGTTGGGCTGGAAGGAACCCCCAAAGGCCATCTACTCCAGCCCCCTGCAAGGCAGGAATCACAGCTGAGGTGCTGCTTCCCCATCTTTCTGCCCAGGAGCAGAGCAGGTGAGGAAAGAGATATGGGGCAAATTGGTGGGCAGAGCAGAGGAGTAAGTGGAGCGTTATATGTAGAATTTGAAGGCAGGCAGAGGAGAAGGAAGGATGGGGCTTGGAGGGGAGGGGGCCATGGTCAGGGGTCTGCTTTCCTGCAACAACACCCCCCTCACCTTGCCCATTCTCTCTACCTCTGCTTTCTCCCCCTCCCAGGTGAGCCAGCTGAGCAAGCACTTCAACATCCGCCCCTTCTCTCTACGAAAGCCCAGCTCCGATTGACTAGACGTGGAGGCGGGAGAGAAGAAATCTGGCCCACCGCCTGCAGGGGCTCTGTGAACGCAGCCCCCCCCCCCCCCCATGTAAATACACTGCAGCCATCACCACGAAACTAAAATTTGACCCACTTTGGGTGGCAATGAAGCCTGGCAGCCTTGCAGAGGGACAGACCCTTCTTGCACCGCCTCTCTCATGGATGCGCAGGTGGCTGGGCAGGGGCTGAACCACCGCGAACATGTCCTGAACCAGCATGATGCTTCCAGACCAAGCATGGGTCCATGCCACCCAGAACTCTCAAGGGAGACACCCAAAAAACCACAGACGGGCGCCAGGGGCGTCTCTGAAGCCACACAATTGCCGCAACACCTCTTCAGGTTACGCTGAGGGCAGCGTGGCCCGCTCTCCGTGGACCCAGCCACGCAAGAGGGGTTTTTTGTGTGTAGCTTGAACAAATCACCTGCTTTAAGTAAGGGGCTTTGGTGGCGGTAATCACACAGTGAAAATGTGACTATTCTATGTAGGTTATATTATCCTTCCATTCACTTCCTCCTCTCCTCCCACCCACCCCTGTTGTGGCTTCCACATGGCCAAACCAGATGTTGAAGCAGGCAGATGCTGTCTCCACTCAACGGAGGAGGAGCCTTCCAGCCCACCCTGTCCGAGCGGCTCTGGAGAGCAAAGCTGCAACCCTCCTTCACATTTCCGGCAGGATTACGTTGCGGCAAACGACACTCTTCTGTAGGATAACCTTTGGGGTGGGGGACGGAGACCGGCCGTTTCCAAGAACTCTTTTGTCGGGCGTATAACCTGTCCGTGCGGGTCCATTCCGAGTAGCTCTGCTTCCCTCTAGAGGAAATAATCGAGATCTCCTTTCATCGAAACGACAAACGAACTCGGTGTTTGCCTCCATGCCCAGCTCTAGTAGCTGAAGGTGGCTTTCCTCTGTGTTTGTTACCCAAATGTTGTGTTCAGCCATCCTAACCGTGCTTGAACTGTGTGGTGGTGAAGTCTGCGCTGATTCCCCCTCCCTCCTTCTGTTTAATTTCATGAACAAGCCTTGTGTTTGGGGTGGGTACGCCTGTGCGTCCTGGTATGAAGAGGGCAGCCGAAACCCAACTTTTTTGGAACGGTGGCACCTGGAGGAAACCCAATCACAGCAAAGGATGTTCCTACATAATTCCGAGGGCAGGGGCTGCTTATGGCTTCTGCTCCTAAAATGAGAGGGGGCGACCCGCTCTTGTGGATGACACATTCCACTCTGGGGAGAGAGAGAAATGGGAATTGTGAAATGACTATTTAACCTTTCTTTTCGTAAGCTTAAATCATTATGTCAACAAGCAATGTGAAAACCCAGGAGCCAGTGCTCTTTTCTGCCTCCAGCCCCTTGTAAATAGATCTTTTTCCCCCCTTCTGTTTTCTTCCCACACCTGACTTTAAATGCCTTTTTTAATTTCTTTTGGTGTGTTGATGAGCAAGGGAGGAGCTTGTTCTGACCCTTAGTGAGGCACCTCTCAAAAAACCAGCAGGAAAGAGCACTGGCCTCTGGGCATGGGTGATGAAACAGAAACAGGTTCTCATTCTTCGCTTGTTTGGTGAATGTTTTCATGGCTATAAAAGGTGAACCAGAGATGGGGAATGGGGAGACTTCTCTCACTCACTCACTTTTTTTTTTTAATTAAATGATTTTGCACAGAAAAAGTTGGGTGTACAGAGGAAATGAGACGTGCTTTGAATACTTGACACTATCACAGCCGAAATGAAATGCAGCAATCAGTTGATAATTTTGGTGCACTGAGTTAGACCCACCCCAGAGCCGGTTTCCAATTCTGGAGGCGGCTGAGTCAGAGGGAGGGTCTCCTTTATTTTGTGTGTGTGTGTGTGTGTGTGTTTGACTAATGAATCATTGTGAGAACATGTGTTCCTCTTTACTTTCTGTCTTTGCTTTGGAAGCAGGGGTTCTCAAATTGACAGTAACTGGCAGCAAAATTGCACAGGCCTTGACGGCATAAGACGAGATGACGATAATGATGTGACTCACTAAATCATTCCTTGACGTGCTGCCTTGGAAACATCGTCCATGCTCCAAGGCGCACGTCCAGAGGGGGCCAGGCCAGCACTGAGTGGACGAAAGGACAAAAGGTGTTAACTTCCTGGCGTCTCCCAAGGCAGGCTTTGCTTGGCTGTCGCCTCTCAAAAGAAACCTGGTTCTGCTTCCCTTACCTATCTAGGCTTCTTGATAAGGAACCTGGTGCCTTAAGAAGATTTGCCTCAAGTTGGAGAAAAGGTCGGCTGTCTTAAGCAGAATGTTGGAAAAGTAGTTGTCCAAGTTAAAGGGAGTACAGCGTAGCATCTTCAGCTGCGGAAACGGGTTTAATTTCTGCTGTTTCGCCATCTTTATTGTTTGAAGCTCATTTGGCAATCTGGGAGGGACTCCGACACACCATTTAACCATTATTATTTCTGTCTCGGGTGTTGGTGGCATCAGGGTTTTTTTGTGTTCATCTCAAATATTCTTCGAAATAAAGGTATTGCATGTTGAAGAGGTGAATGTGTGCCCGCTGCCACTCTCAGCAGGTGATTGTAAAAACGCTTTGAGGAGTCCTCTCCGAACCCAAACCCGTCTTCTCCTCCCGATATTCCCTCTGCAACTAAAAGGGGCATCGGAGGCAGCGCTCGTGACACTTCCTTAAACTACTTGCTCCACATTTTGCAGTCCTTTGTCGCCGTCAGAAATCACTGTCCCGCGTTTTTGTATGTTCTGAGAGCGAAATCTTCCTTTCTCTGCCTTGATTCACTACTGCTGCCTGTGTAGCTGCGGATGCGCTGCTGGTTGGCTCAACCTTTTAAGACGCAGTTCTCCGGAGGCGTGGGCAAAGGAGCTGCGGGGAGCGGCACAGCACCCCACCCCACCCCAAATCAGTGCCCTGCAATCCTGCAAGGTTCAGGCTTGGGTAGTAGCAACCTGTAGTCCAAGCAGTGGTTTGCACAGAGACACAGCCAGCTTTCCCTGTTGCTCAGAAACTCCCTGGCAGGCAGAGAGGTCTAGATGTAGAAAGTCCCTGTGCTTTGCAGAAGCACCTCTCTTCCCCCACCCCAAGCCCAAATGCAGGCTTGAATAAGATGAATCGGAGCTGGATGCAAACAGCTTGGCGGCTGAGTGAGAGCTGGCCTGCAACCCAAGCTGCTCCTCGGCTGCCCCCCCCCCCCGCCTTGATTTCAGAGCAGGGTGTTCGGTGCATGAGCCGCCACAGCTGTGGGTGTACAGGTCATGTGTGTGGGGCTGGGCAGCTATTCCAAAGTGCCATTTTCATTTGAAAAGCAATCCTAGGAAGTAAGATACTTCGTGATAACTTAGAGCAGTGGTGGGGAATAATTGTGTGGCCCCCCAATCTTGCTGGACTCCTGCTGCCATCAGCCACAGCCAGCATTGTCTAGAGTGATGTGAGCAGGAGTCCAGCAAGATATGGGGGCCCCCCAAGGTTTCTCACCCCAAACTTAGATACTCCTGTTTGCAGTCTCTCAACTCAACGGGCTCCACTGCTATCTTGGATTGGTCTGTTTCTCTGCGTAGGACAGACACACGCCCTGCCGGTGTAGTTCAGGCCTTCTTCGCCTTCCCCATGCAGCAAGTTGGACAGCATCTTTGCCCCCCCCCCAAGAATTGGAAAGGGGGCTCTCGGTTCAGAGCTCACCCCTTTAGACAGGACTCGAGAGCTCTCACCTGGAAGGCTTCAACTGCACATTTCAGATCTCTTGCGGTTGGGGAGGAAAGTAGCCGAAACCTTTTCTCTGCGTTACAGCCTTACTCTGAAATTGCAGGCAATTGGGAACGGGGATGAACCATGCATGCATTTTGGACCAGTTTACCTTCTGGGTCTCTGTGGCCCTGGCGATCTTTCTTTTTTTAGAAGCTGATTTTTAAGCTATCACGTGAAAGGTGAGGTTGGAATCCTTCCTTCTCTCCAATGTATTGTATTCTACTGGGTTAGGGGGTCACATTTTGAATGAGTAGCTTTGCTTGCTGCTTCTTTTGTCCCCCGCTAAATATGAGGGCGAATGTTCAGTCCCTTGGGCCTCGTTGGTGCTCTCTCTGCCAGGAAGGACCGTCCTCGGACGAAAGGGGGGGCGGTCTCTCTGGCCGGTATTCTGCAAAGCACCGGTTGCGCCAGACTCTGCCAAGGGCTGGGTTGTGTCAAAGCAAACGGACTGTACAGACCATAATTATTATTAGCGAGAGAAAATTGCAATAGGAAACCTGTACATTTCTCGCGGCAGATTTCTTCGCCACCCCTTCTTCACGCTTCCATCAGGATTCATGTCTGTCTCATATGTACATTGTTCGAGGTTGACAGTCTTGCAAATGGATTTGGATTCCATTCCATGAAATGCTATTGGTGAATATTTATTGTATTTAAAAACGGAAACAACAAAGCTTCAAAAAAAGAGAACCTATTATGAAATAAAACTTCAATTAAAAAATTTCCCATGCTTTTTAACATCTGTGTCTCCTCATCTCTGTGGGTATTTCTGCTGTGGAAACAGTTTGGGGAGGGGGGTTGCTCTTGCAAGTGCTGAATTAGTGACTGGAAGCTACCAAAACGGATGCAGCTTCTGCCACCATACTCTGATCAGGTTGCTAGGACTGGCTGGGGAGAAAGATCATGGTGGTGATGATGTTAATGATGATGATTCCTTTTCCCCAGACCTGGACTCAAGGTCTTAATATTGTTTTAATTCTTCATAGAATTAAAACAGTACAAGAAACAAATTTATTGATAATAAAAACAGCACTATTAAAAGCTTTTTCCTTTAAAAAAACAGTTCCCCAAGAAAGGCCTGTCGGAACAAGATCTTCTCTTGACGGTGGAAAGACAAGGAGGGAGCCCGTCTGACTTCTCTAGGAAGGGAGTTCCAAAGTTGCCCTGGGAACAGCCACCGAGGCGTACCTGCCAAGTGAACCTCCCCTGAAGATCTCAAAACTTGGGCTCGTTCATATGGGGGAAATACTGTTTCAGACGGCCTGGTCCTAAGCCACCAGGCGAGATCCTTGCTCCTGTTGTTTTCTGGGCTTAGGGGAAGCCAGAGAGAGGGTGGCTCATAGCTTGTCTTGCTGCTTGGAAAGTGTTTGCCATCTCTGTGGTGTGTGTTCCCATAGCCCATTGGGAGCTTCAGGTGTGTTCACCTGAAGGAGTGTCTCCACCCCCATCATCCAGCCCGGACACTGAGGTCCAGCACCGAGGGCCTTCTGGTGGTTCCCTCCCTGCAAGAAGCCAAGTTACAGGGAACCAGGCAAAGGGCCTTCTCGGTGGTGGCGCCTGCCCTGTGGAATGCCTAAGTGCTACTCGGGGAGTCAAATGCCTTTCAAAGGCTGGCCAAGGAGGCTGAGGATCAGCAGAGTGGGTTTTGAGACACCGGTGAAGACCAAAGAGGAATTTGCGAAGGGACCTTGGTCTTGGCCAGAGGGGGTTGGACTAAATGACCTTTGCAGTCCCTTCCAACTCTGATTCTATTATTTTAAGTGTGGGGGTGCCTTTTTAGAATGGGGTGCAGAGACGTGAGAAGGCCTTAAATGCAGTGGTGGTTCCTAATCCTCACGTTCTCTGCCTGCTGGTTTCTTTCGCTCACCACCTTGTGGCTGAACAACTCTCTGCAGTGCAACATCCCAGCTCCAGCAACAGTCCCTGCTGCACACGTCAAGCTTGCGAAGATAAAGGAATTTAAACACGCAAGGACTCAGCCTCATATATACTAAAGCAGGGGTCAGCAAACTTTTTCAGCAGGGAGCTGGTCCACTGTCCCTCAGACCTTGTGGGGGGCTGGACTATATTTTATTGGGGGGGGGGACTAAAAAATTAATGAATTCCTATGCCCCACAAATAACCCAGATATGCATTTTAAATAAAAACACATTCTACTCATGTAAAAACACGCTGATTCCCGGACCGTCCGTGGGCTGGATTTAGAAGGCGATTGGGCCGGATCCGGCCCCCGGGCCTTAGTTTACCTACACATGTACTAAAGTAATGTTTCTGTATGGTGCACTGTAATAAAAGTTGATTTAATTTTGCAGAGCAGGAAATAGGTTATGTATCTGTTTTATTTGTAGCATCATACAGTGGTACCTCAGGTTAAGTACTTAATTCGTTCCAGAGGTCTGTTCTTAACCTGAAACTGTTCTTAACCTGAAGCACCACTTTAGCTAATGGAGCCTCCTGCTGCTGCCGTGGCACGGGAGCACGATTTCTGTTCTCATCCTGAAGCAAAGTTCTTAACTCGAGGTACTATTTCTGGGTTAGCGGAGTCTGTAACCTGAAGTGTCTATAACCTGAAGCGTCTGTAACCCAAGGTACCACTGTACTGGGCTTCCAGGAAGCAAGTCCTGTCGAATTCAAAATGACAAATACTTTCTCAAACGACAGTTTCGTAGCTTTACGTCTCGGCAAATCAGTCAGACGCCTGGTCCACCTAACTCAGTATGGCCCACTTTGACTGGCAGGATCTCTGCAGGGATCCCCCCCCCCCCAGCCTGCAGCCTCCAGATGTTGAGCCTCTTGCCTTCTGCATGCCTAGCAACATAACTTCCACTGCTGGGCTGCAACCCTTCCCCACACCTACGAAGCGTGGGCCATCCTCCTCTGACCAGATGTTTGCAGGAGGCCCCTAGGAGGCTACAGGCATGGGGGCCAGCCCCCTTCCCCGAGAAAACCCACATTCTGCCACGAAAGCCTTTGCCCCCGGGGCTGCAAACTGCCGAGTCCAAACCCCAAACCCCAGCTCCTTCCATTCTGCAGTTCTTGAAGCCTGGCCTGGCACTGGGCTTTGGGCTCCACCGTCCTGCTCGGAGGTCCAGTTGCAGCCAAAGGCTGGCACCAAAACGTGTTCCTTTTTTTGCACCCCAGACAGAGCAGCTCACTTGACAGCGGGCCTCCCTCGATCACGCTGTGTGTGGAAGAACGGAGAAGGGGTTGTTTCGTTTCCTTCAGAAATATTGCAAGACCGCTTATTAAAACACTTCCGTCGGCGGAACTGGCACTGCTACAGGTGCGATGAACACCCGCTCCACATTTTAAGAACTCAGACTGGCAGCACCTCTTTTCGGCACCCACTAAATAAAACATCTGCCTATCCAGATGCTTAGAAAGTTGATGCGAGTTTTAACCTCTTTGTAGCCTATTGTTATTTAAACTTTCCAAAGTGTTAATCTTTCTAATTGATCATTTCATTGTTTTGTCTGTTTTGTAAGCCGCTTTGAGGGTCTTTTCAAATAATCTAACAGTGTATAAATTTTATTACACACCCATGCTTTTATATTTTATTTTATCTTACCACGTTTCATTACAGCTCTATTCTTACGGTTGCACACATGATACAAAAGCAAGGGAATTAAGATTAATGTTTCTGTTGGATCCACCTTGCATTCAGCGTATGTACTGGTAATCACTGCAGAATTTTCCTTTCCAAATGCTTATTTGTTAAGCTCGAGCAATATTCTGCAGAATTCATGTTCCATGTCTGCACTGATGCTGCAAAATGCTTTCTTTAGTCCCCTGGTATCCTCTCTCTGTGTGTGTGTGTGTTTTCTTTATTATTTTTCCTTCTGTAATTTCCCCCTTATAACGTTAAAACTTAAATTAAAATTTATTATGTGGGGGTTGTTGCAGGAATTTATGTATAGGTTGGGGGGGTGTTGCCCCTCCAGCAGATGTCATGGACATGCAGCCCACTGCCAAAATCAGCACAGTCGCTTTTGTGACTTTTGTGATTTGTCCCCACAAAACACTTCATCACAGTTTCTTCCTGTCTATTCAAAGGGCCTCTGCCGTACGATACCAAATGTAAGAATTCACTGATAAATGCATCTATGTACTGGCTCACTGGGAAAACTTCAGAAATTCCTATGGACATGTGAGCTCAGCTACTCAGCAGCCCCTCTGCCTGAGGGATAATCCCTGGCATCCTGATACCTGAGTGCCAGACAGGTGGCCATTCCAGAAATAACAAACCCAGATGAAGACAAAAGGGTGGGATTAACTTGGCTGGAAAACAGGGAAATATCTCTTTTGTTCCACTTGATGGGTGTTTGGTGGAGGGCAAGGGGAACCATGGGGCAGGGTCCAGGATGCTCAGATTCCTGCCACCAGACCGCTCCTTTCATGATGTAACCATGATGTATTAGTGATGTAGTTTGGGGGGGTGTAACATGGGGATTAGCAGCTAATAAAAGTTTGGGTTCTCTCTTGTTAGGGGCTTGCATCTTGTTCCACCTGGTGGCAGGTGGGAGTCCTGTCGCGACAGTCTTCAATCCAGACCAAGCCTCCTGGCTGCTCTTTTGCTCTGCTATTCCTGGCTGGTGTCCTTGTTTTTGGTCCAAGGGAGCCCTCAGATTTCTCCGTTAACAGGGATACATTTTATTAAATAAATCAATGCCCTCGGTCTCCCCACCCCCAACCCTACACATTCTGCTTCCGTTCCAGTCCCAGTAAGCACCCAGTAGATGGGGACAGTTATGGGGCACCCGTGCGATTCCCCGCCTGCTTTGGGTGCCCGTCCTCACCTCCTGTAATGTCCAGCAAGTCTTTCATCTCCTGCTGAATGCGGAGGTGCAGGACTTCGCGCAACAGCTCCTGCCGCAAGCTCCAGGGCGCAACCCCCATGCGCTCCAGCGTCTCGTCCGTCAGGCGCAGCAGGGCCTTTCCGGAGATGGCGTGGCTGTGTGCCGCTTCCAGGAGGGGCTTCCCCTGAGCCCCCAGGGACCCTCGGCTCAGCCAGGAGCAGACCTCCGAGACGGTCCACTGGGCCACTGGCCGCCTCACCTGGCCCTCCTCTTCCAAGTCCTCCTCCAAGCCCTGCAGGGCAGAAGTTTGGCATGCTGATTTCTCTGCCCTCCGCTTTTGAATTCATCCCATCCAACCTCAAGCACGGACATAATAAAGTAAAAAAACTAGCCTTTTCTTTGGAGCCCTTTAAGATGAGTTGACCAATCCAGAACAGTGGGGGGAGGAGGAAGGGCCTCATTCAGTTCCCTCTTAAAGATAAAGGTAAAGGGACCCCTGACCATTAGGTCCAGTCGTGGCCGACACTGGGGTTGCGGTGCTCATCTCGCTTTATTGGCCAAGGGAGCCAGCATACAGCTTCTGGGTCACATGGCCAGCATGACTAAGCCACTTCTGGCGAACCAGAGCAGTGCACGGAAATGCCGTTGACCTTCCCACCGGAGCGGTACCTATTGATCTACTTGCACTTTGACGTGCTTTCGAACTGCTAGGTTGGCAGGAGCAGGGACCGAGCAACGGGAGCTCACTCCGTCGTGGGGATTCGAACCGCCGACCTTCTGATTGGCAAGCCCTAGGCTCTGTGGTTTAACCCACAGCGCCACCCGCTTCCCTTATTCAGCTCATTCAGTCTCATTCAGCTCCCTCTTACTCTCCTCCTTTTGGAGAAAATAATGTGTGATTTTGCTCTGTCTCCTTCGGGGTTGTGGGGAGCTGATTAACGAATCTGGCATGATTCCCAGATCTTTGCAGTTCTTTCTAGTAAGTACCATAATAATTATGATTATTCGCCGGCAGTTTGCAGAAATCAATTATCTCCAAATGTGGCGGACTTGAATTCACGAGTCTGGCATGAGTGCCATCCAGCAGAAGGGGGCGTTTTGGAGACTCTCTGCAGCTGCCACCTGGGCTCGCTCATCAACAGTTCTGATAATCAAGATGTTTCTCTTCCTTAATTTATAACTAGTATCTTGTAAACTTTGGCTCGACCTTGCGCTTGGCACTGCCTAGCAAAGTGCTCAGCCCAGCTTCAGGCAGCCTCACAGTTTAGAGGAGTTAGAACAATAAAACAATGAGATAAAACAATAAATTAAAACAACAAAGCGAAGCACTAAAAGGAGTTAAGAAATAAAATGGAAGAGAAGATAAAAACAAATGCTAAGAGTTGGTTATAGAGCAGAAACTTGCCTTAGAGTTGGCCTTAGAGCTCAAAACCCTGCTTCAAGCATTCAAATGCCATCTTCCCCTCCATTTGTATATTTCTATTTATTCTCAAGAACAGGCACCCCCAAACTTGGCCCTCCAGCTGTTTTGGGACTGCAACTCCCATCATCCCTAGCTAACAGGACCAGTGGTCAGGAATGATGGGAATTGTAGTCTCAAAACAGCTGGAGGGCCGAGTTTGGGGATGCCTGTTCAAGAATAATATCACTGTACAGAATAATAAAGATGTCAGTAACAGTTATTGCAAAGGGTGACGCAAGCAATTCATCAAGCAGCAATAGAAGAAGTGGCTGTTTGGTGCAGCTATAAAACTGCCAGCAGAATTGCAAAGCTAAGTAAGGTTCAGTAGGGTTTCAAATTGGGTGGGGGGCTGCATGCTGAGATTCCTGCCTTCCAGGGGGTTGGACTAGATGACCCCCAGGGGTCCCTTCCAACACTACAGTTCTATGATTTATTGCCACCACCCTAAATTATTTTTGGTTTGAAATCCACACACTCTGCATCCTCCCTTTTAGCAAAACTTGATCTTTAAGCACATAAGTAGAGCCAGCTGGATCAGGCCCATCTAGTCTCACAGTCCTCACTGCGCCAGCCAGATGCCCATGATGGGAACCCGCAAGGAGGATCTGAGTGAGAGAGCAGGGCGGACCCAAGACATTTGGGCACCCGAGGTGAACCACAAAAAAACACCGCACCTCCCTCCAGGGGGAAAAGGGGGATTTGAAGATCTACATCAGGAACAAGGAGGGCAGGAATCGACCTTACCCAATGGCTGAATGAGAGGGCATTGCAGAGGCAAGAGGCCCAATCTGAATCAGACAGGGCGGGTGCAGACCCCAGGAGACCCCTGAGGGCACCCCATGGAGTGGCTTTCACCACTGAAATAAAAAATTTAAGGTCTTATATATATAATAAAGGTAAAGGGACCCCTGGCCGTTAGGTCCAGTCGTGGCCGACTCTGGGGTTGCAGCGCTCATCTCGCTTTACTGGCCGAGGGAGCCGGCGTACAGCTTCTGGGTCATGTGGCCTCATTGCGAGAAGTGAGGTTACAGGGAACCAGACAGAGGGCCTTCTCAGTGGTGGCGCCCGCCCTGTGGAACGCCCTCCCTTCAGATGTGAAGGAAATAAGCACCTATCTTATCTTTAAAAGACATCTGAAGGCAGCCCTGTTTAGGGAAGCTTTTAATATTTAATGCTGTATTGTTTTTAACACTTGATTGGAAGCCGCCCAGAGTGGCTGGGGAAACTCAGGCAGACGGGTGGGGTATAAATAATAAATTATTATGATGATGATGATTAAGCTGCTTCTGGCGAACCAGAGCAGCGCATGGTTTGCCAGATGCGGCTTAGTCCTGCTGGCCACATGACCCGGAAGCTGTACGCCGGCTCCCTCAGCCAATAAAGCGAGATGAGCGTCGCAACCCCAGAATCGGCCACGACTGGACCTAATGGTCAGGGGTCCCTTTACCTTTACCTAAGTTGGTGTCCATCACTGTCTCCTGCAGCAGGGAGTTCTGTAGATAAACTCCGTGATGCATTGAAGGACTTTAAGACATCGCCATTGAAAGATTTGCTCCCAGTGGCTTGACAAATTTCAAATGGGGAGGGTATTGGGATATTCTGAGAGAAGGCTGCCTTAAGAGGTTGGCGTAGAATAAACGCACTCACCGTGTCTGCTATTGCAGGCTCTCCCAGCTGAGCTGCCAGGCCATTCAGGACCCCCACCAAGCCGCTCCCGGGACTGGTCTCCATGAGGATGCGGCGGTGGAAGAGGCAGGGGTCAGAGGCTGCAAGGTGGCGGCAGCAGGTGAGGGGCTACCTGCAGACAAGGTGGGAAAGAGATCTAAGCAGAGAAAGAGGAAGGGGTGGAAACAGAGACACCTGAGCTGTGCCCCATCAGAGGCTGGTGTTCCCCTGGACACTTTTTGAGTAAATGCAAAGGGCTGTAACAGAGAGAGCTAAAAAGGGGGAGGGGACACCCTCCCAAGTCAGCTGCCAAACATTCCCCTCTAAAGCAGCCTCAAACAGCGAGTGAATTACTGGTTTATCAGTGGTGGTGGTGGTAATAAAACTAACACTAATACTACTACTAATAATAATGCTATTTATACCCTGCCCATCTGGCTGGATTGCCCCAGTGACTCCAGTCCCTTTTTGATGGTTGACATAATCTTCTTTCTTCTTTGGAAATCCCTCATAGCCAAAGAAGATTGTCGTCTTCCATAAACATGATTTTAACAATGAGTCCATAAGCGACTGTGGAGGCCAGTTCTGGAGCCACACATCCTTCCACAGTGGGGATATTGGTTTTCGGGTGAGAGTTGATCATGGTGAGCATGTTTCTCCCTTTTGTCCTGAGTCTGAGTGTCGTCAAAGTTCGAGTGTCCCTATCTTAGCATGTTTCTCCCTTGCGTCCTGAGTTCGAGTGTCTTAAAAACCCAGGACACCTTTGGTCAAGGCTGTTCTCCAACTGGAGCGCTCGCAGGCCAGTGTTTCCCAGTTGTCAGTGTTTATACTACATTTTTAAAGATTTGCCTTGAGAGTGTCTTTAAACCTCTTTTGTTGACCACCAGCATAACACTTTCAATTTTCAAGTAGTTGCTTTGGAAGACGATCACCAGGCATCCGAACAACATGACCAGCCCAACGAAGTTGATGTGGAAGAATCATTGCTTCAACACTGGGGAGCTTTGCTTCTTCCAGTACACTGGCATTAGATCGCCTGTCTTCCCAAGGGATGTGTAAAAATTTTCGGAGACACTGTTGATGGAATCTTTCGAGGAATTGGAGATGGCGTTTATAACATGTATCTGAAGAAGTGTACATGCACACGAAATCTCATACCAATAACAAACTTAGCTGGTCTCTAAGGTGCTACTCCCCTTTGCAATTTGAAGGGATGCGGGTGACGCTGTGGGTTAAACCAAAGAGCCTAGGACTTGCTCACGTCAAGGTGCAAGTAGATGAGTAGGTCCCGCTCCAGCGGGAAGGTAAACGGCGTTTCCGTGTGCTGCTCTGGTTCACCAGAAGCGGCTTAGTCCTGCTGGCCACATGACCCGGAAGCTGTACGCCGGCTCCCTCGGCCAGTAAAGCGAGATGAGCGCTGCAACCCCAGAGTCGGCCACGACTGGACCTAATGGTCAGGGGACCCTTTACCTTTAAGGTGCTACTGGAAGGAATTTTTTTATTTTGTTTCGACCACGGCAGACCAACACGGCTACCTACCTGTATCTATAACATAATAAGTCCCTGCTGGAACAGGCCAGCGGTCCACCTAGTCCAGCCTCCTGTCATCACAGCAGCTGACTGAATGCCCCTTAGCAGGATCCGAACCCAAGAGCAACTCTCCCCTCCTGCAGTTTCCAGACACTGGCATTCAGCAGCGTTGCTGCCTCTGACCGTGATGGGCAAAGCACAGCCATTGTGGCGAGCAGCCATCAATAGCCCTCTCCTACTCCATGAATTGGTCCTCACTGCCTCCTGTGGCAGGGAGTTCCACAGTTCAGCTAGGCAGGGTCAAGTTTCTCCTTTCCCCTTCCTGTTTCCTGGAATCTTTTATTAGACCTCTGGCTGGTCCCTGCTTCACACCCAACACCTTAGTCAAACACGAGCCACTCTGATAAGCACTAAATGGTTGTTTTCCTGCTATTTCTGTGCTGCCAAAGCTCTACCCACATCCTTTTTTTGCCATCCAACCTCCCTCCCTTTTGAAACTTCTGGGTATCATCCAACCGCAGCTTATTTACTGACATTCGTTACACACCTCCAGTTTCCAAATTCTGCCACCTTTTGATGCTGACCTCCAAACCCACCCCAGCATTGTATTTTATTGCATTTGAATATTTTGCTGGAAGCTGCCCAGAGTGGCTGGGGAAACCCAGCCAGATGGGCGCGGTATTAATTATTATTATTGTTATTATTATTATTATTATTATTACTATTATTATTATTATTATTATTATTATTATTATTATTGGCACCGTTCATGCTGCTGCAAGCTAAAAGGCTTAAGACGGAACATCCCGGGGGATGCATTTGTTTTTCAAATGGGCACTAAGCAAAGTTGACTGATTGTTTCCCTCTCTCTCCCTCTCCACACACACACTTTTGTGTTACTGTGTTTGTGTGTGCAGGCATATCCTTAGGTACTGTATATCTGAAGCAGCGTCTCCACCCCCATCGTTCTGCCCGGACGCTGAGGTCCAGCGCCGAGGGCCTTCTGGCGGTTCCCTCATTGCGAGAAGTGAGGTTACAGGGAACCAGGCAGAGGGCCTTCTCGGTGGTGGTGCCCGCCCTGTGGAACGCCCTCCCACCAGATGTCAAAGAGAACAACAACTACCAGACTTTTAGAAGACATCTGATGGCAGGCCTCTTTAGGGAAGCTTTTAATGTTTGACGCACTATTGTATTTTAATATTTTGTTGGAAGCCGCCCAGAGTGGCTGGGGAAACCCATCTAGATGGGCGGGGTATAAATAAATTATTATTATTATTATTATTATTATTATTATTATTATTACTATTATTATTATTAACTGCCTGCAAATGCTGATCAACAGTGGGACGGTCTCCCTCGGAAGCTGGGGGACTGTCCTTCCTTGGAGGTCTTTAAGCAGAGATTGGATGGCCACCTGCCAGGGATTCTTGAGCTACAATGGGCTGGACTAGATGGCCCTCAGGGTCCCTGTTAGGATATATTTCTGTTCCACCTTCAAAGGAACAGGCATGACTGTTGTGTGTCACATGCCTGTTAATATTTCCAGCACAGTCTGCTGGGAACTTCCGTTGTATATTGCTTTTGCTATATTGCTGTTTTGCTGGACACGAAGGGAAGCAGACATGTTTTTCCTTTGTTCCTGAACTATGTGGAATAAACGCCTGTAAATAATGCTTGCACATGTCTCTGTCCGCCACTTCCGTTGTGAGAAGTTACTCACTCTGCTGACTAGAGCATGCTCAGCTTCTGAACGTCTCTGAGGCTTGAGTCGCTGTTTGATGCTGTTCCGAGAAGTGGAGATTGCCTGGCTTCTGGCTGGTGGCTGGAGCCAGCTGGGGGCCTGTCAAATGCCCCCCACCATCTCCCCAGCAGTATCCTAACAGTCCCATCCAACCCTACAATGTTATGTTTCTGTGACCTCAGCTGCTTACAGGCTGTTATAAGAAAAACTGCTCCCTTTCCCTTATGGGGTATTCCAGAGCCTGTATAGAGTCCTTAAGTGGGTTCCCTATTGTTAGGAGAAAACAACAGAGGCCAACCAGAGTATATCGAGAAGCAAAGCAACTAGTAAGACTGATCTTTATTACTCTGTTGCAACAGGGTCCCCGCTCCCCACACACAGGAGGAAGGAGGAACCCAGAAAAATGGTGTGCAAGCCTTTATACAGACTTTTGAAATTGCCCACCCTGGAGTCCATGACCACCCCCCAAAACGTCATACATACATCACAGGAGGAGGCGGTCTCCAACAGAACTCCTGCCTGCCAGGATACCTGATAATGGTCACTGATTGCATTACCTGGGCAGCCTGGCCATTCTTTTGCGATGGTTAATACTTTAGTTCCTCAGTCCAGGTCGCAGGATCACCCTATTCCTACACAAATACTCAAATACTCCCTTAAGACAGGATTTCCCAGCGAAAAGACAATGAGAAGGCTTTCCCCATTTGCCTCCCTTCCTGCAAGGAATATTTTAGGTCATTGGGATTGCTCTCCCATACTTTTTCAGACACGTGGTTCTGTAATAATAATATTTAAGGTCTTATATATATAATAAATGTTCATAAATGTGTCAACCAAGCATGTACATAGATCAGCACAGGAAGACCAACCTGGAACCATTTTTACTCCAAACTGAACAAATGTTTTCCCTGCAAGGAGGGAGGCGGTGAGGGAACCTTCCCATAGTCTCAGGAATTGGGAAATCACAATCTCAAAGGGTGACAGACTACCAGGAAAGGCAATCAGATAAGGCATTATCAGATAACCTGGCAGACAGGAAAAACAACAACATTCAAATTTCTGTTGTAGACCACCTCTTCTGTGATGTAGGTATGATGTTTGTGGGTGGTGGTCTTGGGTTACACCCCTTCTGTGATGTATGTATGATGTATGGAGGGGTGGTCTTGAGCTCCAGGGCAGGGAATTTAAAATGTCTATATAAGGCCTTGCGCGCCATCGTTCTGGGTTCCTCCTCCTCTTCTCCTGCGTGTGAGGGGAGCACCCTGTTGCAACAGATCAATAAAGATCAGGCTTACTAGCTGCTTTGCTTCTCAATATTCTCTGGTTGGCCTCTGTTATTTTCTCCCACCAATAGGAAACCTACGTAAGGACTCTATATGGGCTCTTGGATACCCCATAAGGGGAAAGGGCAGATTTTGTTTACAACAGATCATGTATTTAGACATGTGCGCATTTATGAGTATTTATTCTATATTTGAGACCTTAAAATTCTGATAGCACAGGCTGCGCAGCGCAGGTTGTCCTGAGTAGCACGCACATCTCAAGCAGCCCCCAGGACCCAGGGGGAGTCTGAGCTGCCCTGAGCTGCCAAATGAAATGAAACCCCTCCATTTGAGGGAGGGGCCTCTGCAGAGGAGCCTCTCACTGCCCAGCTGGATCCTGAGACATTTCCAGGGCCAAAAATAGATGTGGAAAATGGTCTATTGTTGTCATACATAAAGACCATCAAAGAAGGCTGATCGCCGAAGAATGGATGCTTTTGAATTCTGGTGCTGGAGGAGACTCTGGAGAGTCCCATGGACTGCAAGAAGATCAAACGTATCCATTCTTAAGGAAATCAGCCCCAAGTGCTCACTGGAAGGACAGACCCTGAAGCTGAGGCTCCAAGACTTTGGCCACCTCATGAGAAGAGAAGACTCCCTGGAAAAGACCCTGATGTTGGGAAAGATGGAGGGCACAAGGAGAAGGGGACGAAAGAGAGGAGATGGTGGGACAGTGTTCTCGAAGCCACCAGCATGAGTTTGACCCAACTGCGGGAGGCAGTGGAAGACAGGAGGGCCTGGCGTGCTCTGGTCCATGGAGTCATGAAGAGGCGGACACGACTAAACAACAAATTGTTATCATGGGGGACAGGCTGAGCATCCGGTCGACTCCTGACAGGCTGCAGCCTGTGAACTCACCTGCCTCCCCACTCCAGCTGTCTCATCCGTCCCCAGCGAAGGCTCCGGGGGCTTCGTTCAGCTGTGCCCCCCACCGCAGAAGATCTCTCCGGTCCTCCTGCCCGTCTCCAGACCTGCCTCGGAAATGATCTCAGCTGTTTTGCCTCCCTGGAGTTCAGGCCCAGGCAGGATCGGACTCTGTCTCCTGGCTTGCTGCCAAGCCACCGACATGCCCTTTCGTGTTCCTGATAGAGCGAGTGTTGCAGAAATCTGCTAGAAGGCTGCTCTCCTTCTCCTCTTCCCCCAGCATGCGAAAGTTTGCGTAATCTGATAAGCACCCGAGTTTCACTCGTGCACAATCTTCAATGCACACACCCATGTGTGTGGGCGCACAATATCACATCCCTTTTAATGACAGGGCAATGTTTAAGTGAATAGCCCAACCACCATGTCTCTAGATTGCGAAAAGGAAACTTTGCTTCAAATCTCTTGGGGTGTAGGAAGAAACTCTGATTACCGTAATCCCTGAGGAACAGAAGGCCCTTTGCTCATTCTCTCTTATTACTGCACTGTATATCCAAAAGCTGTGAGCACTGTTATACGAATTTTAAGGTCTTAGATATGTAATAAATGTTCATAAATGTACCAAGCAAACACGTACATAAATATATAAACCACATGTCTGAAACCCCACAGAAAAAAAGTCCTGAACAAATTGACCTCAAATATTTCTCTGCAAGGTCAAAGTGGAAAACCTCCCCGTTGTCTCTTTCCTCACAAATCCTGTCTTAAGGGCACATTTAAGATATGAACAGGGTGTGAGCCTGTGACCTGGCTCAGGAACTAAGTATTTGTCATTACAAAAGACTAGCCAGGCTCCCCGGGCAATCCAATCAAGTGACATTTAACAGGTAACCTGCCAGACAGGAGGTAAACAATGCACTCAGATTTCTGTTGTAGACCACCCTTTCTGTGATGTAGGTAAGATGTTTCTGGGGGTGGACTTGGACTCCAAGGTGGGCAATTTAAAATGTCTATATAACGGCGGACACACCTTTGTTCTGGGTCCTCCTCCTTTCCTGCGTGTGAGGGGAGCACCCTGTTGCAACAGTCAATAAAGATCAGGCTTACTAGCTGCTTTGCTTCTCAATATTCTCTGGCTGGCCTCTGTTATTTTATCCAACCGATGGAGAACCTGCAAAGGACTCTACAAGGGCTCTTGTGTCCCCCATAAGGGAATAAGGGCAGATTTTTGTTTATTACAGTACTGCCATTTAAATGAGTTCTGGTGAATATCAGGGGAGCCTGCAGGATCAGGCCAAAGGCGGCCCATCTAGTCCAGCATCCTCTTCACACAAGTGGTCAAATGCCCCCAAGAACCTAGGAATCCAGATAGAGTGCCTCTGGACCTGGAGGTTCAGTAAGAACGTAATAAGATTCCACTGGATCACGCCAAGGGGGACCCATCTAGTCCAGCATCCTGTTCTCACAGTGGCTGAGACGCTGCGCGTGGGAAACCCACAGGCAGGATCCAAGCACAAGAACAACTCTTTCCTCCTACACTTTCCAGCAACTGGTGTTCGGAAACATGGAGTGCCTCCAACATTTAAAATGCACCCAGCGCTAGCAAAGGTAAATTAAAGAACTGCATAATGTTTAGAAGACATCTGAAGGCTGCCCTGTATTGGGAAGTTTTTAATTTTTGGTATTTTACTGTGTTTTATATATATATATGTTGTGGAGGGGCGCGGGTGGCGCTGTGGGTTAAACCACTGAGCCTAGGACTTGCCGATCAGAATCCCCGCGACGGGGTGAGCTCCCGTTGCTCGGCCCCTGCTCCTGCCAACCTAGCAGTTCAAAAGCATGTCAAAGTGCAAGTAGATCAATAGGTACCGCTCCGGCGGGAAGGTAAACGGCGTTTCCGTGCGCTGCTCTGGTTCGCCAGAAAAGGCTTAGTCCTGCTGGCCACATGACCCGGAAGCTGTACGCCGGCTCCCTCGGCCAATAAAGCGAGATGAGCGCCACAACCCCAGAGTCGGTCACGACTGGACCTAATGGTCAGGGGTCCCTTTACCTTTATATATGTTGTGGGACGTGGGTGGCGCCGTAGGTTAAACCACAGAGCCTAGGACTTGCTGATTGGAAGGTTGGTGGTTCGAAAATCCTGTTTCTTCCAATTCTTCGCTAATAATATTCTCTTTTGCCAAGCCCAGCCTGGCTCCAGTGCCATTGCCCCTCCCACCACCACTCACACCTGTGCTCTAGCCCCGCCTACAAGGAGCTCCCACCTTGAGCACACAAGCTTTGGGGCTGCATCCTGCCTGGATCTCGGACACCCAGAACAAACATTTGCATGCCCGATACCAGGTGCAGCCTGCTGAAGACACCTGGCCAGGGATGCTCTCTGGCAGGCTGGACCACTCAGACATCGCCATGGTCCCTTCCCTCTCTGTGCTGCTTGCAAGCTGCCTGCCCCTGATTTTGGGAGTTGCTTGGGATGGAGATGAAGCCCCCGCGGTAAGCCTCTTGCATTGATTCTCCCCCAGGGCGTTCTCCTCCCCCTACATTTGGGGGGGGGTTCTAAAACTTGAGCAGTTATGGGGGCCCCCTTTGCAACCAGTAAGGAGGGCTAGGCAACCAGTTACCTTCTTCAGTGGGGTTGTTCCATGACGGATCACCACAATTCTGTAAAAAACAAAACAAAAAAACCCTACTGCATGTCAGATTTTGATTAAAATTGCTGTACTTGATGATCTCATATCTCAAAGCCACTGCTGTGAATTGTTGCTGTTGCTGCTGCTGCTGTTACATTTATGTGCGGCACATATAAATAATGAAAAAAATGAAAGGGAATTCGATTTTGATGAATCCCTGAATTGAGTTTTATTATTTCGGTCACAGACCAATTCCAGCCCACATACAATATCGAGGAAGTCATAAAACACAATAGGGATACATTTGAATTTGCAATTAGGTATAACAGGGACAATACAGATATAGCAACAGTTAAAAAATATATCAATTAAAGCTTAGTCACTAATATATAACCTAAAATTATCATTTAAAACCTTTATCATTATAATAGCACAGATTGTTCCCTAAGTTATATGGCAATCACACAGAATCTGGCTACCCAAATCCGAATTATGAATCCCTTATTCGTATATGTTTGAGAAATTTGTTCTTCTCTCTTTTGTTTTTTTTAACCATTTTTTTATTGAGTTTTCCATATTTCATTACATTTTAATTACACAAATCCATAACTTAAAACATTGCCCACACAAAGCACCGACCTCCTTCCCTCCCTCTTTCGGACTTCCAAACATCTTTTACCAATTCCTCACATTTCTATGTTCTTCTCTCTTTTGTATTTGTTAATAACTTGGAAATTCGGGGGGGGGGGGCGGGGACTGTTAAAAGAAAAAAAGAACTGTGTAGGTTCTGGCCAAGGGCTTTGGAGCCGATGGAGGTTGAAGCCAAGTTATCCTTACTACAAAGCTTTGAGTCATTTTAACTGGTGTGGCTGTGCCTCCCCAGACATCCTGGGGGGCTGTGGCTTGGTGGTGGGGTGTGCTGAGAGTGATCCCCAATGGGGACCCCTTGACGCAGGCCGGGGGGCTTCACAGAACGCCTGTCCCCAGGATTATGACCCTTGTGGGTAAGCCCAGAGTATCAAGGGAACCGGCCACCTTGCAAAGGATGCTGACTCACAGGAACCCAAATTTGCTCCCCCCCCCCTTGACCCCCTTCAAGGATTGCCCCATGGAAAACGCGCCAGGCCTTCCCCAACACCACCAGGGCTGCCCCACCTCTTCTGCAAAAAACTGAGCTTTGCATGCAGGGCGGGGGACACATCCTGCCCTTCCAGAAGCCAGGAAGAAACACATGTAAATCTTCCTGCAAAGGATGTTTGCTCTCTGAGATGTCCTGTTAGGGATATGTTGCCTTTCAGGTTGATGAGTCTGTGTGAGCAGAGTCTTGATCCCAAGGAGGCTGGCAAGGAAGGCTTGTAGGTCCTGTAATAAACAAAAACCTGCCCTTATTCCCTTATGGGGGACACAAGAGCCCTTGTAAAGTCCTTTGCAGGTTCTCCATCAGTCGGAGAAAATAACAGAGGCCAACCAGAGAATATTGAGAAGCAAAGCAGCTAGGAAGGCTGATCTTTATTGATCTGTTGCAACAGGCTGCCCCCTTCACACGCAGGAGGAGGAGGAGGAACCCAGAACCCAGGTGTGTCCGCCCTTATATAGACATTTTAAATTGCCCACCTTGGAGTCCAAGACCACCCCCAGAAACATCATACCTATATCACAGAAAAGGCGGTCTACAGCAGAAATTTGAATGTTCTTGTTTTTCCTGTCTGCCAGGTTATCTGATGATGCCTTATGTGATTACCTTTCCTGGTAGTCTGCCCATTTCTTTGAGATGGTGATTTCCCAATTCCTGAGACAATGAGAAGGTTCCCTCACCCCCTCCCTCCTTGCAGGGAAAACATTTGGCCAGTTTGGGAGTCAAAATAGTTTCAAGGAGTCAAAATGGTTTCAGGGCGGTCTTCCTGTGGTGCTCCAGACATGTGGTCCCCATATCTATGTACATGCTAGATTGGTACATTTATGAACATTTATTATACATATAAGACCTTAAATTTTTCATTTCAGTCCCAAAACAAGGGCTGAAGCGGGAGACACGCGCCCCATAGAAGAGGGGAAAATGGAGCCTGTACACACACCATGCACTTAAAGCCTTCCCCCACCACACAAAGAGTCCTGGGAACTGTAGTTTAAGGGTGCAGGGAATTGTAGCTCTCTGAGGGTTAAACCATAGTTAAGGACATAAGAAGAGCCTGCTGGATCAGGCCCGCAGCTCATCTCGACCAGCATCCTGTTCTCATAGTGGCCAACCAGATGCCCATCACTGTGGGAGGGAGTTCCATAGTTTATGCGCTGCGCAAAGAAGGACTTTCTTCCCAGGATTGTTCTTTGGAGTGGGGGTGGGGGAATGTGCTTTTAAATGTGAGGTAAAGGTAAAAGGTCAGGGACCCCTGGACGGTTAAGTCCGGTCAAAGGTGATTATGGGGTTGCGGCGCTCATCTCACTTTCAGGCCAAGGGAGCCGGCATTTGTACACAGACAGCTTTCTGCCTCATGTGGCCAGCAGGACTAAACCGCTTCTGGCGCAACGGGACACCGTGACGGAAGCCAGAGCGCACAGAAATGCCATTTACCTTCCCACCGGAGTGGTACCTACTGATCTACTTGCGCTGGTGTGCTTTCGAACTGCTAGGTTGGCAGAAGCTGGGACAGAGCAACGGGAGCTCACTCCATCACGGGGATTCGAACCACTGACCTTCCGATCAGCAAGCCCAAGAGGCTCAGTGATTTGGACCACAGCGCCACCCGCGTCCCCTCACTTTTAAATGTATGGTATATGTGGCCCCAATGCATTGTGCATCTGTGAAACTGGGTTCCAGTTCACGAAAGGCCACTTTCTGGCACAACCTTAAGGTCTCGCCTCTCTTTCCTCCTAGTGCCTCAGAAGTCGCTCGGAGGGTGTCGATTCTTGTGGGCCCCGAGTCAAGAGACAAGCTGGTGAGTGAAAAGGGACCCTCAGAGGCAGGGCTGGACTCAGTATAGGTTCAGCTGGGGCAGGATCCTGCCCCTGGATGGCCAAACAGACCTCTCCTCCTTTGAGTCCAAGGCACATTGCTGAAGAGAGGCACATCCTACCTCCTTGCTTGCCTCTGCCCAGTCATGCGCCCCCAATCAAAACACCCACATTCCATAAGGTCTCACACAATCCTAGCGTTGGAAGGGACCCCGGGGGCCGCCCAGTCTGGCCCCCTGCAATGCAGGCAGTGGCGGAACTTGGGGTCTCAAATTTCAGCTTTTTCTGCTGCCGCATCACACGGTTGACTCATGTTAAGGTTGTGGTCTGTTTGCTAAGACCCCTAGATCCTTTTCACATCGTAAGCCAGATGTCCCCCATTTTATACTTGTGCATCTGGTTCTTCCTGCCCAAGCAGTGCCAGATTTACGTATAAGCTAAACAAGCTATAGCTTAGGGCCCCACTCTTTTGCCCCCCCCAAAAAACATACTTCTTCTTAATTGTGTTTCAGTTCAACGATTACTTTGATAAAATGCATATTTTGTTATGTGCAAATGACTTTAGATACCATATAAATTACCATATAGCATATATTCAACACAAAAAACAGTGACAATTTGTTGTTGACAAAGGACAGCTGGACATATAAAGGGCCCCATTACCTTCAGTAGCTGAGGGGCAGGAGTCAGCAAACTTTTTCAGCAGGGAGCCGGTCCACTGTCCCTCAGACCTTGTGTGGGACTGGACTAGATTTGGGGGGCTGAACAAATTCCTATGCCCCACAAATAACCCAGAGATGCATTTTAAATAAAAGGGCACATTCTACTCATGTAAAAACACGCTGATTCCAGGACTGTCGTGGGCCAGATTGAGAAGGCGATTGGGCCAGATCTGGCCCCCGGGCCTTAGGTTGCCTACCCATGGCTTGCAGCGGTTCTCAACCTGTGGGTCCCCAGATGTTGTTGGACTACAACTCCCATCATCCCTGAGCTCTGGCCTTGCTAGCTAGGGGTGATGGAAGTTGTAGTTCAACAACATCTGGGGACACACAGGGCCTCATCAAACCTAAATCCAGCCCTGTGGCCAAGTGTCGAATAGATGCACACACACACACACACACACAGAGGTAAAGGTAAAGGGACCCCTGACCATTAGGTCCAGTCGTGGCCGACTCTGGGGTTGCGGCTCTCATCTCACTTTACTGGCCGAGGGAGCCGGCGTACAGCTTCCGGGTCATGTGGCCCGCATGACTAAGCCGCTTCTGGCGAACCAGAGCAGCGCACGTGCTTTCAAACTGCTAGGTTGGCAGGAGCAGGGACCAAGCAACGGGAGCTCACCCTGTCGTGGGGATTTGAACCACCGACCTTCTGATCGGCAAGCCCTAGGCTCTGGTTTAACCCACAGCGCCACCCGCGTTGCATTAGGTCCATAAATTACCATAAAACATATATTCAACACAAAAAACACAAAAATTACCATATAGCATATTAAAAAAAATCCTTCCAGTAGCACCTTTAAGACCAACTAAGTTAGTTCTTGGTATGAGCTTTCGTGTGCAAGCAAACTTCTTCAGATACACTGAAACAGAAGTTGCCAGATCCTTCTATATAGTGAGAAGGTGGGGAGGGGTATTACTCAGAAGGGTGGTGGGAATGGGAGATAGGCAGATAGCTGGGATGAGCCTGCTGACGACTCTTAACGACTGTAATGGGTCTTACAGGAAAAGGCAAGGGGTGAGAAGGTGAGAAATGGCTTAGTCATGTATAATGGGATAAGAATTCTGAAGAAGTGTGCTTGCACACGAAAGCTCATACCAAGAACTAACTTAGTTGGTCTTAAAGGTGCTACTGGAAGGATTTTTTTTATTTTGATTATGGCAGACCAACACGGCTACCTATCTGTAACATATAGCATATATTCAACACAAAAAAACAGCTGGACACATTACCTTCAGTAGCTTAGGGCCTCATCAAACCTAAATCTAGCCCTGTGCCCAAGTGTTGAATATATGCGCGCACACACACACACACACACACACACACATTAAAACATACAGGTCATTACAAGAAAAACATTGAAGCTGCACCAGCCATTTCTTAAAAAGCAACCTGGAATAAGAAGTGTGTGCTGACTTACCCAGGGGCCACCCGGGGTGGGGGGTGCCGAGGCAGGACCCCCCCCATACAACTCACTGGCTCTGCTCTCGCCCAGCTGCATGGCGCAGGGGCGGAGGCGTTGTTCTGCGCCCATGCTTGTCTGCTTTCTCCCCCAGGCCTGATCCGTGGCGCTGCCTACCTCAAGCTCTCCCCGGGGTCCTCAGCACCCTTAGACTCTGTGCAGGTGCAGCAGTTCCTCCAGACGGTGAGCGTCCCCCGGGAGGTAGCTGGCACATCAAGCAGCATCGCCAGCCTGGACGTCACGACCAGTGAGTAAAGGGAAGAGCCTCCTGGGGCTGTTCCTGAGCCACCTTCACAAACCATCTTGCTCTCTACCTGCTTCAAGCTTCTGGTCCTCAAGGGGTTGGGATTATTGTACCTTGACTCTGTATCTCCAGGCTTGCCTTATCTGGTGAGATCATCTTCTGAGGCCCTCCTTCGTGTGCCTCCTCAAGAAGTCTGGAGGCTGGCAACACGAGAGCAGGGCCTTTTCTGCAGTGGCTCCCCATCTGTGGAATGCTCTCCCCAGGGAGGTTTGCCTGGCGCCTTCATTATACACCTTTAGGCACCAAGCAAAAACATTCCTTTTAAACCAGGCCTTTGGTTGACCTAATGGACATCCTATACCCTTTTAAAATGTGTGTGTTATTGGGGTGTTGTTTTTTATTCTGATTATATATATTGTGGTTTTTATGTTGATCTTTTCTGTGAACCGCCCTGAGACCTCTGGGTATAGGGAGGTATATAAGCCCTACCAACAACCACAACCACAACAACCACAACAACAACAACAACAATTTATTATTTATACCCTCCCATCTGGCTGGGTTTCCCCAGCCACTCTGGGCGCAGCTCCCAACACAATATTAAAAATGCGATAAAAGATCAAACATTAAAAAGTTCCCCAGACAGGGCTCCCAACCTGTTAAGAAAGAAAGCCCAGATCTGTCAGTTTCAGATTCTTGTTTTTCCAGTTTTAAATTCTTCAACTACCTATCAACCTTGTTCAGAGCACTGTTCATCCACATTTTGCAGATGCCATACATTACTCATCTTATTCTATTATCTGTTTATAACTCCCATTAATGCAATGTTGGAGGGGGATTTCCAGCCAGTGGCAGAGTACAGAGTGACTCCAGGAGACATAGGTGTAAAAACCCAAACTATAACGAAGACTTTATTACTAAACAATAAACACAAACTCTGGTGGGTGTTATTCCTGCAGGCAGGCTACAAAACTCAGCTTTTTTCCTTTATAGCAACGGCCAGCTGCAGCCAATTAATCCCAGAAACTTCTTAAAGGTTTCTGTGCCGAATGTCCCCTAACATGCAATTGTGGGCAGGGTTAGGGTTAAGGGTGTGAATCCTCAGTTATGAGTTTGAAGGGGAGAAATGTAAATGTTGGAATTAAACAGCAATGGAACATGGCAAGTATGTCTGTAACAATTCAACTTAGAGCTTAAATGTATGCAAAATAACCCTTCACAGCAGCAGCAATTAGTGATAGCACAATTTATGCAGCTTTGCACTTGTAATAGGACAGGAAACCATTGCCGCCAGTACTGTGACCCTGGCAGGTCTCTGTTCAGACTTTCATTGCTTTCAAAGCACAGAATCATAGTGTCGAGTTGGAAGGGACCCCAAAGGTCATCTAGTCCAACCCCCTACAATGGAGGAATCTGTCAGGAGCTCATCCTACACTCGAGTAGGACCCTGGCAGAGACACATGCCCAACTGGCATGTTCCCTCCCTCCTGGTCGATCGATCGGGAGCTTCGAAAGCTTTCTTCAGCCCGAACATCACAGCAACCGATGCCAACAGACGTCGGCACACTTAGGGATCCGCAGAGTTTGCGCATCATGCATGGCAGACCTCAGCAACTCAGCATTTTGGCTAATCTACTTTGAAGGTAAAGGTAAAGGGACCCCTGACCATTAGGTCCAGTCTTGGCCGACTCTGGGGTTGCAGCACTCATCTCGCTTTATTGGCCGAGGGAGCCGGCGTACAGCTTCCGGGTCATGTGGCCAGCAGGACTAAGCCGCTTCTGGCGAAACAGAGCAGCGCACGGAAACGCCGTTTACCTTCCCGCCGGAGCAGTACCTATTGATCTACTTGCACTTTGACGTGCTTTTGAACTGCTAGGTTGGCGGGAGCAGGGACCGAGCAACGGGAGCTCACCACGTCGCGGGGATTTGAACCGCCGACCTTCTGATCAGCAAGTCCTAGGCTCAGTGGTTTAACCCACAGCGCCACCCGCAAATAGATGCTGAATACATGCCTGTAAATAATGCTTACACATGTCTCTGTCTGCCACTTCCGTTGTAAGAAGATTTATTCACTGGGTTGACAGAGCGTGCCAAGTCTGTAAAGGTATCTGAGGCTTGTGTCGCTGTTTGATACTGAGACTGGAGATCGCCTGGCTGCAGGCCGGTGGCTGGAGCCACCTGGGGGCCTGCCTGATGCCCCCGTCTCCCCGGCAGCATCCCAACACATCCTTCTCCTTCTCTCTCCCCCCAGAGTGTGACCCCCGGCAGTGGGAGATGATGGCGTTTGGCTACAGCCGGACTTGCCGCTGTCTCCCCGGCTACCAGTACAGCGACAGAGACTGCTCTCGCTTCCAGGGGTGTGGGGGTCTCTTCCAGGCCGCGGCCTCCTTCGTCTTCACACCCCCTTGCGACTGCCTCCGCTGGACTTCTGAAGACCCCGGCTACTGCCTGCCGCTGCTGGAGGCGGCCACAGGTTTGCAAAAGCCCACTTGGTGTGGCATCGGTACACTGCAGTGCACCTTGGGTGGGGCAGCCCTCGGGTCTGGCTTGGAAACTCCACCTAGGGCAGAATGCTGCGGCCAGATTGCTGACAAGGACTTCTGACCGGGAACATAGGGCCCCATTGGTGTGTGTGTATATATAAGTTTTTTAACATACCATTTTCAACAATAATTAAACATACTTTTACATCTTATTCCATTTTTTGACTTCCATCAGTCCTGTCTGAAAATATTCCAGTCTAATCTCTCAGTATGCATTTCTTACTTTCCCTATTACATTTAAAACTCATAACCAATATCTCTACCTTTTTCTACTTTGTATATTTCTCCTTACAAAACCTCTTGTAGCCCTACTAGCGTAATTTGTTGGTTACAATTGCTCTTCAAATAGTTCATATACTTCTTCCAATCTTCTGTAAATCTCTGGTCCCGCAGGTTTCAAATCCTTCCTGTCATTTTGTCCAATTCTTTGTAGTCCATTAATTTCGTCTGCCATTCTTCTTTCGTCGGAATTTCTTCTTGCTTCCACTTCTGGGCTAACAATACCCTTGCTGCACAGGACCCCATTGTTAAAACAGCAGCACCAGCTTCCCCCTCACTACCTAGCCAGGTTCATGAAACAGACCCTTTGGTGTCAACGGCCTGGTCCAGTGGAACTCCCTGCCACTGAGAATTCAACAGGCACCTTCTGTGCCAGCTTTTAAATCCCTGCCGAAAACCTCTCTATTCCACCAGGGCATCTGAATCATAGGATCATAGAATCATAGAATCCTAGAGTTGGAAGAGACCACAAGGGCCATCGAGTCCAACCCCCTGCCAAGCAGGAAACACCATCAGAGCACTCCTGACATATGGTTGTCAAGCCTCTGCTTAAAGACCTCCAAAGAAGGAGACTCCACCACACTCCTTGGCAGCAAATTCCACTGTCGAACAGCTCTTACTGTCAGGAAGTTCTTCCTAATGTTTAGGTGGAATCTTCTTTCTTGTAGTTTGGATCCATTGCTCCGTGTCCGCTTCTCTGGAGCAGCAGAAAACAACCTTTCTCCCTCCTCTATGTGACATCCTTTTATATATTGGAACATGGCTATCATATCACCCCTTAACCTCCTCTTCTCCAGGCTAAACATGCCCAGCTCCCTTAGCCGTTCCTCATAAGGCATCGTTTCCAGGCCTTTGACCATTTTGGTTGCCCTCCTCTGGACACGTTCCAGTTTGTCAATGTCCTTCTTGAACTGTGGTGCCCAGAACTGGACACAGTACTCCAGGTGAGGTCTGACCAGAGCAGAATACAGTGGCACTATTACTTCCCTTGATCTAGATGCTATACTCCTATTGATGCAGCCCAGAATTGCATTGGCTTTTTTAGCTGCCGTGTCACACTGTTGGCTCATGTCAAGTTTGTGGTCAACCAAGACTCCTAGATCCTTTTCACATGTACTGCTCTCAAGCCAGGTGTCCCCCATCTTGTATTTGTGCCTCTCATTTTTTTTGCCCAAGTGCAATACTTTACATTTCTCCCTGTTAAAATTCATCTTGTTTGTTTTGGCCCAGTTCTCTAATCTGTCAAGGTCGTTTTGAAGTGTGATCCTGTCCTCTGGGGTGTTAGCCACCCCTCCCAGTTTGGTGTCATCTGCAAATTTGATCAGGATGCCCTTGAGTCCATCATCCAAGTCGTTGATAAAGATGTTGAATAAGACCGGGCCCAAGACAGAATCCTGTGGCACCCCACTAGTCACTCTTCTCCAGGATGAAGAGGAACCATTGATGAGCACCCTTTGGGTTCGGTCAGTCAGCCAGTTACAAATCCACTGAGTGGTAGCATAGTCAAGACCGCATTTTACCAGCTTCTTTACAAGAATATCATGGGGCACCTTGTCAAATGCCTTGCTGAAATCAAGGTAGGTTACATCCACTGCGTTCCCTTCATCTACCAGGCTTGTAATTCTGTCAAAAAACGAGATCAGGTTAGTCTGACATGACTTCTTTTTCAGAAATCCATGCTGACTATTGGTGATCACAGCATTCCTTTCTAGGTGCTCACAGACTGTTTGCTTAATGATCTGCTCCAGAATCTTCCCTGGTATTGATGTCAGACTGACTGGGCGGTAATTATTTGGGTCCTCTCTTTTCCCCTTTTTGAAAATAGGGACAACATTTGCCCTCCTCCAGTCTGCCGGGACTTCGCCTGTTCTCCAGGAATTCTCAAAGATGACTGCCAGTGGTTCTGAGATCACATCTGCCAGTTCTTTTAATACTCTTGGATGCAGTTCATCTGGCCCTGGAGACTTGAATACATCTAAACTAGCCAAGTATTCTTGTACTATCTCCTTAGTTATTCTGGGCTGTGTTTCCTCTGCTGAATCATTTGCTCCAAATTCTTCAGGTCGGGCATTGTTTTCTTTATCGGAGAAGACTGAGGCAAAGAAGGCATTGAGGAGTTCAGCCCTTTCTGTGTCCCCTGTTTGCATTTCACCATCTTCTCCTCTGAGTGGCCCCACTGTTTCTTTGTTCTTCCTTTTGCTACGAACATACCCATAAAAACCTTTTTTGTTGCTTTTAACCTCTCTAGCAAGCCTGAGTTCATCTGTGGGCAGTACATCCTTCCACAATGCTTAACTGATGTCCCTTCTTCACTTTTAAATGGTTTTAATTTGTTTTTTTAACTTTTTTTTTATTCCACTGCCTGTTTTTTTATCGTTGTAAACCACTGTGATATATTTCTGTGATACAGTGGTACATAAACAACTTTATAAATAACTAAATAAGTGCCTCGGATATGGTTAGATTTTTTTCTTTGCTTTCGTTGTTACGGCTGATTTTAATGTTATGTTTTGTGTTTATTTGTAAGCGGCTTTGAGTTGTTGCTGCAAAAAAAGGGACTAATAAAATGGATAATTAAAAATAATGGTAATTTTTACACACACACACACACACACACACACTTTTATTGGTTTTTTTACATATCATTTCCAACAATCATTTAACATAACTTCTTATACAATACAATATTTTAGACTTCCATCAACCACCTCTGATGATTTTCCATTCTTTATCACTTATTCTGCATCTCTTAATTTCTCTATTACTCTTAATTATCATTAACTAATAGTTCTCCTCATAGTCTTTCTTGCAATACTTAAAATAGTCCTCCTTACAGAACTTCTTGCAGTCCTATGAGCGTAATCTGTTCATTACAATTCCTTTTCAAATAGTTCGTATATTTACTCCAGTCTTCTAAGAATCTCTGGTCCAATAATAATGGTAATTAAAGGGGAGGGGGAGAGGAATAGAATGCTTCTTTCTCCCTCCTAACTTGACCACCACCCCTGACACCCCTGGGAGGTGGGCTAGGCTGAGAGAGGCAGGGACTGGCCCAGCGTCGCCCAATGGAAGCTCCTTAGCCGAGTGGGAGGATTCGAACTCGGGTCTCTCCTAGTCCGACACTCTAACAGCCGCACCACACTGACATCCTATCCCTTCCAGTTGCAGACAGCCAGCAGCTGCCTCCGGAAGTGGCCTCTGGCGGTGCTGACCAAGACCTGACCCTCTCCTTCAGCCTGAAGGATGGAGCCACGGAGGTGAAGTTCTACCTGCTCAGCTCCCAGGGAGCCAAGGAAATCTTCAACGGGACACAAGTGACTCTGCTGCAGAACGGCTCTGTGGTGGAGCTGAGACTCTGCTCCGTCTCCCCGGACTGGGCTGGTGCAGTATTGCTCTCTCTATGGAAGGAATGATTTCGGTCTAAATATGTGTCTGTGCATGGGCGTAGCCGGGGGGGTGCAGGGGCAGCTCCCTCCCCCAATAATCAATAAAAAATCAATACAGTGGTATCTTGGTTCTCAAACATATTCCGTTCCGGAAGTCCGTTCCAAAACCAAGGTGCGCTTTCCCATAGAAAGTACAGCGGTACCTCTACTTACGAACGTGATCCGTTCCGGGGTGCGAACAGTCCATAAGCAGAACGTGCTACTGCGCATGCAGGAAGTGCGCAGATCGCTTCTGTGCGTGCGCGCGCGGCAAACCCGGAAGTAAACACTTCCGGGTTTGCCGCATTCGTAACCTGAAAAGCCGCAACGTGAAGCAAACGTAACACGAGGTACGACTGTAATGCAAAATGGATTAATCCGTTCCAGACTTTTAAAAGCAACCCCTAAAACAGCGATTTAACATGAATTTTACAGTCTAAGGAGACCATTGATCCATAAAATGAAAGCAATAAACAGTGTACTGCAGTCACAAAGTCAATCAATTGGTAGCTGAACTGGGTTCCACAATGGCACAAAAACAAAACAAAAGAGCCGCAAAAATGAAAACGCAAAATAAATAGCACAAACAGACAGACCTCAGCGTAACACTCAAAACGGAAGCATAACACTCCAAACGGAGCACGTTTGGCTTCCATAAAAAGTTTGCAAACCGGAACACTTAGAATCATAGAATCATAGAGTTGGAAGAGACCACAAGGGCCATCGCGTCCAACCCCCTGCCAAGCAGGAAACACCATCAGAGCACTCCTGACATATGGTTGTCAAGCCTCTGCTTAAAGACCTCCAAAGAAGGAGACTCCACCACACTCCTTGGCAGCCAATTCCACTATCGAACAGCTCTTACTGTCAGGAAGTTCTTCCTAATGTTTAGGTGGAATCTTCTTTCTTGTAGTTTGGATCCATTGCTCCGTGTCCGCTTCTCTGGAGCAACAGAAAACAACCTTTCTCCCTCCTCTGTGTGACATCCTTTTATGTATTTGAACATGGCTATCATATCACCCCTTAACCTCCTCTTCTCCAGGCTAAACATGCCCAGCTCCCTTAGCCGTTCCTCATAAGGCATCGTTTCCAGGCCTTTGACCATTTTGGTTGCCCTCCTCTGGACACGTTCCAGTTTGTCAGTGTCCTCCTTGAACTGTGGTGCCCAGAACTGGACACAGTACTCCAGGTGAGGTCTGACCAGAGCAGAATACAGTGGCACTATTACTTCCCTTGATCTAGATGCTATACTCCTATTGATGAGGCCCAGAATTGCATTGGCTTTTTTAGCTGCCGCGTCACACTGTTGGCTCATGTCAAGTTTGTGGTCAACCAAGACCAAACTTCTGGGTTTGCAGTGTTTGAGTACCAAGGTACCACTGTAACAATAACTGAGGTTCTGCCCCCAACAACATAAATCCTGGCTATGCCCATGTGCCCGTGGTGGGCGGGCGAGGCTCTGGTGTTGAACTGAAATAGAAGGACTGCATCTTATTTATTGTATTGTATTAAAAGCATAGAACTTTAGGGTGGGAATGGACCCTGAGAGTCATCTAGTCCAGCCCCCTGCGATGCAGGAATCTCAACTGAAGCATCCCTGACGGGCGGCTGTCCAACCTCTGCTTCAAAACCTCCAACCATCTCCCAAGGGAGTCCCTTCCACTCTTACCATTAGAAAGTTCTTCCTGATATTTATTCGGAATCTCCTTTCTTTCTCATAATAACCTAAAGTTTCATAAGAGTATATATTTAAAGTAGATGAACAAATGAACAAATGAAGTTAATTTGGGTATGCAGAAGATATTAAAAATAAATTTAAGGAACCGCAGAAAGAGGGGGAAGGAAGGCAAATTGTGAAATGTCAAATCAGTGAAATTGTATAAATCTGAAAAGTATAAATAAATTTAAAACATAAAAACATAAATGAGCATCATGACTCTGTTCCAGCCGCCCTCCATGCACTTGGCCTCAACCCAGAGTGGAGCAGACATCTCTTAAGGACTAATAATCATAATAATAATTTATTTATACCCCACCCATCTGGCTGGGCTTCCCCAGCCACTCTGGGCAGCTTCCAACACAATATTAAAATACAGTAATGCATCAAACATTAAAAGCTTCCCTAAACAGGGCTGCCTTCAGGTGTCTTCTAAAAGTCTGGTAGTTGTTTTTCTCTTTGACATCTGCTAAGCCGGGGTGTTGGCGTTCCTAAATATGTGCAGGATTTTACCTGGAGGACCCTGCCCACACGCAGGGGTGGCCCGTGATTCCCAGTTCCACGCCAGGAGAGAACTTCCAAGAGCTGCGGTTCCTGCAGCACTGCCTGGGGTTGGACTAGATGCCCTTTGGGGTACCCCTTCCAACTCTGCAGTTCTCGGATTCTGGCTCCCAGTTCTGACATGTGTCTCTTACAGGAAAATACATCTGCCGCTACTTGTACGAAAACGCCATGCACGAGCTGACCAAGGAGGTGATCGTTCCCCTTGGGGAAGCGGACCTCATCCAGACACGGTCGCAGCTCTCCATGAACTGCAGCTCCCCTGAGGGCCTGACTCTGCAGTGCTGCGTCCGGAACAGAGGAGGAGAGCTGAGAGCATCCTGGGACCCAGGTGCCCCAGACCCAGGTGGGTGAGGGGAGGGCAGGGAGCGGCTGGTGAGGCCCATCAGCCTGGATGGGCATTCTGCGAAGCCGTTTTATTTAAATTGCATTTTTAATTAAGCTGCATTTTAAATTGCATTTTAACCTGTATTTTAAATTGGTTCCCCCCCCCCCCATTATGTTTTTACTGTGATTTTATTTTATTGGTGTTAACCGCCCTGAGCCCAGCTCTGGCTGGGGAGGGAGGGCGGGGTATAAAATTTAATATTATTATTACAGTGGTACCTTGGGTTAAGTACTTAATTCATTCTGGAGGTCCGTTCTTAACCTGAAACTGTTCTTAACCTGAAGACCACTTTAGCTAATGGGGCCTCCTGCTGCTGCCGCGCCGCCGGAGCACGATTTCTGTTCTCATCCTGAAGCAAAGTTCTTAACCTGAAGCACTATTTCTGGGTTAGCGGAGTCTGTAACCTGAAGTGTATGTAACCTGAGTTACCACTGTATTATTATTATTATTATTATTATTATTATTATTATTTCATAAAATTAATGCACGGCTTGATGGTAAACAAACAACAACAATGTAAAGTCAAAGTGGTTTCCAAAAGGATAAAACAAGAAAAAAATATGCAGTGCTTTTCAACATACAAAAATGAAAAGACTAAAACAGATTAAGATGCAAAACTTTCTCAGCGTCTGGGAAGGCTAGTTGAAACAAAGATCTTTTCAGAGCCCTGCTTGAACTCTAGAGGCAGGGAGTTCCAAAGTGCAGGGGCTGCCACACTAAACAACCAAGTTCTTGCAAGTAGGAAACAGGTCTACGGTGGCGCTGGAAGCAGTGCCAGTTCTTCTGATCGCAGGGGTCTTGCGGGTGCATGTGGGGTGATGCAACCTCGCAAGGAGGGTGTTAAGATAGCAGAGGGGGCCCTCCTAGTAGTTCTTCCTCCCTCGAAAGTTCGTGCATGTGTGTGGCCCAGATGAGGGCCTTCTCGGTGGTGGCCCCCAAATTGTGGAACTCCCTCCCCACAGAGTTTCCAGCCGGGTGCCCAGCAAGCAGGACCTGAGCGCAGCAGAAACTTTCCCCACTTGGGATTGCCAGCAGTTGTTGTTGTTTAGTTGTTTAGTCGTGTCCGACTCTTCGTGACCCCATGGACCAGAGCACACCAGGCACTGCTGTCTTCCACTGCCTCCCGCAGTTTGGTCAAACTCATGCTGGTAGCTGCGAGAACACTGTCCAACCATCTCGTCCTCTGTCATCCCCTTCTCCTTGTGCCCTCTATCTTTCCCAACATCAGGGTCTTTTCCAGGGAGTCTTCTCTTCTCATGAGGTGGCCAAAGTCTTGGAGCCTCAGCTTCAGGATCTGTCCTTCCAGTGAGCACTCAGGGCTGATTTCCTTCAGAATGGAGAGGTTTGATCTTCTTGCAGTCCATGGGACTCTCAAGAGTCTCCTCCAGCACCAGAATTCAAAAGCATCCATTCTTCGGCCATCAGCCTTCTTTATGGTCCAGCTCTCACTTCCATACATCACTACTGGGAAAACCATAGCTTTCACTATATGGACCTTTGTTGGCAAGGTGATGTCTCTGCTTTTTAAGATTCCTGGCCCTTGAGATCTATCTAAAGATTAAACTACATCAAAGCTACCTTCTCTCTTAATGACCCAAGATGCCTGATGAAGCAACTGGCCTGTGTTTAGAATGCTTATACGTGTAGAGAACGCAAATGGCAGAGGTGCAGAGGCCTGTGGGATTCGATCAGAAATTATTGTCAATGAATCAAACCCAGTCAAGGCAATGCTTTCATCGCGGACACAATGGCTTGCTTCATTTTTCATAATTTCTCATAGCAATCCCACCTGAGTCCCACACTCTGGATATCTGCACCCCTACATCCCCCCGCCAGATCTTTCCCTCCCTTCCTTCCTTTCCCTCCCTCCCTGCCCTGAACATCTGGCCCCCTCTCTCTCCGCAGTTCGCCTGGGGAGCAACGGAGACCCTCTCTGCCACTTCCTCGCCCTGAATTCCTGCCCCAGCGGTGACACCGCCTACCGGTGCACTTTTGAAAGCGACCACCTGGGAACCGTGCAGACCACAGTGTCGGTGGGCCCGATCCAAGGTAACGGGGGAGACGGGGGAACTGGCGGCCAGAGAGTCTGTGCCTTTCCGTCGCTCCTTTGAGAGCTGGACGTGTTCCATGAAGGCCTTTCCTGCCTGTGCATGTGTGTTTCTTGTGCCACAGCCGGAGATCGCTTCTGCCCCGGTGAGAACTCTACAGGCAGGTGGGATGCCACGAAGGCAGGGAAGGTGGCTGAGCTCCTGTGTCCCGAGGGGACCGATGGAAAGATGCTGCGGTCCTGCTCTCCTGGAGGGACCTGGGAAAATGTCCAAGACAACTGCACAAATCATCAACTGCTGTCTGGGTTGCACGAGGCCCAGGTAACGGGTGGGTTCTTCTGGGCTTCTCTCTCTCTCTCTCTCTCTCTCTCTCTCTCTCTCTCCACTCATACCTATATACAGCCTATATACAGTCTATATACAGTTTATATACCGTCATACCTTGGGTTTCAGCCGCTTCAGGTTGCGTTTTTTTGGGTTACGGACCACCGAAACCTGGAAGTACCAAAACAGGTTACTTCCCGGTTTTGGCGGTTGCGCATGCGCAGAAGCTCTAAATTGCACTTTGTGCATGTGTAGAAGCGCCGAATTGCAACCCGTGCATGCACAGACGTGGGTTGCAAACACTGCGGAGCCCCGTTCGCATCTAGAAGCAAACGTAACCTGCGTCTGCGCGTGCGTGGGTCACGTTTTGGCGCTTCTGCGCATGCGCGTGATGTCATTTTGAGCATCTGCGCATGCGCAAGCGGCGAAACCCGGAAGTAACGAGCTCCGTTACTTCCGGTTGCCATGGAGCGCAACTTGAATGCGCTCATCCCGAAGCACATTCAACCCGAGGTATGACTGTACTTGATCTTCCTGGTTCCTGATCTTTCCCGTCAGTCTCGCCATCTCTGCATATTCCATAAATTTGGTCTGCCATCATTATGGGCCAAATTCTTGTACCTGTTCCCATGTTAGCTCTGCTATCAATGGGAAACGATATCGATATGATATGATATCTTTATTGTCATTGTCCCATACAGAACAATGAAATTGAAAAATCTACATAAGACATTCAAAAACCCCTAAAAACTCTGAAACCCCATTTTAAAATACAATATACTCCTATAGAGACTCCTTATACTGCTTCCCAATGTTGAGCCTAAAGGGTTGGTCTTACTTTTTATGGCAGCCGTGAGACAAATAGTTGCTTCAAACTGGGGTGGAAATGCCCCCCCCCATGGGAACTTGGACCCAAGATATGTGGCATCTAGCACTTAAATGCTTAACTCAAGAATATCAAAGAAAGACATGTTTCACTCTGTATGGTCTTGATCTATATCGTTCATCAACCCTAATCTCCTCTCTGTCTCAGTCACAACAGCAACTATGGAGAAATAATTTTAACACTGTAGACTGAAGTACACCCTGTGGACGTAAATTTAATTAACAATATTAAGAATGTGAGCTTAATCTGTAATGTAAAAGATTTCCCAAGTCTGTTTTGATGCCATGTGGATGATTAATTTTTTTATGCTTGATGTTTAAATTATGTTTTTTAGATATGCTGTAAGCCGCCCAGAGTGGCTGGGGAAACCCAGCCAGATGGGCGTTGTGTAAATATTATTATTATTATTATTATTATTATTATTATTATTATTATTACTGCATACAAGGCTTTAAACATCCAAATATGCATTTGTCCTGTTTGCCAACAGTTTATGGTTGGTAATCATTTTTTACATTTTTCAGTAGAGCTTGTAATAAAACGAAAAAATAAAACCTCAAAGTGATTTCCGTGTGACAGCCCATCAGATATTTAAAGATGGCTCTCATATCTCCTTTCAGCCTCCTCTTCTCCAGGCAAAACATCCACAACTCCTTCAATAAGGCTCGGTTTGCAGAACCTTTATGTTCTTGACCGCCCAACTCTGCACATGTTCCATCATGTATTTTTTAACAGCCAGTGGGTAGATAGATAGATAATTTATTACAGTCGGAGACCAGCTCAGCCAGTGGGTATTGTGGAATCCAGTGGCAATGAGTTCCATAGGAAGCCACCCTTGGTCTAATAGCCTCACTGCTGTTTGCGTGCAGCTGCTCCAGGCAGGGCTGGGCAGCCCCCAAACGGAGGTCCCTTGGATGATAGACTGGCTGAAGGCAGAGACCGAGTCCGGAAACATTCAGGGCAGAAACCCCCGGGACCTCCTGGCTGCGCTCGACACAATGGACATCATCTCAGAGGTGGCTCTGGGAGCCCAGATGCGCCTGGAGAGCAGCGTTGTGTCTGTGAGTAGCAGCACCCAGGGAGGGAAGGACTTCAGGGCGGGATTCCTTCAAAGTACTCTGCATTGGGCTTATCCTGGGGCTTGATCCGGAAGCTGAAATTAGTGCAGGATGCTGCGCCACAGTTGCTGGCAGGAGGGAGGCCTTGTCGGCATCGCAACCCCTGTCCTCAGGGATCTGTCTCGCCAGAGTGGTGCATGCTCTGGTTATCTCCCGCTTGGACTACTGCAATGCGCTCTACATGGGGCTACCTTTGAAGGTGACCCGGAAACTGCAACTAATCCAGAATGCGGCAGGTAGACTGGTGACTGGGAGTGGCTGCCGGGACCACATAACACCAGTCCTGAGAGATCTACATTGGCTCCCAGTACGTTTCCGAGCACAATTCAAAGTGTTGGTGCTGACCTTGAAAGCCCTAAACGGCCTTGGTCCAGTATACCTGAAGGAGCGTCTCCACCACCATCGTTCAGCCCGGACACTGAGGTCCAGCGCCGAGGGCCTTCTGGCGGTTCCCTCATTGTGAGATTACAGGGAACCAGACAGAGGGCCTTCTCCGTAGTGGCACCCGCCCTGTGGAACGCCCTCCCTTCAGATGTGAATGAAATAAGCAGCTATCTTCTCTTTAAGAGACATCTGAAGGCAGCCCTGTTCAGGGAAGTTTTTAATATTTAATGCTGTATTGTTTTGAACATTCGATTGGGAGCCGCCCAGAGTGGCTGGGGAAACTCAGCCAGATGGGCGGGGTATAAATAATAAATTATTATTATATTATTATATCTGCACTGACTGCTGATTGGCTACTCGGCCAAGTTCGATATGTTACTGTGGGGATATAAAGCCCTTAACTTGGGACCAGTTTTCCGATGAGATAACCTTTCCCTACATACATCTGCTAGACCAATTGGTGGAATTGGCATGATTACAGGTGCCACACTCAGAGGGGGTGGCATATAAAATAATAATAATAATAATAATAATAATAATAATAATAATAATAGTTATTATTATTATTATGCATTCCTAAGAACATTTAGTGTGGCAGCACCTAAAGTTTGGAACTCCCTGCCTGTTGATATCAGGCAATTGTCTTCCCTGAACTCTCTTAGGCAACTGCTAAGAACATTCTCGTTTAGCCTACCCAGATGTTTAGAAAGCTGGAGTGAGTTTTTATCTGTATTGCGTCTGTCGTTTCCTTAACTTTTTGAACGTTTGAAATTATTGTTCGTTAATTTATCTTGTTGATAACATTATTGTTTTATCTTGCTTGTAAAGCGCTTTCATTTTTGTTTGTTTGTTTTCATCTTCTTCTTTGGCGATCAGTCCTAGGCTCTGTGGTTTAACCCACAGCGCCACCCGCATCCCTTATGCTGTTTATACATTTTGAGGTCTTAGATATATGGTAATGTTCATAAGTGTACCAACCAAGCAAGTACATAGATCAGCACAGGAAGACCGACCTGGAACCGTTTTGATTCTTAAACTGAGCAAATGTTTTCTCTGCAAGGTCAAAGTGGGAAACCTCCCCATTGTCCTTTTCCTCACAAATCCTGTCTGTGTTTGAACAGGGTGTGAGCCTGTGACCTGGCCCAGGAACTAAGTATTTATCATTACAAAAGACTAGCCAGGCTCCCCAGGAAGTCCAGCCAAGTAACCTGCCAACAACATTCAAAATTTCTGTTTTAGACCGCTTTTTTTGTGATGTATGTATGTTTCTGGGGGTGGTCTTGATCTACAGGGTGGCGATTTCAAAAGTCTATATAAGACCTTGCACGTCATTTTTCTGGGTTCCTCCTCTCTCCTGGGGGTGAGGGGAGCACCCTGTTGCAACAGATCAATAAAGATCAAGCTTACTAACTGCTTTGCTTCTCAATATTCTCTGGCTGGCCTCTGTTATTTTCTCCTACCAACAGGGAACCTATGCAAGGACTCTATATGGGCTCTTGGATACCCCATAAGGGAAAAGAGCAATTTTTGTTTACAACATGACCACCTCTCACTGCAAGACTTGGCCATCGGCCAGGGATTGTTTAGCTGCAATGCCTGCATTGCTGGGGTTGGGCTAGATGACCCTCAAGGGTCCCTTCCAACTCTTCTACAATTCTAACCATGACCCAGATTAATGAGGAAATCCCTCCTTCTGCTTTCAGAATTTGCTGGCTGCTGCCAACACAATGCTCGACGTAGACCCGGGGCCGGAGTGGTCTGCAGTGGAAGCCCTGAGCCCGTCGGCCGCTTCCAGGCTCCTGCAGTCCATTGAGAACCTCGCCAGCCTCCTCCTGCCGCCCGCGGGCAGCCCCTACAACTTGACGCTCCCCAACCTTGAGCTCCAGAGCGCCCAGATGGGCCCTGAGTTTGAGGACTTCAACAAGGGCTTCGACACGGACCCCCCTCTCCGCGTCCACATTGAGGAGGAGGAGTTGTTGCGCTGCGGGCAGAATGTCACCGTCACCAGCCTGGTGCTGAAGAAGCTGGGCAGAATCCTGCCAGGCAGCCGTGGCGCCAAGGCCAGGCTGGGCAGCTTAGTGATGTCCAACTCCGTCACGGCTTCCAACGGGAGCGTCTCGCAGGTGGAGGTGGAGATGACCTTTGGCCACTGGAACGGCACCGGCGAAGGGCAGGAGGAGGAAGATGAGGAGGAGAGTGTGGCGCAGTGTGTGTTCTGGGACCACAGCCTGCACGGCAGGGTCGGCGGCTGGTCAGCCGAGGGGTGCCAGACCTCCGGCGCCGAAACCGCCACCAAGTGCACCTGCCACCACCTGACTTCCTTCTCCATTCTCATGTCTGCTCATCCTGTGCCAGACAGCTTCGCCCTGACCTTCCTGGGCACCTTCGGGGTCTGCGCCTCAATCCTGGCTCTCATTGCCACCCTCGCCATCTACTACCTCGTCTGGACTTCGGTGGTGAAGAACAAGGTGAGAGACAAACAGGCTGCGCCCTTCGGGAATTTTGAGTTGGGGGGGAAAGACAGGGCCGGATTTAGGTTTGACGAGGCCCCAAGCTCCTGAAGGGAATGGGGCCCTTTCTATGTCCAGCTGTCCTTTGTCAACAACAAATTGTCCCTGTTTTTTGTGTTGAATATATGCCATATGGTCATTTATGGACCTAATAGGTATCTCAAGCCATTTGCACATGTTGCCCTGCAACCAGTCCGTGCAGAATGTCGGCACCCTATATATAGAAAGGAGCAAACCAGGGATATTTTAGGGAGCAGGCAGGGCCCATGACTTACATCAGGCATAGGCAACCTTCGGCCCTCCATATGTTTTGGACTATAATTCCCATCATCCCTGACCACTGGTCTTGTTAGCTACAAAAATCTAAAAACATATCAAAGATAATCATTATAAACGCTAACAGAATTAAAACAATATTAAAAAACACACCTATTAAAATACAGACAATAAAAAACAGCACAGCACTATTAAAGTCTCCTTCATTGGAGGTTTTAAAGCAGAGGTTGGAGGGCCACCTACCAGGGATTCCTCAGCTGTGTGATTCCTGCGTTGCGGGGTTGGGCTACATGACCTTTGGGGGTCCCTCCCAACTTTACAAACCTGCGATTCTAGGGCCCCCTGAGGCCTGCCTGGCCGCCTCTCACCCTGACCAGCCTTCTCCCATTTCCCAGGTGTCTTACTTCCGCTACACCACGTTGGTCAACATCGCCCTGTCTCTGCTGATGGCCAGCTTCTGGTTCCTGGGCGCCTCTCGGCTGGCGTCCGACCCCGAGAGCAAGCTGTGCGTGGCGGCCGCCTTCTTCACCCACTTCTGCTACCTGGCCATGTTCTTCTGGATGCTGGTCCAAGCCCTGATGCTCTTCCATCAGCTGGTCTTCGTCTTCCACCAGCTGAGCACCCGCTCCGCCCTGCCCGCCATGGTCTCGCTGGGCTACCTGTGCCCCTTCGCCATCGCCGTGGCCACGGTGGCCGCCTTCCTGCCCCGGGGGGGCTACCTCCACCAGGCCGTCTGCTGGCTCTCCTCCCGCAGCAAAGCCATCTACGCCTTTTCCGTGCCCGTCCTGGCCGTTGTGTCGGCCAACGCGCTCATCCTCTTTGTGGTGCTGCTGAAACTCATGAGGCCCTCGGTGTCCGAGGGGCCGCAGGGAGAGGAGTGGAAGGCTCTGGTCAGCATCTTCAAGGCCCTGCTCATCCTCACGCCCGCCTTCGGGCTGACGTGGGGACTGGGCGTCATCACCATGACCACGGATGCATCACAATTCACGCATTACATGTTTACCATCCTCAATTCGCTCCAGGTGGGTGTGGAGCAGCGCCAAGGTAATTGTGTGTGTGTGTTTGTGTAACTGGGAGTCAGAGTGCTGCCACACAGATCGGCTCAGAAGCAAGGTAACTGGGAGGTAAAGGTAAAGGGACCCCTGACCCTTAGGTCCAGTCGTGGACGACTCTGGGGTTGCGGCGCTCATCTCGCTTTACTGGCCGAGGGAGCCGGCGTACAGCTTCCGGGTCATGTGGCCAGCAGGACTAAGCCTTTTCTGGCGAACCAGAGCAGCGCACGGAAACGCCATTTACCTTCCCGCCGGAGCGGCACCTACCGTATTTTTCACTCTATAAGACGCACCAGACCATAAGACGCACCTAGTTTTTAGAGGAGGAAAACAAGAAAAAATATATATTCTGAATCTATTATTTCTGTAGAGCCTCTTTTCAAATGCTTGATTTTGCAAGTGAACAGGAGAAGCATTTTAACAGGCATTAGTGCTTGGATTTCATTCTCTCACAGAAAGCCCCAGGGGGGAAAAAATGAATCATCTGGCCGTTTGGAGAGATAGAGGCACATGGTTTGGGCAGTGATGGAATCCAAGACTGACTGAAGAGGGAAAACAAGAATAATGTTCTCCTGTCTGTTTGTCAAGTTGCTCAGGGGGCAAATGAAGGGCTATCATACAACAACCTCACAGCAACCCAGTGAGATTAAGGTGGCTCTCTCTGCGCAGCGCCTCTCTAGAGAAGCGGGAGGAGAAACGGAGCCCCTTCCATTTTTCCTCCCGCTTTGCTGAAGAGGTGCTGCGCAGAGAGGGAGAACTGCGCAGTGCCATTCGCTCCATAAGACGCACACACATTTCCCCTTTTTAGGAGGGAAAAAGTGCGTCTTATGGAGCGAAAAATACGGTATTTATCTACTTGCACTTTGACGTGCTTTCGAACTGCTAGGTTGGCAGGAGCAGGGACCAAGCAATGGGAGATCACCCCATTGTGGGGATTCAAACCGCCGACCTTCTGATCGGCAAGTCCTAGGCTCTGTGGTTTAACCCACAGCGCCACCCGCGTTCCAACAGGTAGGTGGGTTTCTCAAAAACCAATTCTGCGAGATGAATCTCATTTCTTTCTTTGATAAGAGTTACCAGCTTGGTGGATCAGGGGAATGCTGTGGATGTTGTGTATCTTGATTTTGGTACGACTTTTGACAAAGTCCCCCATCATATTCTTGCAGAGCAGCTGGTAAAATGTGCATTGGACGAGGTAACTGTTAGATGGATTGGTAGCTGGTTGGCGGACCAAACCTAAAGAGTACTCATTAATGATTCCTCGTTATCCAGTAAAAAGTGACAACTGGGGTGCCACAGGGTTCTGTCCTGGGCCCGTTGTTGTTCAACATCTTTTTAAATTACTTGGATGTAGGAATTGAGGGGAAGCTCATCGAATTTGCAGATGAGATGAAATTGGGAGGGGTAGCTAATGTCACAGAAGACAGAATCAGAATTCAAAATGATCTTAACAGATTGGGCCCAAACTAACAGAATTAATTTCAATAGGGACAAATGCAAGGGTCTGCACTTAGGCAGGAAGAACCAGAAGCACAAATATAGGATGGGGAACACCTGGCTTGGCAACAGCACATGTGAAAAGAATCTCGGGGTCTTAGCAGACCACAAGCTGAACATGAGCCAACCGTGGGATGCAGCAGCAAAAAAGGCGAATGCTATTCTAGGCTACATCAAGCCTAGTGTCCAGATCAAGAGAAGTCATAGTCCCACTCTATTCTTTCTTGGTCAGACCCCCACCTAGAGTCCTGTGTCCAGTTCTGGGTGCCACCATTTAAGAAGGATATTGACAAGCTGGAAGGTGGGCAGAGGAGGGCAACCAAGAGGATCAATGGTCTGGAAACCAAGCCTGATGAGGAGCAGTTGAAGGAGCTGGGTAAATTTGGCCTGGGTAAGATGAGACTGAGATGAGATAGGACAGGGGTGGCCAACTCCCAAGAGACAGTGATCTACTCACAGAGTTAAAAACTGGTTCACATCAAAGTTGTTGAGCTGTTGAGCTTTTTTTAGGGAAGAGGAAAGACTTGTTTTTTGGAGCAGACTCTGAAGTACGATATTTTTCGCTCCATAAGGCACACTTCACACTTTTTTTCTTCCTAAAAAGTAAGGGGAAATGTCTGTGCGTCTTATGGAGCAAATGTGTGGTCCCTGGAGCCAAATTGCCCAGGGGCTAAAAGCAGATCATGCTTATTTATTTTTTTTGGAAGAGGGAAGGGGGTGTTGAAACAAAGCCGCTGATCGGAAGCGATCGGAAGCGAAGTAAGGGACGCTAGCAATAAAGGAGGCTGCCTGGGAGGGGGGAGGTAAAGACAGCAAACTTGCAAGGAGAGGAGACAGGAAGACTAAAGCAATGGACAGAAATTAGAAGAAAAGGAGGAGCAAAAAACTGCTCCAGCTGAGGAAAAGACACTAAGGCAAACAAGAGGGAAGGGAGTGTTGAAAGGAAACAGCTGATCGGTAAACGATCGGGAGGGAGATAATGGATGCTAGAGATAAAGGAGGCTGCTTGGGAGGGGCGATGTAAAAGCCCACGGATCCTTAGGATTTTTGCATTGGGTCACCCCCAAATTCACCATCAGATCACATAGCATGTCCATGGCTACAGCCTGCACCAAAAACACACACACATCCATTGTTGCGTGGGGCCGCAATGGTGCAAAAATGTGGTTACAAAGCATGGATCCACATGGATCCTCAGGATTTTTGCATTGGGCTACCCCAAACTTTCCGTCCAATCACATGTCTGTGGCCACAGCATGAACCACAAAAATCATACATCCACTGTTTCGTTCAGAATATATTTTTTCTTGTTTTCCTCCTCTAAAAACTAGGTGCGTCTTATGGAGCGAAAAATACGGTATTTTGTTTAAGGCCACTGAAGGGTCTTCACTAAGCAACATTCTTCTCTGTTGCAGGGGGTCTTCATTCTGATTTTTGGCTGCCTCATGGACAAGAAGGTAAGCAGCACACCCTCCCCAAATTGGCAGTGTTTTGTTTTGTTTTTTTCCAACCAGGAGGGTCTCAGAGACCTGGAGTGGGGGGTGATGTGGAGGTTTTTCCAAGCACAAAGATGTGAGGGGCTTCTGACTGCATCGCCCACAGGAGGGAAGGATATTTGCCAGTCCAAGCACCGGTCACTGAGACCCACAATGGGGGTGGGAGATGCACTTAGGGGCGAAAGCTTCTTCTGCATCAGGCATAGGCAAACTCGGCCCTCCAGAAGTTTTGGGACTACAACTCCCATCATCCCTAGCTAACAGGACCAGTGGTCAGGGATGGTGGGAATTGTAGTCCCAAAACATCTGGAGGGCCGGGTTTGTCTATGCCTGTTCTACATCTCTGGGGCAGGGGCTGTGACCCACAAGTGGTTTCTTCAGGCCGCTTGCTGGCTTTGAACACCACACAGTTGATTTTGCTCCTTAAAAAAAAACTTTGTGGCCAATCATTCACTCCCCAGGGCAGGTGAGAACTTTGAAAACAACTTTGTTGTTGTTTAGTCGTTTAGTTGTGTCTGACTCTTCGTGACCCCCCTGGACCAGGGCACGCCAGGCCCTCCTGTCTTCCACTGCCTCTCGCAGTTTGGTCCAACTCATGCTGGTAGCTTTGAGAACACTGTCCAACCATCTCGTCCTCTGTCGTTCCCTTCTCCTTCTTTCCCAACATCAGGGTCTTTTCCAGGGAGTCTTCTCTTCTCATGAGGGGGCCAAAGTCTTGGAGCCTCAGCTTCAGGATCTGTCCTTCCAGTGAGCACTCAGGGCTGATTTCCTTCAGAATGGAGAAGTTTGATCTTCTTGCAGTCCATGGGACTCTCAAGAGTCTCCTCCAGCACCATAATTCAAAAGCATCCATTCTTCGGCGATCAGCCTTCTTTATGGTCCAGCTCTCACTTCCATACAACAACCACAAAAATGGTGATGGAAACTGTCGCTTTGGACCGATGACCCCCCCAGGACAGGACATGCAAATAGAGAGGTGAAAGGGATGCTGGTTTATACTGCAAAAACTCCCTAACAGAGGATGCTCATGGCCAGGACTGTCACATGTTCCTCCAATGGCCTCAGGAGTCACTGTTTGTTTCTTTTTTTTTTTTAAATTTTTTTATTAGGTTTTCACGTTTTATATTGACATCACAAACACACAAAGACAAAGACAAACATGTATAATTTCAAATCCTTACTTTCTTAACTACATTCTCTGACTTCCCCGCACCACCCCTTCATACATCCTAATTCCAATAGTTAGCTCAGCAAGTTCTTACTCTCATCTTCACAATATTATTGTAATTTTTTTTTTTAAACTTAGTTCTGCTTAATTAACCAAATTTAACTTATACATTAATTATAATCATTACATCCTTTTCTAAGGTCGACCTAAGTTCCCTTCCACAAATTTCCCAATTTTAAATATTAGTTACTGAGCACACTACCTAAACATAAAAATCTTAAAATTATCCTCCTTTTGGATTCAGAAGCTCTCACCCCCCCTCTTTCCCGGTTTCGATCCCCCAAAACAGAAGATGTCCACAATATCAGTTCTTAGCCTGGATTTCTCACGTCCGAGGCCTTCAAATCTCCGTCAGTCCCTCTCCGCCGGTTTTGTTGATAGTCCTTTATGTTGGTCATCGGGTCTCGAAGGAGCTCTATCCCAGTAAAATCCATGTTCCTTCCAGCCAGTCCTCCATATTCCAAAACGGAGCCCCAATCATATTTCTTGCTTCTTTTAAGTCCAAATGTTCCAAGTGTCCCAAAGGCTTCCTCTTTCATCTTGAACAAATTTGCAATCCGTAGTTCTTCAATTTCAATCCAAATTCCCATAATCTGAATCTTGTTTTCTTTATAATCCACAATTTTCTTGTTTTCTTTATAGTCCACAATTGTAGGCTTCTGGTTGGCCCTTTCCACCAGCAACATTTCCGCTCCTCCTTCTCTCTCCTCTAATTCTGAAAATATCTCTTCTGATTCAGCTGCAGAGTTATTTTTTGTCAAGTCCTTAGCACAGTCAACAGGATTATTTACTTTAAGATTCAAGGTCGCAAGCTTTATAGCCATAGCTGTACTCTGGTCTTGTAATTTTCCCACGAGCAGAAACATTTTTTCCAACTCGGCCTGTAATTTTCCATCTGCAGCCATTGTAATGTCTCAGAATCACCCCTAGAGGGATTCTGGTTACTTAGTAGTCCTTCTCCAACAGTCAGTAACTTTATTTATTTAATTCTTCTTTGTTTCCAACAACTTAGAATCAAATGTAACACATCTAGTCCTTAAAGATGGTAAATAACAATTTTTTCTAGGTTTGAAAGCTCGTTTGACAGCTCCTTTGACAGCTGTCAAACTCCTTGTGTCTCCTCAACAGGCTCGCTCACGGATCGCTCCCGGATCCGGGGGGGGGGGGTTTCCACATCAACTTCTAAGATTCAGTTCTCATCCTCCAGCACAAAACTTCTAATGCCAATCATGAAATTAATAACTTTTGTCTCACAAAGAGAGAGATGGTCTCTCCACCTTAGTTATCCAATTCTTGCTTTAAATGTCTGCAGGAAGGGGGGCGGACTTCCTTTTAGCACTCCCCCGATCGTTCCAAATTCAAAGAAGAATTTTTTAAATCCAAATTCCGTACTACTCACGGGTTATTTCTTTTTCAGTCCAAATGTTCAAGGAAAAAAGTCAGCGCTCTCCGGCCATGGCTCGCGGCTTCACTCCACTGAAGTAGCGGTCTACTCACAGCACCACGCCACTCTCCGCACCCTCTCCGAAGCCTTTAAAAAGGCTTCTTTGTGGGTCGGGGGGGCGCAAATGGTGCCCGCCGAGTCACCAAGTCCACAGGCATCCGCACCTGTGGTTTCTGAGGGTCCCCGCGTCGCCGCCGCGGCAGGACCCGCCCTCAGTAGAGCCGATTCCCTCCAGAGCTCGGAGGGAATCCGCCATTAACCGATCGCGCTAACCCGGAAGTCGTCACTGTTTGTTTCTTGCAGGTGAGAGGAGCGCTTTGCAAGCGTCTGTGCAAGTCACCTGCATCTCAGGTAAGCAAGGTCCCAGCTGGCCTCAAATTCCCTGCCTTTGCACCACCAGCTTCGCTGGGAATGAACTGCCACCTCCCCTTTCACCTGGTGTCCAGGCTTGGAGGCCGTGGATCCTTTGCTGAGGCCCTTTGCTTCAGCCTCCTATTTATCCAGAATCTGATTACCTGCCACTTGCAGCCAGCTCTCCCTCTGGAGAAGCCTCCAGGGCTTCTTCTCACCACAACCCTTTCCTACAGCTTTTCCAGAGGTGCAGCTCCATCAAAAACCTTGGCAGCACAGAAAACGCTTCTTCACGCAGTTCATAAACTGTGGAACTCCCTGCCACAGGAGACAGCGACGGCTACCAACTTGGATGGCTTGAAAAGAGGATGGGACAAATTCATGGAGGAGGACAGGGCTATCGATAGCTAATAATAATAATAATAAAATTTTATTTATATCCCGCCCTTCCCAGCTGAAGCCGGGCTCAGAGCAGCTAACAACAATAAAAGTAACACAGCATTCTAAAATCAATTCATTCTAAAATCAATTCAGAATCAAATTAATGGCAACCATTGGGCTAGAGTTCTGTGAGGATTTCCAAAGGAGGGGGTCAGGCTGTGCCCTGGCCAAAGGCCTGGTGGAAAAGCTCCATCTTGCAGGCCCTGCGGAAAGATGTCAAGTCCCGAAGGGCCCTAGTCTCTTGTGACAGAGCGTTCCGCCAGATCGGGGCCACAGCCGAAAAAGCCCTGGCTCTGGTTGAGGCCAGCCTAACCTCCCTGTGGCCTGGGACCTCCAATATGTTGTTGTTTGAAGACCGTAAGGTCCTCCGCGGGACATACCAGGAGAGGCGGTCCCGTAGGTACGAGGGTCCTAGGCCTCATAGGGCTTTAAAAGTTAAAACCAGCACCTTGAACCTGATCCTGTACTCCACCGGGAGCCAGTGCAGCTGGTTGAACACCGGGTGAATGTGATCCCATGGCAAGGACCCCGTAAGGAGTCTCGCCGCGGCATTCTGCACCCGCTGGAGTTTTTGGGTCAGTCTCAAGGGCAGCCCTGCTTAGAGCGAGTTACAATAATCAAGACTGGAGGTGACCGTCGCGTGGATCACAGTGGCCAGATGACTCTGCCTCCATAATCAGAGGCAGCGATGCTTCTGAAACCCAGCTTTCTAAACATCTGGGTAGGCTAAACGAGAATGTTCTTAGCAGTTGCCTAAGAGGGTCCAGGGAAAACACCTGCCTGATATCAGCTGGCAGGGAGTTCCAAAGTTTAGGTGCTGCCACACTAAATGTTCTTAGGAATGCACAATACAGTGGTACCTCGGGTTAAGTACTTAATTTGTTCTGGAGGTCCATTCTTAACCTGAAACTGTTCTTAACCTGAAGCACCACGTTAGCTAATGGGGCCTCCCGCTGCCGCTGCACGATTTCTGTTCTCATCCTGAAGCAAAGTTCTTAACCCGAGGTAATATTTCTGGGTTAGCGGAGTCTGTAACCTGAAGCATATGTAACCCGAGGTACTACTGTAATAACTATTATTATTATTGTTGTTGTTGTTGTTTAGTCGTGTCCGACTCTTCGTGACCCCATGGACCAGAGCACGCCAGGCACTCCTGTCTTTTTACTTTATTATTAATTATTATTATTATTATTATTATTATTATTATTATTTTATATGCCACTCCCTCTGAGTGTGGCACCTGTAATCGTGCCAATTCCACCAATCGAAGTGGTCTAGCGGATTTATGTCGGGAAAGGTTATCTCATCAGAAAACTGGTCCCAAGTTAAGGGCTTTCTATCCCCACAGTAACATATTGAACTTGGCCCAGTAGCCAATCAGCAGTCAGTGCAGACCTCTGAGGACAGGGGTTGCTATGCTGACAAGGAAGGGAGAGCGATGCTGCTTGCAGGCTTCCCACGGGCATATGGTCAGCCACCAGGATGCTGGACTAGAGGGGCCATTGGCCGGATGTAGCAAGCTCTTCCTATGCTCTTACAGAACCACCAAGTCCAGAGGCAGTCTATCCGTCTTAGTTTTTTTACGGGAATTTGGGTGGACTAGATGGCCCCATGGCCCGAGCCTGCAGGTTCTTCTTAGGTCCTTAGGCTATCCTCCTTGCTGCTGGGCGAAGCGGCTTCTCTCTCCCCTGGGCTTTGGGGGGCAGGGGAAGGCAGCGGAGCCAGGCTGGGGGCTCCCCACTGCTTCCTGGGATGGTGCCAGGTGGAATCAAGGGGCAACAGTAAAACGGTAGGGCCGGTTTACTCAACCTCCTGTTTCTCCCAATTGGGTCCACAGACCAAGAGTGAAACGCTGGACTCCAAACTCAGCAACTGAGAGGCTGGAAGTCACACAGGTGAGCAAGCAAGAGGGTGGGGGTCTCCTCTGGCCAACCAAAACGTTAAGGGTGGCTGATTCCATGTCACCAGGAACAACTTTTCAGGGGGATATGTGGGCAGGCAAGGCCTGCAGAGCCAGCCCAGCTTTGAGAACCCTATCCTTCTTTGAAGGCAGAGTCCCTTCCCACAGCGGCCAAGTACGTTTCCCAGCACAGTTCAGTGTTGGTGCTGACCTTGAAAGCCCTAAACGGGCTCGGTCTAGTATATCTGAAGGAGCATCTCCACTCCCATCGTTCTGCTCAGACACTGAGGTCCAGCTCCTAGGACCTTCTGGCGGTTCCCTCCCTGCGAGAAGCCAAGTTACAGGGAACCAGGCAGAGGGCCTTCTTGGTAGTAGCACCTGCCCTGTGTATCGCCCTCCCGTCAGATGTCAAGGAAATAAAGAACTACACTACTTTTAGAAGACATCCCTGTTTAAAGGTAAAGGGTAAAGGGACCCCTGACCATTAGGTCCAGTCGTGACCGACCGCATCTCGCTTTATTGGCCGAGGGAGCTGGCGTACAGCTTCCGGGTCATGTGGCCAGCATGACTAAGCCGCTTCTGGCGAACCAGAGCAGTGCACGGCAACGCCATTTACCTTCCTGTCGGAGCAATACCTATTTATCTACTTGCACTTAACGTGCTTTCGAACTGCTAGGTTGGCAGGAGCAGGGACCGAGCAATGGGAGCTCACCCTGTCACGGGGATTCGAACCGCCAACCTTCTAATCGGCAAGCCCTAGGCTCTGTGGTTTAACCCACAGCGCCACCCACGTCCCACCCACTCTTACACATAAGCCCTTGCAAATCTCAATAGAGTCGTCCCTCAAGTCTGGGGGCCCAGTACAAAGCCCCCCCCCTTTTTGTATTGTAAACAAGATGCCTGGCTTCGGGTGTAGGGTGGGAAATTAAAAGAGCAAAGCTGGCTTTGAGGACAGAAGAGGGCTGTGTATTGTGTGTTTTTTAAAATTAAAATAAATTCTTGTCATCTTCCAGCCCCCACAGCTTTGGGCAGTAGAAAATGGCTCTCGGCTTGCCACCCTCCTCCTCCCTGCCTGGTCAAAAACATATTGCAGCTTTTGGAAACCAGGAGCAAAAGTTCCTTTTATGAAATGCAGGAAGCCAGTTCTGCCACTCGCTTTCACCTTCAACCAGGAACACCATGCCAGCAGCGGGCCTTCTGGACAACACATGATCAGGCCTTTTCTGCAGTTTGTGGAACGCTCTGCCCTGGGAGGCTTGCCTGGCACCTTCATTATACACCTTCAGGTGCCAGCTGAAAATGTTCTCTTTCAACCAGGCCTTGGGCTGACTAACATCCGATATCCTTTTAAATATGTTTTGTACGTGGAGGGGAGTTATCAGGTTTTTTTCTCATTTTTCTTATATATTTTGTGTTTTTTATCTTGCATTTTTATGTTGTGAACCTGCGATCTATAGATGAAGGCAGTTATTAAAGTTTAATAACTTTAAAGAGCAAGCTGGTGTTAAAAGCAGGTGCTGTATAGTGGTTAGCGTGTGGGACTTGGGCTGTGAAACTCATGGGGTGACCTTGGGCTGGTCACTGCCTCGCAGGGTTGTTGTGGGGATTAAATTAGGAGGGGGGAACCCGCCATGTGCGCCACCTTCAGCTCCTTGGATAAAAAATAGGGGGATAAAAATGTAATGAATGAATGAATAAAGTGCTTACAAGAATTAAATGATGGTAGAGAATAGCTGAACCCCTGTGGATGGATTGGTGGGGTATAATAATGGCTGAAGCAAACAGATTCCCCCACCCCACCCCACCGTGAGCTGATATCACCCTGTAGGAGCCACGAGACCTGAGCTCTGAGGAATCCCCACTGTAATGTTGGTGGTGGTGGGGCCTGTTGCAGGCTGCCTGCCCCCTCAAGGACTGTGGAAATAACTGGAGAGAATAAGACACACACTCACCATCCCCACCTTTGTATCTCTCATTTATTAAGGCACAGGTGTGGAGACACAAACGCTCCACCTTTGTTAACAGTCCACTTCCTTCGTGCTAAGCCCCCACCCCTTGGGAAAAATTAAATATCCCAGTTGACTGCAGTTCAGATCGAAAACCCTATTGAAATACGGCAACAGGCTTAACTTTAAAAACCGAACCATTCATTTCTGGACTTACTCCTGCTTTCGGAAGTCAGAGCACTCCAAATCTTTTAACGTGTTCTCATGCAAGAATACAAGGGGGAGGTGTCCTGCGTTTCAGAAGATAAACTTCAGAAGGCCCCCTCTATGGACTAGGCAAAACTTCCAAGGGCCCAACTGCTACTAGAAAATATGTACAAAGGCCATTGGGTGTCCTTTTGAGGAAGGACCAGGGAGGGATTCTGGCATTAGCGCATTGAAGCGGGACGGCTGTGTCACGAAGGGCGAGAGGAAGACAGTCCTGGATGGGGTTACTGTGGGTAACGCTCCACGATCATCGCGTGGCCCTGCAGGCAGAAGAGGAACAGGAAAGGGTTTATTCATTAAGGGACCTGCAGGTGGAGGAACAAACCTCTCCCCTCCCACAGAGAGGCAGGAAGGAGGAAGGGGATGGGATTTCTGGGAAAGGAGGACAGCAAAGGCTGCTATTTAGCAAGACCCTGCATGGGCTGAGATCGTGGCCAACGTCAAGGCAAGCAGGCGGCAGTCCCACTGGGAGGGCGTGGTGGTGCTCCTTCAGCTTACCTGTCCTCCAGCGGCGCATGCGGCCACTAGGCCGTACTGCCCTCCTTCCTTCTTCAGCCGGTGGGCAGCGGTCATGACCAAGCGGCAGCCGGTGGCCCCAAAGGGGTGTCCCAGGGACAGGGATCCGCCCCAGTTGTTGAACTTCTCCAGAGGGGGAGCGCCAACCTGCAAGCAGAAGGCAAGAGAAAAGTAGGGCCCTGAGTGCGAGTTACCAAACTCACCACCAGTGTGGGGAAGGATCAGCTCCTGGTGGAAGATCAATCGGGGTCCTTCCAGGTCAGCCGCATCAAGACCACCAAAGGAGTAAAGCCGTGGGGGCAGTGAGAAGGGAAAGAAAGCCCTGGCCTTGAAAACTGGGTACTGAGTTCAGGGTTCCCCAAACTCTGGTCCTCAGGCCACCAGTGGCCTGCCAGTTTCATTCAGGTGATGCACAGGTAAAGCACATGTTCAATTTGAATTTCCGTAGAATTCACTGTGTAATACAATGAAATAAATAAAAGCAGCAATAAAATGACATTAAAAATCACACAGCTTCGGGCACAGTGCACTTTCAAGTGGTCCTTGGGGAAAGATTTGGGAGCCACTGATCCAGCTCCAACCATCGTCTCCTCAATAATATTAATAATAATAATTTATTATTTATACCCCACCCACCTGGCTGAGTTTCCCCAGCCACTCTTCAACGATGCTGCCTCGGCCCTAGGCCCTTTCCATTTTGCAGGCAAGGCAAAAAGGTAAAAGGTAAAGGGACCCCTGGCCATTAGGTCCAGTCGTGGCCGACTCTGGGGTTGGGGCGCTCATCTCGCTTTACTGGCCAAGGGAGCCGGCGTACAGCTTCCGGGTCATGTGGCCAGCATGACTAAGCCGCTTCTGGCGAACCAGAGCAGCGCACGGAAATGCCGTTTACCTTCCCGCTGGAGCGGGACCTATTTATCTACTTGCACTTTGAGGTGCTTTCGAACTGCTAGGTTGGCAGGAGCAGGGACCGAGCAACGGGAGCTCACCCCGTCGTGGGGATTTGAACCGCCGACCTTCTGATCGGCAAGCCCTAGGCTCTGTGGTTTAACCCACAGCGCCACCCGCAGGCAAGGCATAGGGGAGGCTATAAAGGAGGAGGACGCACATTCACAGCAAAACTGCCAACATCGGTCCCTTACCTTAGACTTCCTGCCCATGTAGTTCTGGGCAAACCAATCTGAATCCATCGCTTTCATATTAGCTAGAATCTGCCCCTAGGAGGGAAAAGGGAGAAGAAGGATGATGCTCTGGGCAGCAACAGCAGATATCAAGTCGTAGAACTGTAGAAGCATTAAAATCGAGATGTGGAAAATATGGATACAAGGAGAAGCAGGACTAAGATGTGGAGATATGCTTCAGAGATACAGACCGTGGGGAGCTCAGAAAAATTCATAATTATAATTTGGACTATAATTTGCTCTTTTTTATTTTAGTTTATTTGAATTGGAGCATGATGATTGGACATATTAATTGGATTTTTTTACTGGGGGAAAAATAGAGTCCTAGAACTGTAGGCTCGGAAGGGGTCCCCAAGGGCCATCTAGTCCAGCCCCCTGCAAGGCAGGAATCCCTGTCACGCAATCTCTATTTAAAAGCCTCAAAGGAAGGAGGATTCAACATTGGAGACCACTGGTCCAGGTCCCACCCTTTGAATCTGGAGACAGCAAGCTTGTTCAGTCTTGTACACGGCAGCCCTTCAGATGTTTGAAGAGGGCTGTCCTCTCAGCCTCCCCTCTCCAGAAATACTTACTGCAAAGGCCTCGTGGAATTCAAAGACATCAATGTCTGCCATTGTTAAGCCGGCCCTTTCCAGGACTTTGGGCGTCGCGTAGGTTGGCCTGGGAGGAGAGAAGAACGGAGAGTGGCGTTCAGAGTGGCTGTGTGCAGAAAAGAGCTGCCCGCCTGGGGAGGAGGCTTGCAGGGGCCGGCCCCGGGGGCCGCTGCCTGTCTCGCCAGCACCCAGAAAGCCCTTCTGCGTTGAATTTGCACCCCATCCTCTGCTAAAATAATCAGGGCTATTTTTAGTTGCTTAAGGCCTACAAGACACTAAGAATATAGTCATACCTCGGGTTGAAGTAGCTTCAGGTTGAGCGTTTTCGGGTTGCGCTCTGCGGCAACCCGGAAGTAACAGAGCATGTTACTTCCGGGTTTCGCCGCTCGCGCTCAAAATGACGTCAGGCGCATGTGCAGAAGCGGTGAATCGCAACCCACGCATGCACAGACGTGGGTTGCATTTGTTTCAGGATGCGAACGGGGCTCTGGAGTGGATCCCGTTCACATCCTGAGGTACCACTATACTGAGATGGGGGCGGGTGGGCAGGAGGAATCGTGACACCCCAACCAGAACCACTCCAAAGTGCAATAAGGTTTTATGCAGTTCCTCTGAGCTGCCAGGACTCAGGCTTGGCCCCCTCTCTCAAGGCCTCGGTTCCAGGCACCCAAACTGGGGCGTGGGTGTTGTTGGCAAACTGGTATTTCTTGCCACTAATCAGAATTCACCTGTTCCAACTGGGCCGCCTCCCCTGAATGACTCTGGGATGGGGCTGATGTCAACCACACGAGTCCCACCCCACGGAAAGAGTAGACGGGGCTTGGCATGCATGTCCAAGAGTCAAAGAGATGGGGGGTCCCTGCCTTGCCTGCCTCTGGCCCCTGCTACTTGCAGGACCTGAAAACTGCCCAACCCCAATCGCCCCAGGAATATCGGAACTGCCCACTGAGAGCCAGCGTGGCCTAATGGTTAGAGGAGGCACCCCAAACTCAGCCCTCCAGCTGTTTCAGGACTACAACCCCCATCATTCCTAGCTGACAAGACCTGTGGTCAGGGATGATGGGAATTGTACAGGTGAAACTCGGAAAATTAGAATATTGTGATGACACGGCTCCCCAAATCAACACAGACTGTGGAAACTTCACACTGGACTTCAAGCATCTGGCATTGTGTGCCTCCCCGTTCTTCCTCCAGACTCTGGGTCCTTGGTTTCCAAATGAGATGCAAAAGCTGCTCTCATCAGAAAAGAGATTTGGGGAGCCACGCCACGCCGCATTGAGGCAGTAATGATGCAAAAGGGGCCCAAACCAAGTACTGAGTACATATGCATGCTTCTACTTCTCAGAGCTCCAACATTGCTCTATTTGCAGTCCTTGTTTTGCTGATTTCATTTAATATTCTAATTTTCTGAGATTGTGAATTTGGGGTTTTCATCAGCTGTACGCTATAAGATCACAATTATAACAAATAAAGGCTTGACATATCTCGCTTTGCATGTCATGAGTCTATCTCATATATTTGTTTCACCTTTTAAGTTGAATTACTGAAATAAATGAACTTTTCCACAATATTCTAATTTTCCGAGTTTCACCTGTAGTCCCAAAACAGCCGGAGGGCCGAGTTTGGGGATGCCTGTTGGACTAGGACCTGGGAGACTGGGGTTCAAATCTGCACTCAGCCATGCAGCTCACAGGGTGACCTGGGTCCAGTTGCTGCCTTCTCTCAGCCTAACCTGCCTCACAGGGCTGTTGTGGTGCATTAAACGAGGAAGAGGAGAACCATGCGCATCACCTTTAGCTCCTTGGAGAAAAAAGTTGGAATATAGGTAAAGGTAAAGGGACCCCTGACCATTAGGTCCAGTCGTGACTGACTCTGGGGTTGCGGCGCTCATCTCGCTTTACTGGCCGAGGGAGCAGGCATACAGCTTCCGGGTCATGTGGCCAGCATGACTAAGCTGCTTCTGGCGAACCAGAGCAGCTCACGGAAACGCCATTTACCTTCCCACCGGAGTGGTACCTATTTATCTACTTGCACTTTGACGTGCTTTCGAACTGCTAAGTTGGCAGGAACAGGGACTGAGCAACGGGAGCTCACCCTGTCGCAGGGATTTGAATTGCCGACCTTCTGATTGGCAAGTCCTAGGCTCTGTGGTTTAACCCACAGCGCCACCTGCGTCCCATAAACACAACAAATAAACAGGAAGCTTTGGGAGAGGGCAGTAGTGCCTGCGTGTGGATGGAAAGGCAGCCTCAGGTCTTTCGAGAAAGAGGAACAACCGTTTGCAACATACCCAAGCAGGAGCTGGTCCTTTGGGTCCTGGGAGACGTACACAAAATCCCTGAGGGAGAAAAGCAAGTAAGTTGGGGGTTCTTGGAGGGAGGAGACAGCGGAGGGAAAGGCCTGCCACACTTTCAAAAGGGAGGGTGTGGAAAAGCAGAAGATGGATGCCCACGTACCTGAGGTAGGCCTTTGGTTTGTACCCCATTGCTAAAGCCTTCTCTTCGGACATCAGCAGGACCGCCGAGGCCCCGTCGGTCTGGGGAAAGGAGCCAAGAATATTCTGTCAGCCGAGAGCAGGGACCGCCCCCCCCCCCCCGCAATCTGCCTGTCTCTGTATTCAGCTGCACTACAAATGAATTGTAGAGTTGGAAGGGACCCCTAAGGGTCATCCAGCCCAACCCCCTGCAATGCAGGAATCACAATCGGGAAAAGGACGTTGCATTTGCGTGAGTTTCAATCTCAGGAATTCAAAAGGAAGGCTTAAAACTCACAGTCATTCTATGACATGTCGAGATCAAAGCCTCCTTCTCAAAGAGGCAGGCAACCTGAATCTGTAGCTTGTGGTACCAGGGAAGGGGGAGACAGCTGTTTGTTTTGGGGGGCATTGATACATAGGGCCTAATGCAGGAGGGGTTGGGAAGGACAAAGCCGAGGTGGTCTTCCTGCTGTTGTTGGGCCATAACTCCCATCCCCCTTGACCGTTGACCATCCCGGCCGGGCCTGATGAGAGATTACGCTCCATTCATGTTCAATGCCAAACAACGGGCTGGCAGCAGGCAAGTGAGCACCAGGCACTGGCAGTCTCTCCTCCCATCCCACTGGCCCCCTGGGGACAGGCCGAAAGAGGGATGCTGTATGTCTGTACAGAGCCAATTGTAGTTTGCTGGCAAACCAGAAGTAAGACCCCCCCCCCTCTGTAAAGTCAAATTCCTTTACCTCTTTTAGCCCTATCTATCTATCTATCTATCTATCTATCTATCTGGGACGCGGGTGGCGCTGTGGTCTAAACCACAGAGCCTAGGGCTTGCCGATCAGAAGGTCGGCGGTTCGAATCCCCACGACGGGGTGAGCTCCTGTTGTTCGGTCCCTGCTCCTGCCAACCTAGCTGTTCGAAAGCATGTCAAAGTGCAAGTAAATAAATAGGTACCGCTGTGGTGGAAAGGTAAACGGCGTTTTCGTGCGCTGCTCTGGTTCGCCAGAAGTGGCTTCGTCATGCTGGCCACATGACCCAGAAGCTATCTGCGGACAAACACTGGCTCCCTCAGCCTATAGAGCGAGATGAGCGCTGCAACCCCAGAGTCATCCGTGACTGGACCTAACAGTCAGGGGTACCTCTATCTATCTATCTATCTATCTATCTATCTATCTATTGTAAATCATATGAATACAGATCAGCTAAATTTTGGGCCACAGAGCGCTCTAAGGATGCAAGAAGAGCCTTTAGCTGGATCAGGCCCAGGGGGCCCCATCCTGCCCAGCAACCTGTTCGCGGAGGAGCTGACCAGATGCCTGTGGGAAACCTGCAGGCAGGATTCAAACACAAGACCGCTCTTGCCTCCTGAGGTTTCTGGGTATTCAGAAGCATCGCTGCTTCCAACTCTGGTCGATGATTCCAGTGATTCCAGCACAGCTGAAAATCCCTTGTTCAAATGATTCTGCGTGCGGTGCCTTACCAGGAAAGACGAGTTGGCGGCTGTGACTGTCCCGTAGGGCTTGACGAACGCGGCTTTCAGCCTCCCCATCTGCTCCATCGATGACGGGCGGACTCCGTTGTCCCGCACGACCGTGTCCCTGCCTGGCAGAACCAAGGTTATTTAGAGCTCTGTAGTGTCCCAAGATTTGGCTAGCTATTTTCAGACCAGTATATAAGCTTCAGGCTTCCTCATTTCTGCAGTGCCCAAGGATACACTCACGTCACCAACCTCTCCCATACCTACAGGCCCTCTCTTCCCTATTCCCACCCCACCCCTTTTGCTCCAAGAAGCCCTTCCTTTCACTAGGACTTTCTGCCTCTGCCTGGGGTCACAGCATCCAAAGTGCTACACCCAGATTCAGGATCAAAGTCGGCCAAATGATGATGATGATGATGATGATGATGATGATAATAATTTTTATTTATACCCCGCCCTGAGCTAAGACCAATAAAATCACAGTAAAAACATAATAGGGGGAAAAGAAAAAGGGAAGAAAGGAAAAAAAACCAATTTAAAAATACAGGTTAAAATGCAATTTAAAATGCAGCCTCATTTTAAAAGTAAAGGTAAAGGGAACTCTGACCAGTAGGTCCAGTCGTGACCGACTCTGGGGTTGCGGCGCTCATCTTGCTTTATTGTCCAAGGGAGCTGGCGTACAGCATGTGGCCAGCAAGACTAAGCCGCTTCTGGAGAACCAGAGCAGCGCATGGAAACACCGTTTACCTTCCCGCCGGAGAGGTACCTATTTATCTACTTGCACTTTGACGTGCTTTTGAACTGCTAGGTGGGCAGGAGCAGGGACTGAGCAACGGGAGTTCACCCTGTTGTGGGGATTCGAACCGCCGACCTTCTGATCAGCAAGTCCTATGCTCTGTGGTTTAACCCACAGCGCCACCTGCGTCCCTCCCTCATTTTAAAAGTAGCTGATAAATCAAGACCATAAGGGGAGGGAAACATAAGGGTCAGACTGAGTCCAAACCAAAGGCTAGGCGGAACAGCTCTGTCTTGCAGGCCCTGCAGAAAGATGTCAAGAAGATAGAAGCCCCCCTTCTGTGACAACCAAGCAGCCAAGCCAATCACTGCCAGAGATGTCAACCCCATCACTGAAAACCTCTTAGCTCACTGCTATATGGACACGAGCCCAGATGCCACTGCAAAGGGTAACACTTTGGTTTAAAGCAAATAAACCCAAATTTCTTTAAGAAGGTGGCAGGAAGGGAGGGGGAAACAGGAAGCTTCTCTCTGGGGATGAGGGTATTTGGCTTGTGACACTGAGAAACAAGCTGGTGCCCAAAAGCTTTCACCGAAGGCTGCAGGCTAGTTTGGGGTCTGCTGAACTGACTTGCTACAACCTTCCCAGGAGAAATCATCCTGTGGGTTTGCTTATATTACCTCATCAGGTTAAAACGCAAAATTTAAAAAGAACTTTTAAACGAAAAGAAAAACGGGGGCTCAAGCTACCCATGTGATAGTAGCTTTTGAACAAATTAAGGCTAGGCATTGGGGCGCTGCTTGAGGTTGAGCTGTATTGACTTCAAGACTGCGATTTTATTTTGCAGCGGCTCACAAGGAGATGAACGAAAGCTGCCCATTGATTCACATCATGGAATCTGGTGACAGCAAGAGACCTAGTGGTTAAAGTGTAGGAACAGGACCTGGGAGAACAGGGTTCAAATCTCTACTCGGCCATGAAGCTCCCTGGATGGCCTTGGAAGCCAGTCCCTGCCCCTCTGCCTAACCTACCTCACAGGGTTGCTGTGGGGGTGAAACAAGGAGGAGAACTTTGCATGGGCTTCGTGGAGAAAAAGGTGGGATGCACATGCAATAAACGCGACGCCTCGCTGCATCACAACAACCACCACGTCAAAATGTCCTTGGCTCTTTGAGCCGGTTTGTGGGGGGGCTGCTCTTGCTGTGGTCCTTAAACGCCCCTGCCTAGGGTGCGAGAATTGCAAAAGTGCTGCTTCTTCCCATTTGGGGGCAGCTGTGCAAGGGAGGGATATTTAAGATTCAGGTCTTCAACAGGAAGACGACACAGACCTAGAGAACCAAGGAAGGCGGAAAAGAAAGGGAGGGCCAGCACAGTGGCTCCCATAGTGGATGGTGTAGCGCCCCACCCCTGGAGCGGGGGTTTCCTAAGGGACACCAAGAGTCAAGGGCTTGGCAGGGGGTGCTGGAGGTGTAAATGACTCTCAGACTCTGAAAGGATAGTATCACTAGATCAAGTTGATCCATTTTGTTGAATAAATCAAACTAAATAGTGTTAAGGGCCTTCTCAGTAGTGGCACCCGCCCTGTGGGACACCCTCCCACCAGATGCCAAAGAGAAAAATAACTACCAGACTTTTAGAAGACATCTGAAGGCAGCCCTGATTAGGGAAGCTTTTAATGTTTAACAGACCACTGTATTTTAATATTTTGTTGGAAGCCGCCCAGAGTAGCTGGGGAAGCCAGATGGGCGGGGTATAAATAATAAATATATTATTATTATTATTATTATTATTATTATTATTATTATTAGGGTTTTAAATAAATGATGCAATTCATTTTTATTGTTTTGAATGTTATTGTGTTATCTTCCTTAGTGGGCCATGCAAACCACGATTCTTACTAATGTTTTTTATGGGGTAGGGGGCACTGGGGATGAGTCTATGGAACCAAGGGGGCAGTCGCCCCCAAACGTTTGGGAAACGCTGCTCTAGCGCCTGGGTGTGGCTGGAAAGGAACTGGGCTTCCCCCTCCTGCAGCAGATAATTCTTCCCCCCTCCCTGTCTGCAAGTTCCCAAGCGACGCCCCACGAATTGCCCAGGGGTTCCTCCCAACAGGACCCCCACCGTGGTACCTGGCACTTTGAAGGACACGAGGTCAGTGAGGAGCCCTTCGTCCTGGGCTTTCTTGGCCAGGCTGTGGGAGCGCAGGGCATACTCGTCCTGCTCCAAGCGCGAGATGGCAAAGGCGGCTGCCAGGCGGTCTGCCGAGTGGCCCATCGTCTCGCTGGTGGAGAACTCGGCCACGGCTGGGAGCTGGTGGGAGCCAGAGAGGGCTTGGTGAAAATCGGTCATAGGAAGGCGCCCGGTACCGAATCAAACCATTGGTCCAAAGTACCCCTGAGCTACATGCAGACAGCGCCAACACAATTAATCAGAAATAAATAAGAATAAAAATTTACACCCACCACCGAGACCATTCCATTGTAACTATCCAACCTCCCAAAATTTCAACACCTCTTGCAATGGTTTGACCCCTTTTCTGATTTAACAGTGCAGATTCTACAAACACCTTCCATATCTCCTCAAAATCATTCTCCTGCATATTCCCCGTCTTATTTTAACAGCACACGTTAATTTATCATTCATAGCTATATCCAAGTCCTTCTTAGCCTGTGATCCTTCCACCCCATCGTAAATTGATGATAATGCTACCTCTGGACTCTCGGTCAGCTTTAACCCAGGGATTTATGTTATCTCCTTAAATACCCTTTGCCAATTAAAAACAAAACATATTTACACCCCCACCACATGTGAACATAATTCCCTGTTTCCTGGCATCCCCTCCAACATAACACCAAATATTCCTTGTTTATTTGATTTAATCTGACTGGTGTTAAATACCGCCTCCAAACTTATTTATAATAATTCTCTTTTATTCTTATAGACAAGATTTTCATTGTACGTTTCTTCCATATTTCCCCCCAGCTTTGACTATCTATCTGCCCTGTTGTCTCCTTTTCCCACAAACACCTGCCGTTTTAACATTCCTATCACTTCCAGCCAGGCTCCCCAGCTCTGGCAATCTCTCCTTCTTGACCCTACACCAGCTCATCCTTTTGCTTCCTTCACCAACGCACACTGTGGTGTTTTCTGCCTTGATCTTGTCTCTCCTCCTCCCCTTTCCCCAAGCGCAGCTCTCTGCTCACTGGCAGCTGCTTCTTTCTCCACAGCCCAAGATTCTGCGCCCTCCCCAACAGCAGCTCTCATGGTGTTTGGGGACAGGAAAGGGGAACTTCTTCAACTCCTAACAAAAGAACCTATGAAGAGTCTACTGGATCAGACCAATGGCCCATCTGGTCCAGCATCCTGTTCTCACAGTGGCCAACCAGGTGCTGGCCTTTAAAGCCCTAAACAGCCTCAACCCAGTACACCTGAAGCGTCTCCACCCCCATCGTTCTGCCCGGACACAGAGGTCCAGCTCTGAGGAACCTTTGGCGGTTCACTCCCTGCGAGAAGCGAAGTCACAGGGAACCATGCAGAGGGCCTTCTCAGTGGTGGCGCCCGCCTTGTGGAACGCCCTCCCTTCAGATGTCAAGGAAATAAACAACTATTTGACTTTTAGAAGACATCTGAAGGCAGCCCTGTTTAGGGAAGCTTTTAATGTCTGAAGTTTTATTCTGTTTTTAATGTTCTGTTGAAAGCCACCCAAAGCGGCTGGGGAAATCCAGCCAGATGGGTGGGGTAGAACTAACAAATTATCATTACAGAATTATGGTGAGAAACCACCAAGCAGGGTCTGAGCACAAGAACTCCTCTCGTCTCCTGTGGTTTCCAGGAACTGGTATTCAGAAGCATCACTGCCTCTGACGCTGGACACTGTTGAAAGCCCTCTCCTCTATGAATGTATAACCCTCTTTTAAAGGCAAGTTGGTGGCCATCACTGCCCCCTGTTGTTCCATGGTTTAACGATATGCACTATGTGAAGAAGGACTTGGTCTGCCCTGAATTTTCCAACATTCAGCTTCTTTCGCAGCTTCTTGGTTTCCTTGAGTGTTGGGAACACCAGACCTCAGCTGTCCCAGCCCACAAGACACCAGCCAGCCTGATGTCACTTGGTTTGTCCTCTTTTTGTCCTCACCGAACAAGCAAGAGGAGAGAGAAATGGGGTCAGCCTTGTTCATTGTTTTTACCTCTGGAGCAAAGTAGTCGGGACGGATCCTGGAGATCAGGGACAGCCTCTGGCCCAAGCTTTTTGCCCTCGTGAGTCCCAGCATTGTCTTCCTCATTTTCCGGCTGTGTCTGATGGGGACGTCGGACATCAGCTCAACGCCACCAGCCACCACCGCGTCCATCTGGCCAGATGCAATGAGACCGACTCCTGCAGAGATTGAGAAGAAGGAGGCGCCGAGGAGTTACGCTTCCCAGGAGAGACAAGGCAGCATCGCCTCCTGCGTGAGAAATGCCCTCCCTGCCACTGCCCAGGGGGAGCTCCCACTCGCCATGGAACCGCCAGGCGCTCCCTTTAAGCTCCTGAGTGTCCTTTGCACCCCTATGTTACCACAGCAGGGCAGCAGGTGGCCGTGGTCTGGGGGAAATGGCCTCGTGGCCTCTTTAAGCAGACTCCAGCCCAATCCGTCTAGAACAGCCTTTCTCAACCTGGGGGTCCCCAGATGTTGTTGCACTACAACTCCCATCACCCCTAGCTAGCAAGGCCAGAGCTCAGGGATGATGGGAGTTGTAGTCCAACAACATCTGGGGACCCACAGGTTGAGAACCACTGGTCTAGAGCATTTATTTACAGAAAGGTCATTAGTCTTCCAGATTCAGAACACCCAAACAACGCATTCGCCAATTCTTACTTGAACTCTTTGCTCAACGCCCACCATATCCATCCATTTTTACCGAGCGCAGTGTCTACTGCAACTGCGAAAATTTCTTGCCCTCTAGCTGCTCCCATTGTAAGTGGAGGGGGGTTGTTTCTATGGGCTGTTTCAAACCTTCTTCCTTCCATGCTCACCCTCCTTGGTCAACCTGCTCCTTTGTCTTGCTTAGATCTCACCCATTTGCTGTCCTAAGTGGGACAGCAGCAAGAACCTGCCAGACACCCCTTCTGCAGAGGACCAGGCACAGTGGTCCCCAAACTTTTTCAGACTGCTGCCCCCTTGGTTCCATAAACTCACTCCAGTGCACCCTACCCTACCCTATGAAAAGCATAATTCAGAACTCTGCTCTGCGCAACCCGCTGATGAAGATGACAACACAATAAAATTCATAACATTAACCATCAATTGCACAATTACTCAAAATCCAATGAAAACTATTTAGTTTAATTGATTCAACAAAATGGAAGACCTTGATCCAGTGAAACCCGCCATTACCAATAGCTGGCCATCTTGTGATGACTCAGAATCATAAATACAAGCAAACGTGACCAAAGGAAATAAAATTGAAAGCAATAAGAACAGTAAAACTTAAACTACGAAGCGAGGAAGCTGCTCCGCTCTGGGCTCCAGCCTGGTCAGTTGTAAATAAGAGATCAAGGCGCTAAGAGGGGCCCAATCCAGTGCCCCCCTGCCCCCTGCTTGCCTCTTAGCCTTCCCCTAGGTAATCCCAAGGTCCGTATAGTTAAAGCTCTGGTTTTCCCAGTAGTGATGTATGGAAGTGAGAGCTGGACCAAAAAGAAGGCTGATCGCTGAAGAATTGATGCTTTTGAATTATGGTGCTGGAGGAGACTCTTGAGAGTCCCATGGACTGCAAGAAGATCAGACCTCTCCATTCTGAAGGAAATCAGCCCTTAGTGCTCACTGGAAGGACAGATCCTGAAGCTGAGGCTCCAAGACTTTGGCCACCTCATGAGAAGAGAAGGCTTCCTGGAAAAGACCCTGATATTGGGAAAGATGGAGGGCACAAGGAGAAGGGGACGACAGAGGATGAGATGGTGGGACAGTGTTCTCGAAGCTACCAGCATGAGTTTGACCAAACTGCGGGAGGCAGTGGAAGACAGGAGTGCCTGGCGTGCTCTGGTCCAGGTGGTCACGAAGAGGCGGACACCACTAAACGACTAAACAACAACAACAACAACAGGTAATCCCACTGGCCCCAGGGAGTGGTACCACCCACCTGGGAACCACTGACCAGGCACGTATCCAGTTATCAATCCATAAGAAGGAACACTGCTGCTTACCAGAGAGAGCTGCATTTTTGGCTTTTGCCAAAATGTGTTCAAACATTTAACAGTTTTTTAAAAATAAAAAACAGGTCTTTTTGAAAGAGGAGGCTGCTGTTTCTGGACAGAGCGGAGAGCAATGAACTCCCACTTAGGAGACCCAGGGCAATGCCTTGCTTCCTGCTGGAGAAGCATCCTACAGGTTCTTTGCAACTCTACAGCCAATTGCTGCATTTCCCCTTGTTCTTCAACCGTGCCCCCCCCCCGCCCGACAATGCTGGTACCTGTTGTCATCGCCTGGTTTGAAGAGATGCATGCCATGGTGACCGTGTGGGCAGGTGTCTTGTCAGAGAAGCCAGCTCCCAGGGCAGCCTACAGAGAGGAACACAATGCAGAAAGCTTAGCAAACAGAGTGCTGAGAAAGAGCTTTATCTTTACAACACTTCCTGCGGTGGGAAGCGGGCTATGACTTGTGTATCAGATGACTTTGCAGAAATCTCGTGAGGGGCAGCTGGGTCTTGCCAAAGGCCACTTGACATAGTATGTGGCTGAGCAGGGAGGCGAATCTGCTCTTTGGGTCTGTACAGACAACCACTTGCTAGCACAAGAAGCCTGCAGAAACTATGATTCTGTTGCTATTCAAAAGTAGGGTAGTGGCCAATGAAAACATTTGTCCCCTTAGCACACATTCTGGAGTCTCTGCTTGTTCACTGGAAGCACTCACCTAATTGCGCTTTAAGATTTAAGCATTTCAGAAGAGACTGGTCTGAGGGTGAAGACAAAATATCCGCAAAATGTGACAAGTTATGTACGCTGAGATCCAGTGGTGCAGGACTAGGCCTAACCGACCTCTCAGACCTGCTGTGGGGATTGAATGAGGAGGGGAAGAACCATGTATGCCACTTTGAGCTCCTGGGAGTAAAAGATGGGGTACAAACGCAATAAAATGAATAAGATAACATGTAATTGCCACCCTGGGCTCCTTCGAGAGGAAGGGCAGGGTATAAAGTGAATAAATAAATCCTATTTTTACTCCATACATTTAAATCAAGCTGACAGAAGGGGAAACTCAACATTTGTCAGGAGGAAAATATTAAGATTGACTGTATCAAGTTGATGGACAATGCCAAAATGGCAAAAATGACCAGAAGAATCAGAAATCAGGAAGACCAAAACTTTGATAAGGAATGGGGGAAATTTATAATTTGTCTTAAAAACAACTGTAAACAGTTAAAGCCGTTAGGACTGGAATAACACTTTTATTTTAATGGTGAATTTTGGACATAACGGAGAGGTAAAAGATTTGAATTATTATAAAAGATACAGGAGGAAATAATTAATAATAGGGCCCACAAAGGGGAGGAGGGAAGTCCAAGAGATTCCTTGGAATCTTGTTTTTATGTTGCATGTTGGATATGTGACTGTATGATTTGAAAACCACAGAAACAAATTTACAAAAAACAAAAACAAAAAAGATTGACTGCATCACCAATGTTTGCATTTCTCTTGAAAAAGAAGTTGCATAAATGGTTAATACGTCATGGCGCTCAGCCTAATGACAATTATGACCAGGCTTCATAATCTCTGGATAAAGGATAACTTGGGGACGAGGGCTGGGAAAAGCCCATCTCTAATGTTTGATGTATTACAGTATTTTAATATTTTTTTGGAAGCCGCCCAGAGTGGCTGGGGAAGCCCAGCCAGATGGGCGTGGTATAAATAATCAATTATTATTATTATTATCTACCAGAGAGGAGGAGAAGAAGAAGAAGAAGAGTTTGGACTTGATACCCTCCCTTTCACTCCCCTTAAGGAGTCTCAAAGCGGCTAACAATCTCCTTTCCCTTCCTCCCCCACAACAAACACTTTGTAAGGTGAGTGGGGCTGAGAGACTTCAGAGAAGTGTGACTGGCCCAAGGTCACCCAGCAGCTGCATTTGGAGGAGCGGAGACGCGAACCCCGTTCACCAGATTACGAGTCCACCGCTCTTAACCACTACACCATGCTGGCTGGTCTAGTGGGAAACTGTTGCTAGCCAGAGTCCGCAGAGCCCTTGGCTAGGTGAGCCAATGGCCTGGCTGAGGATTTCCACGGGGCTGGACCCGATGACCCTTTGGCTCCCTTCCAACACTACAAATTCTGTGGTGCTACAGGATAAGACAGCCCCCGCCATGTGTCCATGACACAGGAGGAAAAACACCTGAGTCATGGAGGCTTGGATACACATTGCCACAGAATGCTGCTCCTGAGACACAGCCAAGTGGGTGAAAGTTCAGGACAGAGCTGGAAGTTAAAATTAAAAACAAAGGCTGGATTGAGCAGCCTGTGAGATGGGAGCCAGCAGGCTGCGGCAAACGAAGCAGGATCCTGGAGAAGCACTGCCAGGCTACACAGCGTCCGATGGCATTGGGCTTTCCCTGCCAGACAGCCGCACAAAGGGTTGCTTGGCCTTAGAGAGCAGGTGCAGATACTGCAAGACGTTCTGGCCATGGTCAGAAACCAGGGATCATTTGCACACAAAACAAAAAGTCACTGGTGGAGGATTGTCAAGGGTTGCTGATAAATAAATACTGACGATTCCCAATGTTTGCAATCTACACGTACGCAGACAGGCGCACTGGCAACATCAAATATTTTGTAAAATGAACAGGGATCTCAGCTGGCAAGTTCAAAGTCTGCTGATACGGGCTCTCTTTTAGGGGAGGGGTCGTGGCTCAGTGGCAGAGGGTCTGCCTTGCAAGCAAAAGGTCCCAGCCTCTCCAGGTAAGGTGGGGAGAGACTCTAGCCTGAAACCCTGGAGAGCCACTGCTGCCTGTCCGTGTAGACAATACTGAGGCAGATGGACCAAGGACTTGTTCATAGAATCATAGAATCATAGAATCATAGAATCATAGAATCATAGAGTTGGAAGAGACCACAAGGGCCATCGAGTCCAACCCCCTGCCAAGCAGGAAACACCATCAGAGCACTCCTGACATATGGTTGTCAAGCCTCTGCTTAAAGACCTCCAAAGAAGGAGACTCCACCACACTCCTTGGCAGCAAATTCCACTGTCGAACAGCTCTTACTGTCAGGAAGTTCTTCCTAATGTTTAGGTGGAATCTTCTTTCTTGTAGTTTGGATCCATTGCTCCGTGTCCGCTTCTCTGGAGCAGCAGAAAACAACCTTTCTCCCTCCTCTATGTGACATCCTTTTCTATATTTGAACATGGCTATCATATCACCCCTTAACCTCCTCTTCTCCAGGCTAAACATGCCCAGCTCCCTTAGCCGTTCCTCATAAGGCATCGTTTCCAGGCCTTTGACCATTTTGGTTGCCCTCCTCTGGACCCGTTCCAGTTTGTCAGTGTCCTTCTTGAACTGTGGTGCCCAGAACTGGACACAGTACTCCAGGTGAGGTCTGACCAGAGCAGAATACAGTGGCACTATTACTTCCCTTGATCTAGATGCTATACTCCTATTGATGAGGCCCAGAATTGCATTGGCTTTTTTAACTGCCGCGTCACACTGTTGGCTCATGTCAAGTTTGTGGTCAACCAAGACTCCTAGATCCTTTTCACATGTACTGCTCTCAAGCCAGGTGTCCCCCATCTTGTATTTGTGCCTCTCATTTTTTTTGCCCAAGTGCAATACTTTACATTTCTCCCTGTTAAAATTCATCTTGTTTGTTTTGGCCCAGTTTTCTAATCTGTCAAGGTCGTTTTGAAGTGTGATCCTGTCCTCTGGGGTGTTAGCCACCCCTCCCAGTTTGGTGTCATCTGCAAATTTGATCAGGATGCCCTTGAGTCCATCATCCAAGTCGTTGATAAAGATGTTGAATAAGACTGGGCCCAAGACAGAACCCTGTGGCACCCCACTAGTCACTCTTCTCCAGGATGAAGAGGAACCATTGATATTAGGCAGCTTCCAGGGAATGAACAGGTTGACACCCACCGTGATTTGCCCATTCATAAAACACACAACTGGTATTCAAGCGACCGCAGAGAGATGTTCTGCTGTGTAGCTGCCTAGCGCTTCTTTCAATAATTTGACATACCTCTCTAGCCACGTTGCTGGTTTTCACCTCCTGGATAACGGTGCCAAACACAATGTAGTCCACAACATCCTTGGGCACATCAGTCCGGTTCAGTAAGCCTCTGTGGGAAGAAGTCAGAGAGGAAAAGATCAGTGGTAGGCAGGCCAAACCAAGAGCATTTCCCTCTGGGTGGTTATTTCACATTAGCTGGGAAGCAGGTGGGTTTAGAAGATGAACCTGTTTGAGGGTTGCCATACATTCAAATTTTCTGGACATATCCAGCATTTGGGCAGAAATCGGTAAAATGTATGGGGAAATCTAGACGTATGGCTGCCCATGTTGGCAGTGCCATTTTCCATAAAAATATCTCAAGAACGGCAATTTTATTTTGTGATTTTGCCGAAAAAGCTCAACAGCTTTGCACTGTTGAAATATGGACTGCAAGAAGATCAAACCTATCCATTTTTAAGGAAACCAGCCTTGAGTGCTCACTGGAAGGACAGATCCTGAAGCTGAGGCTCCAGTACTTTGGCCACCTCATGAGAAGAGAAGACTCCCTGGAAAAGACCCTGATGTTGGGAAAGATGGAGGGCACAAGGAGAAGGGGACGAGAGAGGACGAGATGGTGGGACAGTGTTCTCGAAGCCACCAGCATGAGTTTGACCCAACTGCGGGAGGCAGTGGAAGACAGGAGGGCCTGGCGTGCTCTGGTCCAGGAGGTCACGAAGAGTTGGACACGACTATGCGACTAACAACAACAACAACAACCTGTTTGCTCAGCAACAACACAGAGCAGCAGAGATCTAGATGCTGTGTACACCCAGATCCACAGCTTTCATAGCAGCCATGTTACCCCACTAACCTATTTGTTTTGTCACTCCAAGTAAATCTAGAGTGTAACTCCTGCCATTCAGGGGAAAAAAACTATCCAGTTGTTGTTGTTGTTGTTGTTGTCACTCCAAGTAAATCTAGAGTGTAACTCCTGCCATTCAGGGGAAAAAAACTATCCAGTTGTTGTTGTTGTTGTTGTTGTTGTTGTTGTTGTTGTATCCATTAACTCACTACTTACTTCAGTGCCGCTCTGGCCAAGTCATGTGGCATCAAGTCTGCATACCTGACGATTAGAGAGAAAAGGAAAACTTTAAGGCCTCAGCAATGCAAGGATTTTGTTTTTTGCTCAGCGCAGGATGAACAGATCAATCAAATCTTTATTACGGTCACAGACCAGCATAAGTAGGGTGGGGTACAATCATTTAAAATCTGCAAAACGTTCTGGAAAGCTAAAATTATTAAAACAGAAGATATATATACAAGACTATAAGAATCTAAAAGGAAGCTAAAAGATTCTAAAAGAAGGGTTAGGAACATTAAACGGATGTGGAAGAGCATAAAAGGTTAGTATATAAAAGGCTATGACTATCGATTTACAAAGCACTCTAATATGGGTGTTCATTAAATCTACTTTGTGGCACAGGTCGTGAACAGAGAAAAATGAGGTGACCAGCAACCTTTTAACGTTGACTTTTAATCAACAGAATAATATAACCAACCAATAACTAATTATAAGCAATTCTACATTGCTATGAGTGCTGTTTTGGATCATAAGGCTGGTCCATGAAAATATACTGAATTACTTAATGGAAGAAATGTCCACTACAAAAGTGGACATTCCCTGGTAAATCTTTTCAGCCACTCACTACGGAAGGGCACAGGACAATGGTAGCTGTCTCTTATTTACATGCCAGGATAGTAAGGGCACCATCTGCAGTTAACTTTAAATTAATATTATTAACAGTAAGCTGCACAGGCATTTTCTCCGTCAACACCAGGTTTCCCCTGAGACTTTATAAGTCCTTTACAAGTCCCCAGACTTTACAAGGAAGGATTTAATACTCACGAGGTTCCTGACTGCAGAAATGGAACGCGAACCCCGTCTACCACCACAATATTCTTCACCCCATCTTTAGCCAAGGTTTTTTTAGTCTTGGGCTGAGCTGCAGAAAGAGAATGATAAATGACTACTGATCGAGACAACGCAGATCAAGAGCAACATTTCTGTTATTAAAAGGCAAGCAAGAATGCAATGATTTTTGAGCGAGAGTCCTTTGTGAGTTTAAGCCAGGAAGGGGGAACTCTGGGCACTTCAGATACTGCTGGCTTCCAGTTCCCATCATCCCTGACCACTGGCCATGCCTGCTGGGACTGATGGAAGCCCAATCCAACAAGACCTGGAGGGTCATTAGTTCTCCATCCCTGGTTTAAGTCAAAACCTGAGTTTAATTCCCCATCACAGTCACCATTCAGTCTGAGAAGCATTCAAGAGTGTGTGTTCAGCTATGCCCAATCTATTGGCAAAACATACTCCTGAAACAACATACACAAAGTTTCATGAACACTGAAAAGTGCTAATCCTTATAACCTACTCCCAAATGTTGAAAAGTTGAAGGAACTGAGTATAAATGGTATAAACTGTGAGAAGCCAAGTTACAGGGAACTAGGCAGAGGGCCTTCTTGGTGGTGGCGCCTGCCCTGTGGAACGCCCTCCCGCCAGATGTCAAAGAGAAGAACAACTACCAGACTTTTAGAAGACATCTGAAGGCAGCCCTGTTCAGGGAAGCTTTTAATGTTTGACACATTACTGTATTTTAATATTTTGTTGGAAGCTGCCCAGAGTGGCTGGGGAAGCCCAGCCAGATGGGTGGGGTATAAATAACAAATTATTATTAACTTAACAATAAATGGCCAATTAGATATTAGGGCAATCTTGAAATTTGTCTAGAAACTCATCATTAATGACAAATAGCGCAGCGCTTGGATCCCCAAACAGCAAATGCAATTTAAAGCCAGACAAACAGGGACACCCAGTTTCCATTGCGTAAAGAGGGTCTCACTTCACAAGGTGACATTCTGTACCAGAACACCAGCTTTTGTGAATTCCGCACAGGTATGATTTGCAGCAAGCACAAAATGTTCGCAGAAACAAGACAAAATCAAAGTCTAAAGTACATCTCGGGTGTAGGTAGTGCTTGTCTAACCCAATTCAGTGGAAGAAGACACTAAGTAAAGAGACTTGGAGACCTGGTTGTAAAGAGGACCCAAGGTTATCTTATTGAGAGCCTTGAGACTCGCTTCTCAAGAACCTGCAATCAGTCTCATTAAACTGTTATTCCAGTTTGACCACTCCCTTACAAGATTCCTGTACATCACTGGGAATGCCGGCCTGAGATCAGAGAGTTGCAACTAGATCCCTAACAATTTTGTAATAATAATGTAAAAGGCCAAAACAAGAAACTATTGCTGGAGCTAGAAAGGATTTCTCTCTCAGTTTGTTGCTGTTGTTTTAAGAAGACAAATCAGAATCAACTGAGAGCTGCAATGCACTTACAGTCATACCTCAGGTTACAGCCGCTTCAGGTTTTTTCGGGTTACGGACCGCCGAAACCCGGAAGTACCAGAACGGGTTACTTCCGGGTTTCGGCAGTCGCGCATGCACAAAATCGTGCTTTGCGCATGCACAGAAACACTGAATCGCAACCTGCGCATGCGCAGATTCACTGACGCGGGTTGCGAACGCTGGGGGTTGCAAACGTGCATCCCGCACGGATCACATTCGCAACCTGAGCGTCCACTGTACTTGAAATCAACCAGTGGGATTTCTTTCCAAGTTTGACAGGGGGTCTGTATGATCCTAAGCCTCCAAGACACTCCCAAGCTAGTTGCAAGACCACACCAGCCCTGGAGTTGATGTACTTTATTCCCCAGCCACTGCCTGCCGTCCGTGGGTGGGAATTAAAATACAAACCCCAGACCACAGCAGGAAAAGAGGAAAATGTCCCTTCTTCCCACCTTCTGCTCTGGCCAGCATGAGCTGGCAGGGCTTACTAAGGACAATTTCTCCAACAGAGCATCTTCTCCACCCCACCTCCACCTTAGGGTTGCTCTAGTGGTGATGTTATTGGTTTACCTGCTGTCTGTAACTGGGGCGAACAGCTGAGGGATCTTACAGCTGGAAGAAAAGCAAAACAAAATCCAAGTTAGGAACAAAAGCACCAGAGATTATCTCAATTACCAAAGCTCAAAGAGACTCTAATGTTTAGGATGAACAGAGGCAGGAATACAGCTGCAGCTTTTCTTTGGACTCAGTTTGGATGACAGTGCTTTCAAGTTCAGATCACTTCCAAATGTGCAACTGGCCTATTGTGCAATTGTCCTGGTTTACAGACAAAGCAATCTGGCACAGATGTTCAGATGAGGCAGTATTAAAACAAAAGGAATCATTTAGGCAGGGCCACTGGCATCCTAGTTTAGTTATAGTGCAAGTTTTCTATGGCAGATTGTGCCCAAAGCAGCTTGAAATAAACATGAAGTATAAAAACAGAGCGACATATTTAGACACAATTACAAGATGCTGCAAAAGCTTCAAATAAGATAAATGATTCAAGCTGTTGATGTTACAGTTAGTTACAACTATGACTAATCTTTTAATATTTGTACAAATTTGGTGCCTAACCAGAAGCAGCTGAACTTACCTAATCGAGCAGCCCATGATGAGATAGCAGGAAGCGTTCTGGCAGAGCAGGTCAGCATGGATGTCATTTTGGAATCTGAAATGGGGGGGGGGGGAAGGGTTAGACAGCCAGTGATTTATCTTGCTTGGCTTGTTAGCAACATTCATGTTGGTCAGCCAATTCAGCTCACATGCCCGGTCCAGGAAAGTCAAGGTCATCACTCCCCCCACCCAACTTGCTTTCCAAAGCCACTGCCAAGTCTTCGGACAGATCACTGGGCAAGCAGAAACCACAACCTGAGACACAATGGTGTGGTTCTTTCTCTACAGTGCAAAGATGCAAAACAGATTAAATGACTGCAGATTCCCCCCAGCATTTTATGGAAACTTTTTGCAGCAATGTTGCCCAAGGGGCAAAGTAGCCCGACGTTTTTGGTAAAACCAGAGAGTTTGCAACCCCAGTAAACAGAGTTTGCTACAGTTGTGTCTTTGTCTTTATTTGTTTTGAATCTGTACCTGAACAGGCACTTAGCATGTTTAAGAAATGACAAAGGATAGCTTTACACATCAGGTTAAGACTGTAAAGAGCCTATGTTGTTTAAAACCATGCTGAAAGCATTCTCTCTCCATTCCAAGACAAGAAATTCAGCTTTATTAAAAGTCAAATACCTCAACAAAGAATTCTTACTGTTAGATAAATTGATTTATTGCTCAGATAAGCGTCCGGCACGCTTCCCCCATCGCAGGCCTCTGCATTCCAAGTGTTCGGCTCATAACCATGTTGTTCAACCCATTCATTTCCCTAATCTTTCATATCAGGAACCAACATCCCCAGCTCCAAAGTTAGCCTTCGGAGGTGGGGGACAGGTCTGTTTTTTTTGGAGACCAGCATGGCTCCTATTTAGGAAGTATATGCTGCACTGAAGAATTTAGGGGCCTGTTTTTACTAAGGCGAATATTGGTCCACAATACATCCGATATTAAAGGTTTTGCAAAGGAACAAGTTCCTCTCAATGCTGCACCAAGCTCCCTCCTTGCAGGTGGGTCCAAACCCTAAAATGGTTCTGGGACCACACCATCCCTCCGAACCAAATCCCACCCCACACTAGGTAATCCCTAAACCTAGACTACCCCCATTAAGGTCTTTGGGAAAAGGCTATAGCTTAGTGGTAGAGCATATTCTTTGGATGTATAAGGGCCCAGCATAATATTAACAAAATGAACAGCTTCTTCTTGGCCTCCAGCATCTGCCATCAGCACAAAGCCCTCCCTTGCTCTCCATAAGAGCCATAGTATCCACCAAGTTTCAAAACTGGAAAATATACTACCTGTAAAGAAAATATGCAACCAAAGAAAAACCACCACACACAGCACACCACAAGCCCAGGTAGTTTCATAACATGTGAGGCTGGAGCAGTGTGGAGACTGGACTACAAATTACAAAATTACAAATTACAAATCCCTGGTCTGAATTTCACGCCGGCCATGGGGCCGTACTTAAGTAAGCCACTCCCTCTCCCAAGAGTGTAACATGGGGAAAACAACAATCGCTACCTCACAGGGCTGTTGTAAGTATGGCAATAGGACCATGTACATTAAGCACTTTGAATGTTCTAAAGAGGCTAGGAAGTATTCTGCATTGTAGTAATGATGGGACACCCTCTGTCCTTTCCTCGTTGTCAAAGTTTGTAATAATAATAATTTTATTATCTATACCCCTCCCACCTGGCTGGGGTTCCACTTTCCTCGGCCACTCTGGGTGGCTTCCAGCACATAAAAAAACATAATAAAGGATCATACATCAAAAAATTCCTGATACAGGGCTGCCTTCAGAAGCCTTTGGAAAGTTGTGTATCTCCTTGACATCTGATGGGAGGGCGTTCCACAGGGCAGGTGCCGCTACCGAGAAGGCCTTCTACCTGGTTCCCTGTAACTTGGCTTCTCGCAGGAAGGAAACCGCCAGAAGGCCCTCAGCGCTGGACCTCAGTGTCCGGGCAGAACGATGGAGGTGGAGACACTCCTTCAGATATACAGGACCGAGGCCATTTAGGGCTTTAAAGGTCAGCACCAACACTGTGAATTGTGCTCGGAAACGTACTGGGAGCCAATGCAGGTCTTTCAGGACTGGTGTAGCGGAAGCTTTTAAGGAACCAGGGCAGGGCTTTGTCAACCAGAATATAAATACAGTGGTACCTCTGGTTACATACTTAATTCGTTCCAGAGGTCTGTTCTTAACCTGAAACTGTTCTTAACCTGAAGTACCACTTTAGCTAATGGGGCCTCCCGCTGCTGCCGCGCCGCCAGAGCACAATTTCTGTTCTCATCCTGAAGCAAAGTTCTTAACCTGAAGCACTAATTCTGGGTTAGCGGAGTCTGTAACCTGAAGCGTCTGTAACCCGAGGTATCACTGTACTAAAAAAAATGGAACTTAAAGGCTATCAAGGCAAGCCTCTGGTATCCCCGGTCAGCAGAGGGCTACTGCCCCCAGGCCCTGCTTGTGGGCTTGCCATGAGGGAACCTGGCCGGCCACGGCAAGAACAAGAGGCTGGCCTGGATGGGCCCCCGGGTTTGGCCTGATCCAGCTGCAGGGTCTCTTCTTAGGGCCTCAATTCTGACGCCAGGAGTTTTCGTACTGCTCTGACTGAGCTCACTTCCCTCCCATACAAACTCCCCCACCCCACTTCCTTCAGCCCAACAACACAGGGTGTGTGTGTGTGTGTGTGTGTGTGTGTGTGGTTGCGTCAGTCATGTGACTGTCGCCCCTGGTAATCCCTGGGGAGCCATAAATCCTCCCCGATCCCCTTGATCTCATCCCGCCTTTCATTCCAAAGGAGCGCCAGGGTCCGAACACGGCTCTCTCTCTCTCCCCTCCCCCACCCCCACAACAGCCCTGTGAGGTATCCTGGAGCTGTAGAGTCGGAAGGGGCACCCAGGGGTCATCTAGTCCAACCCCCTGCGGTGCAATGCATGGGGCTTAAACTAAGTGAAGCAGAGGGCGAGTCAATGTCACCCCCCCCCCAGAGAGCGGCCTCGAGGCCTGGTCCCCGTCCCCCCCTCCATCCCACCAAGGCCCTCAAGCCATGGCTCTAACCACTGGGTCATACAGCCGCCGCCCCACCCACCGCCCTCCAACCCCAGTCAGGACTCGAACCCGGCGCCCCACGTTGCTCGGAGAGCGAGGGCGACAACCGGCGGCCCTTCTCCTCCTCCTCCTCACCTGACGCGGCCGGCAGCCTCCTTCGCCCCTCCGACTCTCTCCCTCAGGCGTCGCCACGCCCCCTCCGAGCGCGCCCCGGCCAGGAAAGCCCCCTCCGCCCTCCGCCCTCCGCCGTCGCCCCTGGGGCTGCCCTCGCTCCGCCTGACGCCGCGCGACGCTTCCCCCGGCCCATTCTGAGGAGGAAAAAACCCCGCGAGGAAAGGGCGAAGCGCACCTTCGCGGGTGACAAATATCCACGTGAGGAGGAGGGCCGGGGGCGGCCGCGAGGGGGGAGTTTTCCATCAGGCATCGCCGCGGACACCCCTCGTCGTAGTCAAGAAGCGCCGGGGCGTCGCGGGAGGCCCCACCCCGCCCCCTGGGCCAGGGCCGCCTCCCGCCCTCAGTCCGCTCGCTCGCTCTCGCTCGACCTCCGCGCTCGGCCAAGATGGCGGCTGCTGTCCGGGCCATCGGGAGCCTCACGCGCTTCACGCCCGCCCTCAAGTACTGCCGGGCCCGGGGCTGCCGCTCAGGTGAGGCGGGGGGGGAGGGGAGAAGGGGGCGCCCGGGCCTCGTTTCCCGGGGGGGGAGGGGAAGGGGACCCCCCCCCGGCCCCGCTCCCCCCGGACCCTCCGGACCCCGTTCTCGGCCCCTGCTGCTGCTGAGAGGCAGGGGGTCCCCTGAAGGTCATCTGCACCTCCCCAGCCCTCCCCCCTCGTCGTCCCTTCCACTGCCATAGCTGCCAACTCCCCCACCCCCTTTTAAGGGAAATGCCCTTATTCCCAATAGGAAAGATATTAATAAAGAATATATCCTCTCCTGTCACCCTGAACAGTCCCACATTGGGGTCTATCCCCACTCTAGAATCTTATGATGCTATCCCAGGGCATAGCTGCCAACTTTCCCCCTTTTTTTAAGGGAAATGCCCTTATTCCGAATAGGATTCCTCGCAAGAAAAGGGAAACGTTGACAGCTATGATTGTGGCCTCTTTATTCTTTTAAGAGGAATTCAAGAGAACTTACCAGGAACTATACAGACTGAATTGTGTAATAGTGAGAGGCTCACACGAGCCTGCAGCCAGCTATCTGCTGTGCATGTAAAAAGGGGAATGTAGACTCTGCTAAGAAAAGGGACTTGCTAATGCAAGTTAGGAAGGATATTAATAAAGAATATGTCCTCTCCTGCCACCCTGAACACCCCCACATTGGGGTCTGTCCCCACGCTAGAATCTTATGATGCTATCCCAGGGCATAGCTGCCAACTTTCCCCCCTTTCTAAGGGCAATTCCCTTATTCTGAATAGGATTCCTCGCAAGAAAAGGGAAAAGTTGACAGCTATGATTGTGGCCTCTTTATTCTTTTAAGAGGAATTCAAGGGAAGTTACCTGGAACTACAATTCCATCTGAGGCAGACTGAATCGTGTAATAGTGAGAGCCTGCAACCAGCTATCTGCTGTGCATGTAAAAAGGGGAATGTAAACTCTGCTCAGTAAAGGGACTTGCTAATGCAAGTTAGGAAAGATATTAATAAAGGATATATGTCCTCTCCTGCCACCCTGAACACCCCCACATTGGGGTCTGTCCCCACTCTAGAATCTTATGATGCTATCCCAGGGCATAGCTGCCAACTTTCCCCCCTTTCTAAGGGCAATGCCCTTATTCCGAATAGGATTCCTCGCAAGAAAAGGGAAGAGTTGACAGCTAGGCCTTCCACCCTCTTCCCTCCACTCCCCCCCCCGGGCCCTGGCTGGGCTCCTCGCTTCCGCAACCACTGGCTGCCCAAAGGTCTCTCTAGCTGCCCCTTCCTTCTCTTTTTCCCCTTGTGCCTCCCCCAATGGAATCCTTTAAAAAATAGGTATATATTAAATATTTTGTTGATTTACGAAAGTATGTGCAATGTCTCTCTCTCTCTCCCGCCCCCCCCCCCCGGTAACATTTTTTACAGATCAGTTTCATTTGTTGAGACATTAGGAAGAAAAGGGGGAAAGAGGGGGGGGAGATGAGGGGGTGGGTGGCGATGTTTCTATTTTACTTACTAATTGTAGGGTTTGGTGTCAGTGTTGTTTTTGCAGGTTCTTTGCTGTTCACTTGTGTTCCTTTGGTGGTGAGAGAGGTTGGGGTTGGCCCAGGGTGTGGTTGTTTGTTTGTGATTGGCTGTGGTGATCTTTGTTTTCGTGTGTGAGTGGGGTGGGTGGATGTTTTGGATCAGGCTAGCCATATTGATTTGTATGCTGTTGGTGGATTTTTGTCGTTGTCTTGTTGGGCTGTGTATGTGATAAAGGGGAGACATACCGGGGTGAAGGCGTCTTCTTCTATTTGTCCCCGTGTCAGTTTCAGTTTATTGGTTAATTTTTCTAGTAGGGCTGTTTCCCATACTACTTGGTACCATTGGTCCATGCTTACTCCCCCCTATGGAATCCTTGAACGGTAGAGTTGGAAGGGACCCCCCCCTCAAAGGTCATCTGGTCCAACCCCCCCCCCCCGTGATGGGTCAGTGCACCTGGCTGCTAACCAGAAATTTGCTGGTTCTGGCCCACCAGGATGCTTGCCTTGCAGGGGTTGGACTAGATGACCCTCGAGGTGCCCTTCTAACTCTGCAATTCTGTGAATGCAGGAATCTCAGCTCAAGCCCCCGTGGCAGATGGCTACCCAACCTCTGCTTTAAAACGTCCAAGGAAAGAGAGTCCTCCGCTTTTCAAGGTAGACCATTCCAATGTCAAAACAGCTCTGACTGTCAGAAGGTTCTTCCTAAGGTTTAGTCGGAATCTCCTTTCTTGCAGCTGGAATTTGAGTCCTACCCTCCAGAGCAGGAGAAAGCAAGCTTGCTCCCATCTTCCATGGAACAGCCCTTGAGCTATTTGGAGATGTCTATCCTATATCTCAGTCTCCTCTTTTGATTATTTTACAAAAGTTATACACCGCTTGATTGTAAAAAAACAAACAAACAGCTCAGAGTGGTTTACAAAAAGATAAAACAGTAAAATCAAGGAAAATATTACAACCCAGCTTTAAAAAATAGAAAAGCTAAAATACTATAACCGATTAGGATTACCTCAACTTTCTAAGCATCTGGATAGGCTTGCGAAAACAGTACAGGGAGGGTGTCTGCTTGATCTCAATAGGCAGGGAGTTCCTAAGAGTGACTGTTCCAAAAGCAGAGGTGGTGAGCCTGTCAGCTGTGGGCAAAACTGGGCACCCAAATGTGGTGCTGAGCTGAGAGATTGAAACCTCTCAGCTCAGCACCGTGATGTGGTGACTGACTTTGCCAGACCTTGCATATGTGCATGAGAGTGACATTTGGCCATTGGAGGATTGGCCAACCCTTAAGTAGTAGTAACAATTATTATTTATACCCCGCCCATCTGGTTTTAAGTATGTCCTGTGGGTCAAAATCCTTAGCTTCTCCCATTCTAAAGAATTTGGGGACTCAGAGGGAACTGGGAGACCCTGAATTCATGCTAGCGCTGCAGGATTATGGGACATGTGGAAGTGCCTCACTGTTGTATCAGACTTGAGTGCATTCTGGTCCAGCATCCTGTTTCTAATAACAGCCAGCCAGATACTTTTGGGGAGCCCACAAGCAGGGTTTGAAGGCTGCAGACCTTCCTGGCTGAATATCCCCATAATCCGAAAGGTTTACCTGGTGTTTCTGCTTAGCTGTCACAGCTAATAGCCGTTGGTAGGTCTTTTACCAATAGCTGTTGGTAGGTCTTTTACCAATGGATTTATGTAATCCCCTTTTAAAGCCATTCAAGAAACTCTACTATTCTGGGACCGGCAGTAAGGAATCATGTAGGAATCATGTAGGCAGTAAGGAATCATCAGACAAAGCAGGTATATAATCCAGCTTTCCATACCCAGCTGTGATCAGCCAGATTCTACTGGAGAAAAGCATGTAGACAACAACTTCCTTTTCTGCCAGTCGAGTAGCCGATACTTGGAACTGCAGTTTCTCTCGACAAAAAAGATTAAATTCAGTTACAGCAGAGTGTTTCCCTGACAGATATTCCTCACAGCTCTCTGCTCAAAAACACAAAGTTCGCAAGGAAAGACGTTGAGGACTAGTGTAGACTTGTGTGTTCTTTTGTGTATCAAGTTATGAGGATTTTTGGGGGGGGGTGACACGGGGGTGAACTGTTTCCTTCGCACCCTGCTTGTGAACACCCCCCATGGCACTTCAGGGGGGTGCATTGTGTGCCTGGACCAGAGGGAGCTTTTGGCTTGATCCCCAAAAGTGCATGTCTTAGGATGGCTTATTCTGGGAAAATGAAATAGACAGTATTTGCCTTGCATCAGAAAAACAGCATAGTGGGTACCTGTCTAGGCTTCCTGGGGAGAGACACCTCCACGTGTCCTTCAAAAGTGGTCTTGGTTGTACGGGCAGAGTCAGGTTGCTTCCTTTCTAAATTTCATCCTTTTGTTATCTGAACATGCTGGGCATCTTCCAGGCCTTCGTTAACTGCAAATCGAAGGACACTTTCTAATCCTGTTAAATGTGTGCAGTCTCCCAGGTTTCCTCTGTGCCCAGGCCTGTATTTTTTTTGTTGTAGTTGGATTTAAAGCCATCTCCTCCTAAAGTGCAACTTAAAAAACACACAAAAACCCCAACCTTCTGCAGAGTTTCTTCTAAATGGCAGTACAGTCGTACTTTGCATCTCGAACGACTTGCAAGACAAATGTTTCGGCTGCCGAATGCCGCAAATCCGGAAGTGATTGTTTCGGTTTGCAAATGTTCTTTTGAACCCAAACCTCCGTCACGGCTTCCGATTGGCTGCAGGAGGTTCCTTCAGCCAATCAGAAGCCACACCTTGGTTTCCGAACTGTTTTGGAAGTTGAACGAACTTCCGGAACGGATTCCGTTCAACTTCCAAGGTACCACTGTACAAGAAATATTTGGTCCTGCATGGGGAAGGCCCTTGTTCTCCAGGGTTTGTGTTTCTGGGAGAGGGAAGTTTCTGGAAAACAAGATGGGGAGAAGGGTTGATGTAGTCATACCGAACGCTGTGTTGCAACATAACATTTGGCGATTGCCATGAAATGGCCTGCAGTCTGGAGCCTCTTCGTTCATTGTCAGGTTGTGGCAAGCTCAGAAGCTGCTCTGGGCTTGAGCTGAATGGCGTTTGCTCGTATGAGATGACTGATCCTCTTTCCTGCTACCTCGCTTGTGTATAAGCAGCCAGAGAAGCAGTAAGCATTAGGAACCCTAAAAACAGTGCAAGGCTTCTTTGTAGCAAAAAGGCACTATCTTGACACTTCTATATTGTGTCACAGAGAAGGTCTGATTTTAAAATATTTGCTTTCAAGGTGGCGGGGGGGCACTTACCACTATTGGGCCTGCCTAAAGGCTCATCCACACTGTTGCTTGACCTGTATTTTGGCCATATTGTGTCCCGAAAAGTTCCCCAGGGTCCGACAGCTTTTCTCAATGTTGCCCAGCTCTGCCTTACGGAAATCCGAAATTGCTTGCTGAATTGAAGATCTGTTAAACAAAATCTATCTTTGGATTTTCTGTGTATCTGAGAAGATCCACTTCAGTGGGCAAGACTGTCCAGGGACACAACAAAGACGAAAGTTTTTTGGACCCCGGGGGAATTAATCTGTACAGAAAATATGATTAAATATTATCGAAATTTGGGTCGAGCAAAAGTGTGGATGAGGCCTTTGCAGTGAAGCAGCTTGGTTTTTGTGATGCTAGCTCGAGCGCCTGGGCAAGAAAGGGGCAGGTCCTTCACGTCCCAATAAGCATTTGTGAGCAGTGCATTTTCATCTGCACAGAATATATGAAACATAACTCTGGCAGATAACTCTGGCATCTTTCTGAGCTGGCTCTGCTCTCAAGATAGCAGGAGCCCTCCAGCCCCCGCCCCCCCCCGAAGAGACTCCCTGGCAATTTCATCAGGTGCCGTGTCCAACCTACAAAGTGCCCGCATTTATGGGCACGGCATGATGTGGGTGAAAGGTCCTTCCCTTTCCACTCTGGAAATGTGGAGCAAAGGACATGGCGCACCTCCAGCTTTGGGGCTGGGTCACGTGACCAGCTTGCGCAACGCAGCATATTTGGCCTCTGATATGGTGGCTCCCCCTCCCCTCAGATGGACTTGGGACCCTCTGGAACGGGCTGCCGTGTCTTGTTAACACAATGGATAGATCAGATCAAGTTTCAGAGTTTCACTTAATAATTAGCAATGCTCAGACTTCCAAGTGTATGTTGGGAAACCATGCGTGGAAAAGGCTCATAGCAAACACTGTGAAACGCCAAACCTGCCATGATGGCTTGTGTAAACATGTGCAAGGCGATGTTGAGTTTTCAAGTCCTTTAAACCAGGGTGGATAAAAATCCATTGGGTTTTTTTGATTTAAAATGGATTTTTTAAAAAAAACACCAGATTTTTTAAAAATTAAATGCTTTTGGAGGAAAATAGAGTTTTCTGTTTAAGTTACATTATAGTCCAAAGGCTATTCATCAGGAAATAAGGATTTGTTTTAAGTTTTTCACGTGTGCCAAAACTCAGTCTAAGTTTTTTTTTAAAAAAAACAATAAAACCTTTAACAGCATCGGATACATATGCTATAATGTTATTGTTTTAGTTAAAGAAATTGTTTAAATTGTTACTGAGGAAATTATTATTTTTCTCCTTCCAATAAAGTACAGCAGAAAAGTTGTCCAGATATAAACAATAATTTCATAATTATCTGTCGATATATTTCTAATAGTATAATCAAATCAGTAATTTCTGATATAACTGTAAAAGCTACTCTGAAAATTTATTATTCCAGAAATGAAACCTTCATCTGGTTGTAAATATCAAGATGATACCAGCAAGAATGAGTCTTTCTGTAAAAAAATTATTTAAATCAAGTCTTACTGACTAGTGATTTAAATCAAATCCACCCTGCTTTCAACTGAGCCTCATCACTCAGAAAGAGACTTTGCCTGACGGCACCAGCAGGGATGGGAAATGTTCTGATTTATTTGCTGGTCCAAAGTAACTCCTGAAATCTCTCTTTGTCTCAGGTTATGCCTGCCGAAACCTCAGCACGTCCTCCCCTCTTAAGTGTAAGTCAGTTCTTGGGTCTGGTGGGGGTTGGTGGCAATGACGGGGGTTCTGCCCTGGTTGAAAGAAATCTGTCAGAGAAGGCGAGTTTGCTGGGGGACGGTGTTTCGGGTTACGTTTTTCACCCTTGTAGTAATAACAAGGAGACCGTAGTGACTTCAGTGTAGTTGGGGGGGAGGAACCTTTTCCCCTCCAGGATCAACCTTGCAGGCCTATTTTTTTAAAATCATTTTTATTGATTTTCCAATAAAAACAGCCAGTCAACATATCGGCATCATAATCCAATTAAAAACAATAAACTAAAATAAAAAAATGTCCAAATTGTAATTATTAATTTTTCCGGGCTCCCCATAGTCTGGACCTCTGAAGCTGTCTCCAAATCTTCATTCCTGCCTCTTCTCATTGTTTTCATATTTTCCGCCTTCTGATCTTAACACTTTAAAGTTCTCCGTCCCTGGCTATGCGATTCTCAGTCATGTCAAAAATCATATGTCCTTTCATCCATCGAAGACAACCTTGCAGGCCCAATTTGACAGGTGGATGGGGCCACCCACATGTCCTCACACAACACTGTTGTGATGTCACATGATTGACAGGTGGGTGCAGCCCCCCACCTCTCAAAATCCCCTCCATGGCCTTGCAAAGCACCCTTTGGAGCAATCGCCACCTCTCCTATTTTAAATAGCGCTTTGCTCTGCTTCTCCATTAAGTGGGTTTGTGCCAGCAGTGGCACATGATGATCTTTCCCTCTTCTGTCTCTCTGGGGAGCTGGGTGGTGGCAGCGGCAGGGAGATCCAAAGGAGGTGATAACGAGAGAGGCTGGCACCCATGACATCCAGATGTGCCCATGAGCCTAAAATGATTGGTGGCCCCTGTCCTAAGTTTTGTTTTTGTTTTTGTTTTGTTTTTTTTAAATAATTTTTTATTAAGGTTTTAAATAAACAAAAAAGAAAAACAACACACACAAAAAACAATACATAACTTAACAATAAAAACACAAAACATAACAATTAAAAACAAACTCTCTTTTCCATTTCCAATTTTAAATTACTTATTTTCTGGACTTCCTCATACCTCCCTCTTTTGTATTCCAATCCACATTATTTGTCCAGCAGTTTCTTTTCCACTTTTTTAATCTCAATCTTTAATTTAATATAACGTTAAAATATATAACTTCAACTTTTTTAAACCTAATCCTTGATCTTAATGTCATATAGCTTTAAATTTTTCCCTTTTATTATCAAATTTCCATTTCTTTAAACATCTTTAATCTTGATCTTTAATCTTAATCTATCCTTAACTTTAACCTGTACAGCTGGAAACCACTTGTTTTCAGTCCAACATCACTCTAACATTCCTTAATTTTGCAGTGTTTCTGAAGATAGTCTTTGAATTTCTTCCAGTCTTCCTCCATCGACTCTTCTCCCTGGTCACGGATTCTACCAGTCATTTCCGCCAATTCCATATAGTCCATAAGTTTCATCTGCCATTCCTCCAGCGTGGGAAGTTCTTGTGTCTCCCTGTCCTAAGTTTTGTTGAAGTCCTGCATGAAATAATAATAAATATAGAATCATAGAATCTTAGAGTAGGAAGGTACCCCGAGGGTCATATAATCCAACACCCTGCAATATAGGACCCTCAACTAAAGCATCCAAGACAGATGGCCATCCAACCTCTGTTTAAAAACCTCCAAGGAAGGAGAGTCCATCACCTCCCAAGGGAGTCCGTTCCACTGCCAAACAGCTCTTACAATCAGAAGGTTTTTCCGAAAGTTTAGTCAGAATCTCCTTTCTTGCAACTTGAAGCCATTGTTTCAAGGAGAAAACAAGCATGCTCCATCCTCTGTGGGACAGTCCTTGAGATATTTGAAGATGGCTCTCATATCTCCTGTCAGTCTCCTCTTTTCCAGGCTGAACATACCCAGCTCCTTCAACCATTCCTCATCAGGCTTGGTTTCCAGACCCTTGATCATCTTGGTTGCCCTTCTCTGCACACATTCCAGCTTGTCAACATCTCAAATTGTGATGCCCAGAATTGGACACAGTATTCAAAGTGTGGTCTGACCAAGGCAGAATAGAGTGGGACTATTCTTTCATTTGGGACGCGGGTGGCGCTGTGGGTTAAACCACAGAGCCTAGGACTTGCCGATCAGAAGGTCGGTGGTTCGAATCCCCATCATGGGGTGAGCTCCCATTGCTCGGTCCCTGCTCCTGCCAACCTAGCAGTTCGAAAGCACGTCAAAGTGCAAGTAGATAAATAGGTACCGCTCCGGCGGGAAGGTAAACGGCATTTCCATGCGCTGCTCTGGTTCGCCAGAAGCGGCTTAGTCCTGCTGGCCACATGACCCGGAAGCTGTACGCCGGCTCCCTCGGCCAATAAAGCAAGATGAGCGCCACAACCCCAGTCGGCCATGACTTGACCTAATGGTCAGGGGTCCCTTTACCTTTACCTATTCCTTCATTTGACCTGGACACTAGACTTCTGTTGATGCAGCCTAGAATAGCATTAGCTTTTTTTGCTGCTGCATCACACTGTGGACTCATGCTCAGCTTGTGGTCCACCAAGACCCCTAGATCCTTTTCACATGTACTGCTAGTAGGCCAGGTTTCCCCTCATCCTATATTTGTGCATCTGGTTCTTCCTGCCTAAGTACAGAACCTGACATTTTGACATTTGCCCCTATTGAAATGTCCCTATAAATCTCTCTTTTCCCCCACTCCAGCAAGAAGCCATGTTAACTATGACATCAAAGGAGATGTTGCTGTCGTGCGCTTTAACTCTCCAAATTCCAAGGTAGGTTTTCTTGTCCTCAAGCAGTTTAAACTGTGCAGAGAGGTTTAAAGGGGTGCCTGGGAGTCATGGAGATAGAAAGGAGGGAGATGGTATGCCAGACCTAATAGAAGGGTGTGCTGCCGGCTGCTTACGAGTACATTTCAAAGCTTCAAGACATTTGGCATGCCACCGCCTTCCTGATGCTGTTCCATGTTGGCGGGGACAAGCAAGGGCCACTCTCTTCCAGAGTGGGAGCTTGCCCTTTGCCCGCCTTGGCTTCAGCTTGCCTGTTCATTTCCACCAGGTCAACACCCTCTCCAGGCAACTGCAAGATGACTTTTCCGCCGTAATGAACGAAATCTGGGCCAACGAGGCCGTCAGTAGCGCCGTCCTGATCTCGTCAAAACCCGGCTGCTTCATTGCTGGTGCAGACATCAAGTAAGTTCCACCGGGGCGGGAAGAGGGGTCCCATTGGGTGGAGAAATGGGCAAACCGGTTGCGTGCTTCGGGGCAGCCTTTGCCCGCTTGCTGCCCTCCAGATGTGCTGGGCTCCCATCAGCCACAGCCTCCCCTAATGGGAGCTGCAGTCCAGAACATTGGAGGTGCGCCAAGCCGGCAAAGGCTGCTTTGGAGAATGGCTTCCCAATCTTTTCGGGTCTGTGGGCACGTTTGCCAATGGGGCTGGCTGCTGTGGACACCACACACACACACACACATTGCAACCTGCTCTGTTGGCTTTCAAACCTTGTTTTGGTGGAGGGGACTCTGGGTGTTGAGTTGCGGAAGTCAGTTGGAAGTTCACCACACCTCAACCTGTGTGAGAGTAAGCGGAGGCCCAGCAGAGGCCTCAGAGATTTCCTATTCCCTTTCCCCCCCCCCCCCCAATTTTTTTTATTAGTTTTCACAATATTATAAACAATCAAACAAACACACAAGACAAACAAACATAAATCATAGCCTTATTGAAAATTACACTTATTAACTTTGTTAAGTGACTTCCTCGCTTTCCCTTGCTTGAATTTCATTGCATGTCCTTTTAACGGTTTTCTAAATTCCAATTCTTATGAAATTTAACTTAAACATTAACATCCTTAAATCTTCACCTTATGGAATTAAACATACTAATTCATCACTTAACATAAATAAAATCCTAAGCCAATTAAGTATCTGCAAGCTGTTTTCAGTTAATTTAACTTAACAAATTTAACTAGTTAATCATTAAATTTATTCCGCTCTTCCTGATACTCCTCCTCCTTCTGGTCACGGACTCTTCCGGTTAGGTCGGCTAGCTCCAAAAAATCCATCATCTTCATCTGCCATTCTTCTGTTGTTGGTAATTCTTGGGTTTTCCACCTTTTAGCTAACAAAATACGAGCAGCAGTTGTGGCATACAAAAATAATTTAACATCTTTCTTGGGCAATTCCAAACCTGTTATTCCAAGAAGAAAGGCCTCTGGTTTCTTTATAAACATATATTTCAACATTTTTTTCAATTCATTATAAATCTTTTCCGAGAAGTCTTTCACCTTGGGACAGGTCCACCACATATGATAAAAGGTTCCTTCCTTTTCTTTACAGTTCCAACATATATTGTCACAATTATGATATATCTTTGCTAATTTTACAGGAGTCAAATACCATCTATACTTCATTTTCATTATATTTTCCTTTAACAGAGTACATGCGGTGAACTTGACCCCTTTCTTCCACAATCTTTCAGAGATTTCCTATTCCCAGCAGCTTCTTACAGAGTTCCCAGTTAAGGAAAAGCTCCTCTCCCATACAGTAGCACAGTGTTTATTGCTAACACTGTCACCATCCTAGTTGACGCTGCTGTGCCTAACCCATAGCCTCTTCCCCTGACTCTCACAGATTCAGAGTCAGACCCCAACAGCAAACAGGACATGCAAGACAAGACAAGCAACAGGACATAATGAAAGCAATGCCCTAGATGGGAGCCTTCTCGGTAGTGGCGCCTGTCCTGTGGAACGCCTTCCCTTCAGATGTGAAGGAAATAAGCAGCTATCCTATCTTTAAAAGACATCTGAAAGCAGCCCTGTTGAGGGAAGTTTTTAATATTTAATGCTGTATTGTTTTTAACACTCGATTGGGAGCCGCCCAGAGTGGCTGGGAAAACTCAGCCAAGTGGGCGGGGTATAAATAATAAATTATTATGATATTATTATCCCCGCCTGCCACTGCTTCAGATTGGAGTGGCTACTGCCCTATCCGTAGTTGGCTGGTGAAGGGTGCCTGTTTTGCAGAGCCTTGGTTGCACAGAGGTCTACTTGGGACCCAGAGCAGTAGCACCCGCCTCCCTTCTTACTTACTAGCTGGTGACAGGTAGTCCAGAGGTAGCTATCTCTTCACAAGTGAGATGTTAGGACCCTGCAGGAACAAAAGCCGACTCTTGGGGAAATACCTCCAGAAAGGAAGTCCCCTGAGAGGTTGGGCCAGTTCACACTGTTAAAGTTTGTGGGTCGTAAATCCTTTGACCCACGGAGTCTGCTGCAACGGCACTGCAATAAATTAGATTTATTTCCACTCCGACAAATTTCAATGGCGCCCACACACTTCCACTCGCGCGCTGCCACTCTTCTCAGTTGTCGGACGTTAGCAGAGTTCACACGCAGCGTAAGAGGGCTTTGTCTGTGTGGTGTCTTCAATAACTCAGCTCAACACCAGTGCTTCTAATCTAACACTCTTTATTTAGAAGCATACAAAAACGGAAATGAAAAACCTACAGAATCTAGCTGCATGCCTGCAGCTTTCTGCCTCTAACAAAACGAAACTACCTTGCTCACATTCTCAGACAGACTGCTCTCTGCAGCCCCCAGAGAGCATAGATCAAAGGAAAATGCCCGGATCATGTGGGCAGTGCACCCAGTTAATAAGAACGCTTCCTAGAGTGTTAACTCTTAGCTGTCCAGAACCACAACACACACCCCACACACTCCCTCACATGCACCAGGGTCTGGGACAGCAGATCTGTGTTGCAGCAGAGAGTCTGATAAAGCGAGGAGACGGTTGCGCCCAGTTGCAGCACACACCTGCTTCCCTAGCAGCAGTCACACAGAGTTGGGTGAAGGAGGAGCCCTGTGTCACTGGGCAGGCAGCTTGAATTGCTTCTCTGCAGAGGTAGAGGGTGGATGACTTTGTAAGTTGGGCAGCGGTGCGCCTCATTCACAGCCACGAAACTCTCTCTTTGTCCTGCCTGTAGCATGATTGAGGCCTGCCAGTCCAGCCAAGAAATAACTCTACTTTCTCAGGAAGGACAGAAGATGCTGGAGAAGCTTGAGAAATCGCCAAAGCCCATCGTTGCTGCTATCAGCGGGTCCTGCCTTGGGGGAGGACTAGAGGTAGGGAGCAGCCGGGAAAGCCTCTTCTCCATAATGAAAGGGAGAATGGTGTGCGTGTGACTGTGTTCTCTGCATTTGCCATAAGGGAAGGATCCTGGCTCACCTCCAGACCAGCTGCTCTGCGTCCAAAAGGCCCTGGTCTCAGTCCCCAGCATCTCCAGTGTGGGAGAGCCAGTGTGGTGTAGTGGTTAAGAGCGGTGTTACTCGTAATCTGGTGAACCAGGTTTGCTTCCTGTAGCATCACAGAATTGTAGTGTTGGAAGGGAGCCAAAGGGTCATCGGGTCCAGCCCCATGGAAATCCTCAGCCAGGCCATTGGCTCACCTAGCCAAGGGCTCTGCAGACTCTGGCTAGCAACAGTTTCCCACTACACCAGCCAGCGTGGTGTAGTGGATAAGAGTGGTAGACTTGTAATCTGGTGAACTGGGTTCACTTCCCCATTCCTCCACCTGCAGCTGCAGCTGCTGGGTGACCTTAGGCTAGTCACACTTCTCTGAAGTCTCTCAGCCCCACTCACAGAGTATTTGTTGTGGGGGAGGAAGGGAAAGGAGAATGTTAGCCGCTTTGAGACTCCTTCGGGTAGTGATAATGTGGAATATCAAATCCAAACTCCTCTTCTTCTTCTTCTCTTCTTCCATGGAGGGCTGGGAACGCCCAGTCCTGTCCAAACCTCCTGAGAGCCCTTGACCATTCTAAGCCAGATGAACGCAACCGCCTGACTGTGCATTCAGGAAGCTCCCTGTGTTCTCTTTCCAGGTTGCCATTGCTTGCCAGTACAGAATAGCAACCAAGGACAAGAAGACTGTCCTGGGAACCCCAGAGGTGCTGCTGGGGCTGCTGCCGGGGGCAGGAGGCACCCAGAGGCTCCCCAAGATGGTGAGTGGGTGAACACCCCACCCAGAGAGGGAGGGAGTCTGCCTTTCCAGCATCCCTGCTCTTCTGGCATGTAAAACTCATTTTCCTTCCGCGTTTCAGGTGGGGCTTCCTGCTGCCTTTGACATGATGCTGACCGGAAGAAACATCCGCGCTGACAGAGCGAAGAAGATGGGGCTGGTGGACCAGCTGGTGGATCCTCTAGGTTAGTTGGAGACGCTTCAAGGTGCACACACCTGTTCCGTGGCCTTGCACCTGGCTTGACGTGGTCTGTGACGTTGCAGGCCCCAAAGCAGGGGCGGGGAACCATCGCTGAGCTGCAACTCCCGTCAGTCGCAGCAAATACAGCCAGCGGCCAGGGATGCTGACAGGACTTGTAGGGCAGCAACACCTGCAGGGACAAAAGCCCCTGAGGCTGGAGGGGGGAAGCATATCCTGAAGCCGCTGCCGCAAGCAATCTCGCTGCCACATTCTGTCTCTGGGCCAACCACTGCAGTAATTCAGCCATGTGGTCAAGCTGTCGCAGTCTAGGAACGTCTGCGGCTGCCTTAAACAGTCGACCAAAGGCTCCAGTGAGAGAGCTGGATGCAGGATTCTCCCTTAGGGAGTCTGTCTCCTTTGAATGCACCTTCGCTTCCTGCTAAAACAGCACCTCTGCCTTCGCAGGGCCAGGGATCAAGAGCCCCGAGGAGCGGACGCTGGAGTACCTGGAGGAAGTGGCCATCACCTTTGCCCGAGGCCTCGCCAAGAAGACGATTTCGCAGAAAAGGAACAAGGGGCTGATGCAGAGTGAGTGGCCTGGCCTGGCCTGGCTCCGGGGGCAAGCTGCCCTGGCCCTTGGCCTCCCTGGGGTCGGCCCCCTGGGCCGTTTCCTCCCTTGAACCTGCTTTGCGTTGCCTTGCAGAGATGATGGACTATGCCATGGGCATTGCCTTCGTGCGGCAGCAAGTCTACAAAACGGTGGAGGGCAAAGTGCGGAAGCAAACGAAAGGCCTCTACCCGGCTCCCCTTAAGATCATCAAGGTGAGGGCCATCTGTGCGCATGAGGGAGGGCAGAGGGACCTCTGTGCCAGGGTGTGAGTGTTGGGATACTGCTGGGGAGACGGGGGCATTTGGCAGGTCCCCAGCTGGCTCCAGCCACCGGCCGGCAGCTTGCCGATCTCCGGTTCCTGGAACAGCATCAATCAGCGGACAGAGACATGTGTAAGCGTATTTACAGCATTTATTCAGCATAGTTTAGGAACAAAGGAAAAAACATGTCTGCTTCCCTTCATGTCCAGCAAAACAGCAGGAAAACAAAAGCCATATACAAACGGAAGTTCCCACCAAGCCTGTGCTGGAAGTAAACAGGCGTGTGACACACAGCAGTCATGCCTGCTCCTTTTAAGGTGGAACGGAACTATATCCTAACAGTGAGCACACTTGGTTTCTGCCCTGCGTGTGGCAAAACACTGGCATCTCTAGTCCTGCCCGTCTTTAGGTGTGGTTGGACGAGTTGACCTTGGACCCACCCAACTTGCATGGCCAGTAGCCAGGATGGCTGTCCTCTGCCGGCACAGTTGGCAGGGGATTGAATTAACTTGGGGTCTCTTCCAACTCAGCAATTCTATGAGGCAGGATACCAGCGGCTGGTGATTGCAGAGTGCTATGGTGCCCCCACAGACTCCACCATCCCTGCCTCAGAGTTTCCATTTGTCTAATACTATTCTGTTTGATTCCTGTGGCATTTAAGAAGTCTGGCCATATAGGCAGCCGGTCCTCCTGCCGGCTTTCATCGTGATTTTTTATCGTGATTCCCACCATCCTGAAGCGCAGGCAGGAAGGGATCAGCGAGGGCTGGGCTGCGGGGTCTGTCTTCATCAGCACCGGCTGAAGGGGGAGGCCTGCCAGCAGATGTGGGTGCCTTGTTGGCACTGGCTGAAAGGGTCTCTGGTGCATTCCTGCCCCTACCCACCCACTTGCCTCCTCACCTTCCTTGCCCTGCCTTTCGCCGTTCCTTTCCTGCTGTTTTTAATCTCCACTTGTAAACCATCAAGACTGCCTTACCGCAGATAGGCCCACTCAAGCCACTGCTACCCTTTGAAACTCCCTGCCTCTTGATACCAGGCAGATGCCTTCACTGTACTCTTTTCGGTGCCTGCTAAAAACAGTCTTGTTTAGACAAGCCTACCGAGATATTTAAGGGACGCGGGTGGCGCTGTGGGTAAAACCTCAGTGCCTAGGACTTGCCGATCGTATGGTCAGCGGTTCGAATCCCCGCGGCGGGGTGAGCTCCCGTCCTTCGGTCCCAGCTCCTGTCCACCTAGCAGTTCGAAAGCACCCTTAAGTGCAAGTAGATAAATAGGTACCGCTTTATAGCGGGAAGGTAAACGGCGTTTCCGTGTGCTGCGCTGGTGCAGGCTCACCAGAGCAGCTTCGTCACGCTGGCCACGTGACCCGGAAGTGTCTCCGGACAGCGCTGGCCCCCGGCCTCTTAAGTGAGATGGGCGCACAACCCTAGAGTCGGACACGACTGGCCCGTACGGGCAGGGGTACCTTTACCTTTACCGAGATATTTAGAAAACTGATGTGAGTTTTTAATCTTCTTTGAGTCTGTTGTTATTTTATCTTTTTGAAAGTTTTAAGTTGTTGTTCTTACTGATAATTTTGTTGCTTTGCCTTTTTTTTTTTTTTTTTTGTAAGCCGCTTTGAGGCTTGTTTGTTTTGCAATCAAGCAGCGCATACATTGTAGGAAATAAATAAATGTTAAACCACCCTGGGCGTTTCAAACTGAAGGGCGGTATAGAAATGTTTCAAATAACCCAAGATGTTGTTCCTCTTTACTTTAGGTTGTGAAGACAGGGTTGGAACAAGGAAATGAAGCTGGCTACCTTGCAGAATCCCAGGTAAGCCTTTTATTGCATGTCACTTTGGACATTGAACTTTGTAGTCTGTGCTTAAAGGGAGACGGACTGACGGACTCCGTTGAGAGATGTAGTGTTAGATAAGAAGGTCCCCCCGCCCTCGCCAGCAATCTGTACAAAATAATCACCTCCGAATGCCTCAAACAAGTCACCGTATTTTTCACTCCATAAGACGCACCTAGTTTTTAGAGGCGGAATGCAAGGAAAAAAATATGCTTTAAAGGGAGCGCTGAGCAGAGCCTGTCCGCATCCCAGGCTCTGCTCAGCACTCCCTTTCACGAGCCGCGTGGAGTGTGTGTGCGGCGCTTGCAGGCTTTTCCCAAGGAGGGAGAAGGGACTGACGGGCTCCACGCGGCTCTTTAAAGGGAGCGCTGAGCAGAGCCTCCCACCTGCATTCGCTCCATAAGACGCACACACATTTCCCCTTACTTTTTAGGCGGGGAAAAGTGCTTCTTGTGGAGCGAAAAATACGGTAAACCACAAACGACAAACCTTTGCATGAAGTCCTGATCTGCCTGGCTCAGTTTTCTCGTGGTGGGGTGGGGTGGAGACTGAGAAAAAGACTTAATTCCCCCCTTAGCAACCCTCCCTTAGGACTTCACCAGGGGGAAGCCCACCTCACGGTTGCAAGAGCTTCTCAGCAAGAGGCATCCCGTTCGAATCACAGCAGAGGCCTTAACTGTTCACATGGTGTCTGATCACAAGACCTGGGTGCTCAGAGGTCCTGTTCAGGTTTCCAGTGAGTCCACAGCGTTGTCTTGGTGCCAAATGTCACACCAAAGTCCCATGTTTTTTGCTGGGGGGCTTGTAGAAGAGGGTGGGGAGGAGGACCAGGCGGCCAGGAGAAGGAGGGGGCTTGGGAAGACTGGGAAGGGCAAGAGCAGGCTGGGCATGCAAGGCCACTGTGATGGGTCAAGGAGGGGCAGGGTTTGTAGGAAAAGGAAAGGAAGGGAGCCCAGGAGTGCTCCTGTGGCCTGGGAGTGGAGGAGATGACGGCAGCATCTAGGGCTGCAGTAGCTAAATTACTCACTTAAGCTCCCATTTGGAGTGACTTAAGGGAAGCATGGGACGCGGGTGGCGCTGTGGGTTAAAGCACAGAGCCTGGGGCTTGCCGATCAGAAGGTCGGCGGTTCGAATCCCTGCGACGGGGTGAGCTCCCGTTGCTCAGTCCCTGCTCCTGCAAACCTAGCAGTTCGAAAGCACGTCAAAGTGCAAGTAGATAAATAGGTACTCCTCTGGCGGGAAGGTAAACGGCATTTCCGTGCACTGCTCTGGTTCGCCAGAAGCGGCTTAGTCATGCTGGCCACATGACCTGGAAGCTGTACGCCGGCTCCCTCGGCTAATAAAGCAAGATGAGCGCTGCAACCCCAGAGTCAGTCACGACTGGACCTAATGGTCCAGGGTCCCTTTACCTTTACCTTTTAAGGGAAGCAGCTGCTGCTGGAGAGGAGCAGAGAATTGTTACGTTTCCTTACAGTTTATTTATATGCCACATTTCAGCCGAAAAAGACACCCCAAACAGCGCAAATGCAAATGCAAGCAGACCAATGGAAATGCAATACAATAAAAACAAAACAAAACCTTAACACTACAAAAGTCCAGGCGACTACCCACTTATGCGGGGGTTAGGTTCCAGGCTCCCACGCACATAAGCAGAATTGTGTAAATTGGGGACGCCTTCTAAACTAAGGTTGCCAGATTTTTTCCAGTGAATCCGGGGACACTTTTCAACTTCCTACTGAATAGGTGGATTTTGTCAGGGGACTGTTTTGTAAATCTGGGGACTGTTCCTGGGAAATGGGGATGTCTGGTAACCTTATTCTAAACCCCCTTCAAACGCCCTCTCTGCCATTCTCTCTGCCATCCGTACCAAAAATACCATATCCCATAATATCTGCAACTAGAGTTGAAGCTGGAGGGATGCGTGGAAAAGCAGCTGGTGCCTGCATTGGCTCTTAGGCAGGGAGGCTGAGCAGCCGAAACAAAGCGCTTCTGCGAATCAGGTCTCTTTGAGGTTTCTTTTGCCCTCACTGACACCCTCTTTGGGCTGGGAGGGGCTCTTCATGAGAGGGTCTCTCTCCCACTATTTCTGTGCTTGAATTGAATTGCTTAATTATTTCCTGCTGCTGCACATATATTCGGTCAGGTGTGAGTAAAAGTAAAGGGACCCTGACCATTAGGTCCAGTCGTGGCCGACTCTGGGGTTGCAGCGCTCATCTCGCTTTACTGGCCGAGGGAGCCGGCGTACAGCTTCCGGGTCATTTGGCCAGCATGACTAAGCCACTTCTGGCGAACCAGAGCAGCGCACAGAAACGCCATTTACCTTCCCGCCGGAGTGGTACCTACCGTATTTTTCACTCTATAAGACGCACCAGACCATAAGACGCACCTAGTTTTTAGAGGAGGAAAACAAGAAAAACCGCCAGAGCGGTACCTATTTATCTACTTGCCCTTTGACGTGCTTTCGAACTGCTAGGTTGGCAGGAGCTGGGACCAAGCAACGGGAGTTCACCCCGTCGTGGGGATTCGAACCTCCGACCTTCTGATCGGCAAGTCCTAGGCTCTGTGCTTTAACCCACAGCGCCACCTGCGTCCCAGGTGTGAATAGAATGCACTAATATGCATTCATTTTGCTGCCATAAAGGCAGCAGATTACTCCCCACAAAAACATTAAAGGGAATGCCAGAACCAGTCTTTTAAATGACGCTTCTTCCTTTGAACGGTACCAGAGAAGAGGTGGGGCAAAGCTGGTGGAATAGCTTTGCCCCCAAGGTCTGGCCCCTGTAGCAAATCATGTCTGGCATCCTCGGTGACCCCTTGGCTTGAATGCAGAAGCCGTTTGCCCTGGTCGCTTCGGCCTGCACTCTAGTGAGCTGTTCTCACCGCTGCTTAGAAGCTCCTGGGCTGGAAAGAATAATAACAGTGGGGATTGGGGCCGCCTCTGCCGGGCCAAGTACAGTTTGCCACAGGCAGACATTGGGCTGGCACCCTCTCACACAGACCCACGCAGACTTTGTAGCCTCCTTTTCTTTGGGGGTCCTAATTTGCGGCTGGCTTCTCTTGACCACTTAACTTATGCTGGACAGACGTTCCTCCTGAGTCGCTGGCCTCCAGATACAGAAAGGTAACGTTATGGGGGAAAGGCACCCCGTGCTTTTTCCAGTCTCCCTTCCCATCCACCTTGTCAGTTCTCCATTTCCTCCGCTGTTGTTCTCGTTCTGGGTTGCTGATGTGGGAGGTTTGCAGTCACCTCTTGCCACTTCCTGGTTTCCCCACCGTTCATCCACTTGTCACTTTACTTTCCCCTGTTTTGTTTCTCTTGGGAGATGCAGGGTTGGACCCAGAAAGTCGCCTTTCTTTATTCGTACGCCCTGGCTGCTCAGTTCCCTTTTGCGAGGGACCTGGATGTGCAAAAGCAGCTTATTATAAACTGTGCATATTGTGTGCACTTGCAAAGTTTGCTGTATCGATGAAGCCTGTGTTCTAATAATAATAATAATAATAATTAATAATAATAATTTATTATTCCACCCTGTGGAACACCCTCCCTTCAGATGTGAAGGAAATAAGCAGTTATCCTATCTTTAAAAGACATCTGAAGGCAGCCCTGTTTAGGGAAGTTTTTAATATTTAATGCTGTACTGTTTTTAACATTTGATTGGGCTTCCAACAGAACAGTAAAATACAATAACCTATTAAACATTCAAAGCTTCCCTAAACAGGGCTGCCTTCAAATGTCTTCTAAAAGCTGGTAGTTGTTTTTTCTCTTTGACATCTGGTGGAAGGGCGTTCCACAGGGCGGGCGCCACTACCGAGAAGGCCCTCTGCCTGGTTCCCTGTAACTTGGCTTCTCGCAGCGAGGGAACCACCAGAAGGCCCTCAGTGCTGGACCTCAGTGGGGGCTGGACGATGGGGGTGGAGACGCTCCTTCAGGTATACTGGACCGAGGCCATTTATGGCTTTCAAGGTCAGCACCAACACTTTGAATTGTGCTCGGAAACGTACTGGGAGCCAATGTAGGTCTTTCAAGACCGGTGTTATATGGTCTGGAAATCTGTGTATGCAGATTTCCAGATAGCTTGGGGACATACAGAGAGGCCTCTTCTTTTGAGCTCCCGCCCTGGGTCTTTAATGTCAACATCCCACTGGAGACAGGATTGTCCTGCATCCCTGGTCCCTCTCCGAGTCCTTGACTTTCCCAGCCATTGTCGCCCTCCAGCCTCCGCTGTTGCCGATGCCTCGGTGGGCCTGTATGTTTCCCCCTCGTTGCTTTCCCTGGGGCATGCTGCAGAGATGGGCAGGCCCTCTGACCGCGGCTGTCTCTTCTCCCTTCCCCTGCAGAATTTCGGGGAGCTTGGGATGACTTCTGAGTCCAAGGCGCTGATCGGGCTGTACCACGGTCAGGTACAGTGCAAGAAGAACAAGTTTGGGCAGCCAAAGCAACCCGTCCAGTAAGTCCAGCTACAGGTGGGGTAGATCTGTGGCAACCCATTTGCCTCTGCAGGACGGGGGAGAGACTCGGGTTCAGTGGTTGGTCGCTCTTTATCCCCCCCCCCCAAAAAAAACACCCCTTCCTTCTCTCCGCAGGAACCTTGCAATCCTGGGGGCAGGCCTGATGGGTGCTGGAATCGCCCAGGTCTCCGTGGACAAGGGGATGAAGACCATTCTGAAGGACACAGCCCTGGAGGGCTTGAGCAGAGGACAGCAGCAGGTCTACAAAGGGTAGGCTCATTGGCAGCCCTGTGCTGTGTGGGGTCCAGGAGGGATTGAAATCTGAGCCTGAGTAGGGGCCTAGAAGTGGTGCGATGCAGCTAAGCAGTGCAGAATGCATCTCCCTCGTTGCTGAGGACAATTCAGTGCTTCTCCATGTCTAAAATGTAGCACTGTGGAGAGGGGCAGGGGAGTTCCAGGCTAGGCAAAGCTGCGCATTTCTTGCTTTGGGCTTTAAGAACTTGGCCTGTGTGCGGCTCCTTCCTTCCTTCCTTCCTTCCTTCCTTCCTTCCTTCCCTCCCTCCCTCCCTCCCAGATTGGGCCCTCTTTGCTCCTCACAAAAGAGGGGCTGGGGCTGTTTTTTTTTTTAAAAAAAATAATCTTTATTAATTTAAATTACACACTTAAACAAAGAATTTGCAATCTCATACTACAAAAAGACAATTAAAGAAAAAAGAAAAGAAGAAAATACAGAAAAAAGAGGAGAAAACAAATTTACGTACATAAAAAAATTAATCTTCCTAATTAATACTTAATCAAACACTTAAATAAAAAAGACTTCTAACAAAATGAGTCTTCCAATCATTCTCATTGTACTGTTTATACTGTCGTTTTTTCCGCGCAGTTTTATATTCTTTAATATTGTTCCCGTCTACTCCACAAACGGTATTTGTTGTGTTTGCCCCCTCCTGCAAAGGGGCTGGGGGGTTAGCTCTGATGCGTGGAGGGTCCTCTCTTCCACTATTCTGGCCTAGAGTTGAGAACACCTGGAAGGAGGGTGAAGCCAGGCCAGCCGCCTTTATTATAAGAATTACAGAATTCTGGAAGGGGCCCCCAAGGGGTCATCCAGCCGAACCCCCTGCAATGTTGAGGGGTCGCAGCACTTGGCCGGCTCCTTCCCCACCCAGGCCTTTGCTCAAGGTTCCTGTTTAGGGAAGCTTTTAATGTTTGATGCGTTACTGCATTTTGATATTTTGTTGGAAGCCGCCCAGAGTGGCTGGGGAAGCCCAGCCAGATGGGCGGGGTATAAATAATAAATAATTATTATTATTATTATTCCGCCTCCCTCTCCTTTCCCAGCTTGAACGACAAAGTGAAGAAGAAGAGCCTGACGTCGTTTGAGAGGGACATGATCCTCAGCAACCTGACGGGTCAGCTGGATTACAAGAACTTTGGGACGGCGGACATGGTGATCGAGGCCGTCTTTGAGGACATCAGCATCAAACACAAAGTGGTGAAGGAAGTGGAGGCGGTGAGTAGGAGGCTGGGCTGGGGGGGCCACTTGCGTGAGAGGCCGGGGGTGTCTTCCAGAGGCTGCCCTTAACCGCTCCTGTGCCCCCACTGCCTCCCCACCCGCAGGGGGCAGCCTCCTTCCTTTGCAGGGGCTGGAGGTGCTCTCAGGATTCTCCTCTGGTTCACCTGGTCTGGTGGGTGCTGGGAATTATGGGCTGCCCCGAAGGCTGGGCAGGTAGCCCGGTGGCGGGGGAGAGGTGAGCATGTGACTGCTTGCACCACCTCCCGTGTAGACCTCTGCTCGTGGGCCACCAAAGTCAGGGACAGCAGTTCCCAGCTTTGGGGTGTTTCAGTCATCCTGGTCTTCCAGCATTTTACAGTAGAGCCCATGGCTGTGTGAAGGTTCTCAGGGGGTGTATGTGTTATTTATTTCTGGTCTTGAAAGACCTACACTGGCTGCCAGGACGTTTCCGAGTACAATTCAAAGTGTTGGTGCTGACCTTTAAAGCCCTAAACGGCCTCGGTCCAGTAGACCTGAAGGAGTGTCTCCACCCCCATCGTTCTGCCTGGACACTGAGGTCCAGCGCCGAGGGCCTTCTGATGGTTCCCTCACTGCGAGAAGCCAAGTTACGGGGAACAAGGCACAGGGCCTTCTCAGTGGTTGCACCCGCCCTGTGGAACGCCCTCCCATCAGATATCAAAGAAATAAACAACTATCTGACGTTTAGAAGAAATCTGAAGGCAGCCCTCTTTAGGGAAGCTTTTAATGTTTAACAGACCATTGTATTTTAATACTTTGTTGGAAGCCACCCAGAGAGACTGGGGAAACCCAACCAGATGGGCGAGGTATAAATAATAAATTATCATTGTTATTATTATTATTATTATTATTATTATTACTATTATTTCATAATATTCCTTCACTGCTTGATTGCAAAAAAGAAGCTCAAAGCAATTTACATGAACGATTAAGAAAGATTTAAGACTTTCAAAAAGCTAAAATAGCAGCAGGCTAAAAAGAGATTAGAACTCACATCAGCTTTCTAAACATCTGGGTGATCTTTTGCAGGCGCCGAAAACTGCACAGTGAAGGTGCCTTACTTGATATCAACAGGCAGGGAGTTCCAAAGTGTAGCCACACAAAATAATTGTGTTATTACAGATGCAGAACAGGTTGTTATGTGACAATCACAGCAGTGCCAGTTCTGCCAGTTGAAGCCGCCAGGTGGGCGCATGTGGGGCAAGATGACCTGTGGAATTATCCCAGAGTGGCATGTTCCTCTCTGAAGAAGAGCGGTTATTGTCAAAACGTTGCTAATGGCTGTGAAACAGGAGCGGAGGTGAGGGCTGGGGTTTTCCGCAAACAGCTGGGTGATCTAGGCATTAATGCCACGTAAAGACTGCAGTTAGAGAGCGCCAACCTCCTGGATCCCTGTCCTGCCCCATAGCAACACCCTCCATGCCCCCAGCTGCAGCCTTCATGGGGACCTGAGGATTCAGTGGCCACCAAAAACCCGCTGCCAGAAACAATATAAATTAAAAGCTTTTGCAGATGACCTGGTTTTGACCCTGCAGAAGCCAGAGCCTAGTACGAAAAGAGTATTACAACTGATTAATGACTTTGGTCGGGTGGCTGGATTTAAATTAAATAAACAGAAAACTAAGGTTTTGGGAAAAAATTTGACAGATACAGAGTCAGAACGGTTTCAGAAAGAGACGGAACTTAATGTGGTTAAAAAAGTAAAATACCTAGGGGTAAACATAACAGCAAAAAACCTAAGTCTATTTAAGGACAATTATGAAAAATGCTGGGCAGAAATTAAGAGAGACTTAGATAGTTGGTCAAAATTGAAACTTTCTTTGTTAGGCCGAATTGCTGCTATCAAGATGAATGTATTGCCAAGGATGTTATTTTTATTTCAAACACTTCAGGTTATGGACAAGACGGAGTGCTTTCAGAAGTGGCAGAGAGATATTTCTAAGTTTGTCTGGCAGGGCAAAAAGCCCAGAATTAAGTTTAAGATATTAACTGATGCAAAACAAAGAGGGGGCTTTGCCCTGCCAGATTTAAAGTTGTACTATGAAGCCGCAGCGTTCTGCTGGCTAAAAGATTGGCTACTTCTTGAAAACACCGATGTGTTAGATTTGGAAGGGTTTAACAATGCTTTTGGATGGCATGCATACTTATGGTATGACAAGGTTAAAGCAAATAAGGCCTTTAAGAACCATATTGTCAGAAAATCACTGTTTAATGTCTGGACAAAATATAAAGACTTGCTGGAAAATAAAACCCCAAGGTGGCTTTCACCTTTGGAAGCTAAGGCCCGAAAAAGACCCAATATGGAGGCCAAATGGCCAAAATATTGGGAAATTCTAGAAAAAGATGGAGACAATTGGAAACTGCAGAGTTTGGAGAAAATGAAGGATAAAGTGCGAGATTGGTTACATTACGCTCAGATTAAAGAAGTTTTTAAAAATGACAAGAAATTAGGGTTCCAGGTGGAGAAATCGAAAATAGAAACAGAATTGTTAGAACCTAAGAGTAAGGTACTTTCAAGGATGTATAACTTGTTGTTAAAATGGAACACACAAGACGAAATGGTTAAACCGGCTATGATAAGGTGGGCGCAGGACATTGGGCATAATATTATGTTTGAGGACTGGGAAAGGCTGTGGAGTACTGGATTGAAATTTACTGCATGTAACGCTTTGAAAGAAAATGTAATGAAAATGATATATAGATGGTATATGACCCCAGTCAAACTTGCAAAAATTTACCACCTGACTGACAATAAGTGTTGGAAATGTAAAGAGTGTGAAGGAACATTCTTCCACCTCTGGTGGACTTGCCCTAAAGTGAAGGCGTTCTGGGAAATGATTTATAATGAACTGAAAAAGGTATTTAAATATACCTTCACTAAGAAACCAGAGGCCTTTCTTTTGGGTATTGTCGGCCAAGGGGTGGTAAAGAAGGACCAGACATTTTTTATGTACGCAACAACAGCAGCAAGGATATTACTCGCAAAGCATTGGAAAGCTCAAGATCTACCCACACTGGAAGAATGGCAGATGCAACTGATAGACTACATGGAACTGGCTGAGATGACCGGCAGAATTCGTGACCTGGGAGAAGAAAGGACTGAGGAGGATTGGAAGAAATTTAAGAATTATTTAAAAAAACATTGCAATTTGAGTGAATGCTAAACAGGATGCTAGATCAAAATAACTGAGCACCACTGATTTAGATGATTTTAAGAAAATAAGTGAGAAATTGAGAAAATATAACTTTTTTTGAGAACTAGAAGATTATGAAACATAGAAGGGATGTAAGAATGTAAATAAGATAATAAATTGCTGACAAAATGTTATAACGATGAAAGTGGGAGCGGGTGATGTGAGGAAGTCCAAAGAAAATGTGAAATTATGTTAAGATATATGTTACATTGTTTATTATGTTTATTTCTATTGTAAAACCCAATAAATTTCTATAAAACAAAAAACAAAAACCCGCTGCCAACACCAACAAGGCACTGCAGGTATCCGCTGTGCTTCCCCCCGCAGCGGAGATGGCGTCAATTGGCTGCACGTCCTCACAGAGCCTGTATTGGCCTTGAGGCCTCTGCTGGCTGCAATCCAAGCTCTTCAGTTGCAGGGGGAACCTCTGCCCCTGCCTCCCTCTCCAGAACTCTCCAGGTTACATTTTCTGAGAATCCTCCAGAAAAACAATCTCTCAAAGGACATGTTAATGGCATTTTACCATTGTACTGTGGAGAGTGTATTCACTTACGGTCTGTGTGTGTGGTTTGGGAGCTGCACGGTCAGGGGAAAAACAACGCTGTCCAGGGTTGTAAAGACTGCGGAGAGAATAATTGGGTGCACTCTTCCCACCTTGGATCAAATCTACGCTTCCAGGTGCCATAAGAAAGCTGCAGAGATAGCGCAGGATAGTGCGCACCCCGGAAATGATCTCTATCAGCTTCTGCCTTCTGGAAGAAGGTACAGGGTTATAAAGACTAGGACTAGCCACCTGAGAAACAGTTTCTATCCAAATGCAATTTTGGTTTTAAATGCAGTGTAAGGTAGTCTTTATGTGAGTATATTGTATTTAAAAATGGGGTATCAGAGTTTTTAGGGGGCTAACCAAGCTGGGATAGCTGGGATAGCAGGCTTGTTGGTTTCTGAATGTCCGATGTAGATTTTTTCAATTTTGTTCTGGTATGGGACAATGACAATAAAGATTATCATATTGTATCGTAACCTAACCTGTGTGTTATCTCCCCCAGGTGGTCCCCCCTCACTGCATCTTCGCCAGCAACACATCGGCGCTCCCCATCAATCAGATCGCCTCTGCCAGCAAAAGGCCGGAAAAGGTGAGTCCTGGATCTGGCTGCCATCTTCTGTCTTCATCCATCCATCCATTCATCATACACCAGGAGTCCTCAAACTTTTTCTGCATGGGGCCGGTCCACTGTCCCTCAAACCTTGGGGGCAGGCGGACTATATTTTGCAACCACAAAAAAGAACGATGAGCTGTGCGTGAAAGGGCTCCAGAGAGGGGCTGCTTTAAATGGCGGCCGCTTGAGAAGGGCGCTCAGCCAACTGCAGCTCCTGTGGCTTGCGAGCGGCAGTGGTGGGAAGATGAGCAGCGTGCAAAGGACTCCGGAGAAGGGCTGGCACCAACAAAGCCCAGCCCCTTCCTTCTCTAGGCAGGGCGGGAAGCCAGGAGGAGGGAGGGAGGAGGCGCCGTTGCCGGGAGAGGGAGGGAGAGAGAAAAAACCCGCAGACCGACGATCCATGTGGCAATTCCTGGACCATCCACGGGCCGGATTTAGAAGGCAATTGGGCCTGATCCGGCCCGCGGGTCTTAGTTTGCCGACCCATGCCATACATCATCCATCCATCTGTTGCATTTCTATCCCACCTTTCGTCCGAAGAGCTCCAGGTGGTGTACATATGTCTCCTCCCCATTTTATTCTCCCCACAACCCTGTGAGGTAGGCTAGGCTGAGAGAGAGTGATCGCCCCAAGGTCACGCCCAGTGAGCTTCATGGCTGAGTAGGAGGATCTGAACCCTGGTCACTCCCAGCTCGTAGCCCAACTCTCCAACACGGCGGAGGACCTTAAGGTCCATAAATAGCAACACCCTAGAGGTCCCGGGCCCTAAGGAAGTCAGATTAGCCTCAACCAGAGCCAGGGTCTTCTCAACACTGGCTCCAGCCTGGTGGAACGCTCTGTCTCATGAGACCAGGGCCCTGCAGGATCTGATTTCTTTCAGCAGGGCCTGTAAGGCAGAGTTGTTCTGCCTGGCCTTTGGCTTGGAAGCAACTTGATCCCCTCCCCCTCTTTCCTTTCTCCTCCTGTGATGGAACTCCCATTTGGGGACTTCCCTGGCTTTTTTCTGGCCCATGTAGGACCAGTCTCGATAGTTGGCCTTGGTGAAGATTTGACGTTTTCACCCCCCAAAAAAGTTTTTGATTTGAGTTCCTACTGAAATGAGGCTGCATTTTAATGTTGTACTTTAATCTTGTTTTTAAGTTGTATTTTAATCAATTGTTTTTATACCTTGTGTTAGCCGCCCTGAGCCCGGTCTTGGCTGGGGAGGGCGGTGTATAAATAATAATAATAATAATAATAATAATAATAATTACACCACACTGCCTTGCATCCCGCCCTGACCTTACCTGTCTTGGTCCTCCAGGTGATTGGGATGCACTATTTTTCCCCCGTCGACAAGATGCAGCTCCTTGAGATCATCACCACAGACAAAACGTCCCCGGACACGGCAGCCGCTGCAGTCGCCGTGGGCCTCAAGCAAGGGAAGGTCATCATTGTCGTGAAGGTGAGCTCTGTTTTGGTTTCCAGGTGGATCAAGAAGGGCAGAGGCTAGACCAGCGATTCCAGAAGGGGGTGGTAGTGTTTCCTTCCAATTCCGAGGGGGCTTGCTAAGAGGCAGGGGGTTGGCAGGGGGAACTTGAGGTGTAAAGGATCTCCAGGCTTTGAAAAGCTGGCATTGCCAGATCTAGTTCGTCTATTTTGTGGAATTACCCGGGAAGGCAGCCCATCTAGGAGAAGGAAGACTCTGACCCTAAACCTCCGCTGCCTTGTGGGACATCTTTGCAAGAAGAAAAGGCTAGAACACTGGTGGCCAAAAATTGGAAGAGTGAGGGGACTCCTTCAATCTCAGAGTGGCAAATCAAATTTTGCGAATATATTGAACTAGCCAAGATGACAGCATCAATCAGATTGCAACAAAAACAAAAATTAAGAAAGGAATGGAAATGTGTTGAAGAATATATTGTGCATCAACCTTCTGATCAGCAAGTCCTAGGCTCTGTGGTTTAACCCACAGCGCCACCCGCGTCCCTATAATCCCCATGTTACACCGCCCCCAAACTACACCACTCGTACATCACGGTTACATCATGAAAGGGGAGGTCTGGTGGCAGTAATCTGAGCATCCTGGACCCTGCCCCATGGTTCCTCTTGCCCTCCACCAAACACCCATCAAGTGGAACAAAAGAGATATTTACATTTCCCTGTTTCCCAGCCAAGTTCTTCACACCCTTATTTCTGGAACGGCTACCTGTCTGGCACTCAGGTATCCGGATGCCAGGAATTATCCCGCAGGCAGAGGGGCTGCTGAGTAGCTGAGCTCACATGTCTATAGGAATTTCTGAAGTTTTCCCTGTGAGCCAGTACATAGATACATTTATCAGTGAATTCTTACATTTGGTATCGTGCAGCAGAGGCCCTTTGAATAGATAGGAAGAAACTGTGATGAAGTGTTTTGTGGGGATAAATCACAAAAGTCACAAAAGTGATTGTGCTGGTTTTGGTAGTGGGCTGCATGTGCATGAGATCTGCTGGAGGGGCAACCCCCCCCCAAAAAAAAACCCTATACATAAATCCCTGCAACAAAGCTGAATAACAAATGTGTTTAAGATAATTCTTTTATTGTTAATATTGATTGCCACTGTCAATAGCTGACAGTCCCCATCCCCCCATGTGTCGGGAGCAGATGGTTCTGCATCTAGCAAGACTAGTGTCCTGCGGGTGGGCAGAGTCTCTGCTGCCCTGCCCTCCTTGGCAGACTTGGCCATCAGCATTGCTCCATCTAGCTCCATCCATCTACACTGACTGGCACTGACTGGGCTTTCAGGCAGGGCACCTGGGGATTGGGCCTGGCGCTTTCTTCTCGGAAGCCCCCCCCCCCCCGAGCTACAACCCTTCCTGGCTTCATCTTCCTTCTTCCCCCCTACAGGACGGCCCGGGCTTCTACACAACCAGGTGTCTCGCACCCATGTTGGCCGAAATCGTCCGAGTCCTCCAGGTGGGTGTCGGTTGCCAAGGGTGGGGTTTCTGGAGCATCTTCCTAATGGTGCTCTTGGGGAGATATGGTGGATGGGGGGGGGGAGCCTCTGTACTTCGAGACTTGCAAGCAGGTGGGATCAGCACAGCCGCTGGGGCTGTTGCGTTTGGTTTCCTTTTTTCTTTTTTATTCAAAATTATAACAAGACACATTATCCAAAAACATATCATCTTTGTTTTCCCCCCATTTTTCCTCCCTCCCCCCTCCCACACAAAACCCACCCACCCCAACCCCCCGACTTCCCTCAGTTCCAGTCTTTGGTTTCTCTGAGACTGCTGTTTTCTGCATGTTACAAAGTTGTATAGATCCTCAAACTATTTAGCTGATTATTATCAATAAAAGGTTTGTGAATGTTTATTCAAAACCAGCCAAGGAGTCCAGTTCGCTTTGTTGCCTCTTCAAATACTTTGTGAGAGGTTCCCATTCATCCTTAAAGTCACAGTTACCCTTGTCCCGTAGGTTATATGTCAGTTTTGCCAGTTCTGCATAGTCCATCAATTTTTCTTGCCATGATTCTTTAGTTGGGGTTTCTTCAGTCTTCCATCCTTGTGCTACCAGAACTCTCACGGCCGTTGTCGCATACATGAAGATGTTTTTCAAATTTTGGTTTCCTTGGCCCATTCCTCTGCCCCCAGCCTTCACTGCCCCGAGAAGCTCTGAATCCAGGCAGAGGAGGCCCCTCCCGGAGAGCCCCCACTTGGCCCTGTGGGCCTGTGAGGTGTCTTTGGTGGATGAAGCGGTTAAACGATTCTAGTTAACCTGTGGAACTCACTTCCACAGGAGTTAGGGACGGCCGCCAACTTTGTGGTTGAGAGGAAAGGCAAATGAGAGGCGAAACAATAGGAGGTTTTTTTGTTATTATTTATTAGATTTACAGACCGCCCCTCGTCACAAGATCTCAGGGCGGTTCACGGGACAAACTTATGCCTGACATGGAGAAAGTGGATGCAGAAAGGTTCATCTTTCGTTCAGCCCGGACACTTGAGGTCCAGTGCTGAGGGCCTTCTGGCGGTTCCCTCACTGCGAGAAGCCAAGCTACAGGGAACCAGGCAGAGGGCCTTCTCGGTGGTGGCACCCGCCCTGTGGAACGCCCTCCCACCAGATGTCGAAGAGAAAAATAAACACCAAACTTTTAGAAGACATCTGAAGGCAGCCCTGTTTAGGGAAGCTTTTAATGTTTGATGCATTACTTTATTTTCATATTGTGTTGGAAGCCGCCCAGAGTGGCTGGGGAAGCCCAGCCAGATGGGCGGGGTATAAATAATAAATTTTTATTTTATGATTATTATATCTCCCTCTCTCATAAGACTAGACATCACAGACATCCAATGATGTTGAAGGTTAAGGACAGGTTTCCCTCTGGGACGGCAGGTTGGCCAGTGTGGGAATAGGCTCCCGGACTAGATGGGCCCCTGGCCTGATCCAGCTGCAAACTCCTCTTTTGTCCTTATGGCACGGGCCCTTCCTGGCCCTCCTCTCGCCCTTCCCCGGTCGTTCCCCCACCCCTCCGCCCTGTCACCGGCAGCAGTGCCTCCCCAAGCGCCCCCTGCTTTCCACCCGCCGCTGACCCACCTCTCTCTCCCGCGCAGGAAGGCAACGACGCCAAGAAGGTGGACGCCATGTCCACTGGCTTTGGCTTCCCCGTGGGAGCTGCCACACTGATTGACGAGGTGGGCGTTGACGTGGCCACGCACGTGGCAGAGGACCTGGGCAAGGCCTTTGGCGAGCGCTTCAAAGGGGGCAACGTGGAGCTGATGAAGGCCATGGTGGACAAGGGCTTTCTGGGTGAGTGTCTGAGCGACGGCCTCTTTCTGGAAACTTGCATATCGACAGCAGGCAAGGAACCAACACACCCTCCTTGCTTCCATTTGGGGGACAAACTTCTTCCAGGCAAACGGGGCAGAACAAATCCTGGACACCTGGGTGTCGTGACCACATCGGTCTCACCCAGTCGCCACACTGGGCAACCGTCGAGCGGCTGTTGGGATACTGCCGGGAAGACGGGGGCATCGGGCAGGCCCCCAGCTGGCTCCAGCCACTGGCTGGCAGCCGGTCTCCCTTGGAACAGCATCAATCAGCGACACGAGCCTCAGATACATTTAGAGACCCGTGCACACTCTGTCAGCCGAGTGTGTAAATCATCACACAGCAGAAGAGGCAGACAGAGAAATGTGCAAGCATATTTACAGCATTTATTCAGCATAGTTCAGGAACAAAGGGAAAAACATGTCTGCTTGCCTTCGTGTCCAGCAAAGCAGCAGTATAGCAAAAGCAACGTACAGTGGAAGTTCCCAGCAAGCCTGTGCTGGAAGTAAACAGGCATGTGACACTCAACAGTCATGCCTGTACCCTTTTAAGGTAGACTGGAACTATATCCTAACAGCGGCAAAGGGCCATTAGGGTGTTGAACCGGGACCTGGGAGAGACCCGGGTTCAAATCTCCACTCGGTGGGTGTGTTTGGGAGCTAGTCACTGCCTCACTCATTCGTTTTGTTTGTATGCCGCTTTTCCACCAAAACAAATCATCCTCAAAGCGACTTACAGCAAAGAAGCAGGGATGCATTTTGAACACACAACACGAAAGCTTCTGAACTGGCTCCCAGTCTCTGGGTTCAGTCTTTAATTCTGCCAACAAGCCTGGAATCAATGGCTGTGGGAGGAGGTCCCCAGGCTCTCACCTCCTCCTTCCTCTGCCACACACTTCTTCATTCATTCATTCATTTATTGAATTGGTATACCGCCCCATACCCAGAGGTCTCGGGGCAGTTCACAATAAAAACCACATATATATAACATCAAAAATAAAAATAATCCAATACACCCCCAAAAGCCGCCTTTTAAAGGGTATAGGATGTTGATTAACATTTTTGCCTGGCGCCCAAAGGTGTATAATGAAGGCGCCAGGTGAACTTCCCTGGGGAGAGCATTCCATAGATGGGGAGCCACTGCAGAGAAGGCCCTGCTCTCGTGTTGCCACCCTCCGAACCCCTTGAGGAGGAGGCACACAAAGGAGGGCCTCAGAAGATGATCTCAGGGTCTGGGTAGATTCATATGGCAAGAGGTGGTCCTTGAGGTATTGGGGTTCTGAGCCGTTTCCCTTCTTTCCATTCCGGAGCAGAGGGTCCCCCACCGCTCCCCGCCCCTTTACACCTCTGTGCAACTTCTTTCGCAGGCCGCAAAGCCGGAAAGGGCTTCTACCTTTACCAGGAAGGTGTGAAGAACCGGAACGTCAACACCGGCATGGATGAAATCTTGGAGAGGTTCAAAGTGGCCGCCAAGCCGGAAGTGTAAGTTCAAAGAAAGGAAGGCCTTCCTGAGTGAGGAAGAGACCAGAGCTGCGGAATGAAGGCCCAGGATGCTGGTCTGCCCTCATTCCCCAACTGCAAACCAACAGGCGCATCTGGCTTAATTCTGAGTTGGGCAGCGGCCTGTCTTGGCTAGTTCTGTCCATTCTGGCTGGCAGCAGCTCTCCAAACTGTTGGGTCAAGAAGGCACCTCTCCCAGTCCCGCCCTGTCCTATCGGAGGTCTTCCAGACATATATATTTAAAGGTAAAGGGACCCCTGACCATTAGGTCCAGTCGTGGCCGACTCTGGGGTTGCTGCGCTCATCTCGCTTTACTGGCCGAGGGAGCTGGCATACAGCTTCCAGGTCATGTGGCCAGCAAGACTAAGCCGCTTCTGGCGAACCAGAGCAGTGCACAGAAACGCGTTTACCTTCCCGCTGGAGCAGTACCTATTTATCTGCTTGCGCTGGTGTGCTTTCGAACGGCTAGGTTGGCAGGAGCAGGGACCGAGCAAAGGGAGCTCACCCCGTTGCAGGGATTCGAACCGCCGACCTTCTGATCGGCAAGTCCTAGGCTCTGTGGTTTAACCCACAGCGCCACCCACACACATATATTTACTTGGTGCTAAATCACTTGAAGACTTCTTTGAAGAAAGCCAATCGGTGCAGTCACATCTTCATGTGTGTTTGACATGCGCGATTTCAGCCATACACGGTCAGAGGCAGACTGGTTGGGACTGTGCAAGTTAAATCCAGGCAAGGTGGAGAGCTTGAGAGCTTTCTTCGCGCCAGGTCCCCTCGGGGTTACCTGGTGCAAAAAAGAGCCTTTAAGCTGCCTGCTTTACTTAATGGGCAAGGCTTGCTCAAGGCTTGAGATCCGGGAGTGCGCTCCACCTCACCCACAAGCCATGGGGCAGTTCTGAGCATCCAGTTATGCGCTTTTCCCGTGTCTGTGCGAAACCCTTGCGACCGAACCGCTGCCTGAGATGCGATTGCACTGCACGTGGATGTCACCTAAAACCTTAGTTTACTAAAATGCCAGTGTGATTAGAGTGATTGGAGTGTGATTAAATGATTAGAGCCAGTGTGGTGTAGTGGTTAAGAGCGGTGGACTCGTAATCTGGGGAACCGGGTTCGCTTCCCCGCTCCTCCACATGCAGCTGCTGGGTGACCTTGGGCCAGTCACACTTCTCTGAAGTCTCTCAGCCCCACTCACCTCACAGAGTGTTTGTTGTGGGGCAGGAAGGGAAAGGAGAATGTGAGCCGCTTTGAGACTCCTTCGGGTAGTGAGAAAGCGGGATATCAAATCCAAACTCTTCTTCTTCTACCTCCCCGGAGTTCTCTAACTGGACCCAGGTGCAGAAGTGGGTAGGATTCAGTATCGTGGTTCAGGACTAGAATGGCACTGCTCAGCCCAGGGTCTTTGTTTCCAGGCCCGTCTGACAGTCCTCTCACACAGAAATCCATTTCTGGTCCCCACCCTTCATTTTGGAAAACGAATTTGGGGGTGGGAGAGGAGAGCTCTTTGGTTGTCCTTGTTTAAACCACCAGGAGTTGGACATTTATTCCTGCATTGCCGGGGGTTGGACTAGATGACCCTCGGCGCCCCTCTTCGAAATCCTGGCTGATCCAGCCACTCTGTGCTCCACGACTTCCCCAGTGGCCTTTCCCCTCGGCTGCTCCCTGAGCTGGAGATGCTGTGGTCAATGTTAGGGTTGGGTTGGGTTGGGTTGGGTTGGTTGGATGGTAGAAAGCTGGTTGTGTTTGGGTTTGTGTAAAAGCTGTCGGTCATGGTTGGAGAAGAAGACTTTTTAATAATAATAATAATAATAATTTATTATTTATATCCCACCCATCTGGCAAGGCCTCCCCAGCCACTCTGGGTGGCTTCCAACAGAACACTAAAATGCAATAACCTATTAAACATTAAAAGCTTCCCTAAACAGGGCTGCCTTCAGATGTCTTCTAAAAGTTATGTAGTTGTTTATCTCTTTGACATCTGGTGGGAGGGCGTTCCACAGGGCGGGTGCCACCACTGAGAAGGCCCTCTGCCTGGTTCCCTGTAACTTGGCTTCTCGCAGCGAGGGAACCGCCAGAAGGCCCTCGGCACTGGACCTCAGTGTCCGGCAGAACGATGGGGGTGGAGACGCAAGAATAAAAGCAGCAATACTCTGCAAGAATACTCTTTCTCAAAGGCTCTTCTGTGCCAACTAAGGTCTGAGGACTAGGCAGAGGAGTAAAAAGGAGGTCAGAACCTTTTCTTTTTCAAACACTGACATCTGCCTCCCGGGGACCTTCTGCCTGGCTTCTCCCCCGACTGACGGCTGTCTCTGCTCTCCCTCTCTCTCTCCAGCTCCTCGGAGGAAGACATTCAGATGCGTCTGGTGTCCAGGTTTGTGAACGAGGCGGTCCTGACCCTGCAAGAAGGCATCCTCAGCAACCCCGTGGAGGGGGACATCGGGGCTGTGTTCGGGCTGGGCTTCCCCCCCTGCCTGGGAGGTAAGAAGGCCCAGGATCGCCTTCGTGCTTCTGCTAAATGCGTATCGTCAGTCATAGCTCCCTCGTCCTCAGCTAGGCTGTCTACCATTCAGAGGAAAACTGGCCGGCTTAAGAAGAGCCTGCTGGGTCAGGACAACAGGCCATTTGGTCCCTCATCCTGTTCTCACAGTGGCTGACCAGGTGCCCATTCTGGGACGCCAGCAAGGAGGATTTGAATGCAAGAATGCAGCTTTGATGAAGAAACATTGCTGATTCTGACCATGGAGCCAAAACAGCCTTCCTGGCTAGTGGCCATCAATAGCCCTTTCTTCCTCCTTGAATTTGTCCAGTCTTCTTTTAAAGCCATCCAGGTTGGTGGCCACCAGAGCTTCCTGTGGGAGGGAGTTCCATAGGTTAACTCTGCGCTGCAAAAATGAGTCAATATATCTTTGACCAGGGCCTGAGAGCAGCAGCCTTGGCGCCAACAGGGTTGCCTTATCTCAGCTGCTAGCTTGGGGTCGGCTGCAGAGGTTGCCTTCTGCCCACTCCCAATAATAATAATAATTTATTTATAGCCCATCCATCTGGCTGGGTTCCCCCAGCCACTCTGGGCATGGCTCCCAACAGAATATTGTTGTTGTTTAGTCGTGTCCGACTCTTCGTGACCCCCTGGACCAGAGCACGCCAGGCCCTCTTGTCTTCCACTGCCTCACGCAGTTTGGTCAAACTGGTAGCTTCAAGAACACTGTCCCACCTTCTCGTCCTCTGTCATCCCCTTCTCCTTGTGCCCTCCATCTTTCCCAACATCAGGGTCTTTTCCAGGGAGGCTTCTCTTCTCATGAGGCGGCCAAAGTATTGGAGCCTCAGCTTCACGATCTGTCCTTCCAGTGAGCACTCAGGGCTGATTTCCTTAAGAATGGAGAGGTTGGATCTCCTTGCAGTCCATGGGACTCTCAAGAGTCTCCTCCAGCACCAGAATTCAAAAAACAGAATATTAAAAAGTCGATAAAATATCAAACATTAAAAGCTTCCCTAAACGGGTCTCCCAAAAAGGGCAGCTGCCTGATAAGTCCTTTTTGCTGGCATGAAGGATTTTTGAAGCAGCCACATGGAAATGCCTTGATCCCTGGGGAGAGACTGGGGGGGGGGGGAGGCCGGCTGTCTAGTTGCCCAGTGGTTCCAGTGACCAAGATGGGGAGTCTCTCCTGCCCCCCTTCCCCTGTTCCCCTATGGGAGAGGAGGTCTTGCACTTTGCAGCCGTTGGCTCTGCGAGGACATTTGCAGTTCCGGGGAGAGCCCTCTGCGGGCGGCGGGGGTCCCCGCTGGCACAGGAGACCTTGCTTAATTCCCCCCCCCCCAATCTTTCACTGCAGGTCCCTTCCGGTACGCAGACTACTACGGGGCCCAGCGGCTGGTAGACCGCATGAGGAAGTACGAGGACGTCTACGGGAGCCAGTTCACGCCCTGCCAATTGTTGCTGGACCACGCGAAGGACTCCGGCAAGAAGTTCCACAAGTGAACGTGCCTCTGGCGCCACCGTCCGTCCGACCCCCGGGAAAGGCGGGGGGAGGCAGGAGGCCTGCAGGAGAGTCTCCCGCCTGTAGCTCAGGGGGTTGTGGGTCTTAACCCTCCAAGTGCCTTAGCCGCGCAGGCACTGTCTCCCCAACCCCGGCTCCGACCCCCTCGTCAGGCCGAAGGTCAGCCTCCGATTAATCCAGGGTCTTCTCTGCCTGGCCTCAGCCTGGCGCCCCGCCAAGCCTGCCACCGGCTTCGGGTCTCGGGCCAACAGCAGCTGATTCTGGGCCCAGGACTGGCCTGCGGTCGTGACCCACACCCAAAGAACCCCTAACAATAAAACCCCAGTGTCTTGTTCTGTGGGTGAGCTCTGGTCATTTTTTTGTGGCTGAATTTTCACCTCTAGAGGCGAGTTGCAGAGAAGTCCCGTCAGCATACAGGTGAAACTTGAAAAATTAGAATATCATGGAAAAGTTCATTTATTTCAGTAATTCAACTTCAAAGGTGAAACTAATATATCAGATCGACTCATGACATGCAAAGCGAGATATGCTTCTACTTCTATGAGGCCCAATCTTGCTCGATTTGCAATCCTTGTTTTGCTGATTTCCTTGAATATTCAAATTTTCTGAGATTGTTAATTTGGGGTTTTCATAAGCTGTATGCCATGATCATCGCAATGATAACAAATCAAGGCTTGGCATATCTCGCTTGGCATGTCACAAGTCTATCTCGTATATTACTTTCACCTTTCAAGTTGGATTATGGAAATAAGGAAACTTTTCCACGATAATTCTAATTTTTCGAATTTCTCCTTTAGACCAGAGTGCTTTGATTTGGTGAGCGTCCCTGGAATTAGAGGGGGGGTGACCCAGAGTGTCATCTAGGCCACCCCCCCTGCCCTGCAGGAACGCCGTCTTCAGTGGGGAGCGCCAGGGGTTCCCCAAGGGGTCTGCCTAAGCCTCCCAGGGGGTCCATGGCACCATTCACATTATGATACGATACGATATCTTTATTGTCATTGTCCCATACAGAACAACGAAATTGAAAAATCTGCATAAGACATTCTAAAACCCCTAAAAACTCTGAAACCCCATTTTAAAATACAGTATACTCCTATAGAGATTCCTTGTACAGTGGTGCCTCGCAAGACGAAATTAATCCGTTCCGCGAGTGTCTTCGTCTAGCGGTTTTTTCGTCTTGCGAAGCAACCCTATTAGCGGCTTAGCGGATTAGCGCTATTAGCGGTTTAGCGGCTATTAAAGGCTTAGCGGCTTAGCTGCTAAAAGGCTATTAGCGGCTTAGAAAAAGGGGGGGGGGAGCGAAAAAAAATCTCAAGACTCGCAAGACATTTTCGTCTTGCGAAGCAAGCCCATAGGGAAATTCGTCCTGCGAAGCAACTCAAAAATGGAAAACCCTTTCGTCTAGCGGGTTTTCCGTCTTGCGAGGCATTCGTCTTGCGGGGCACCACTGTACTTCATTTAAAACCAGAATTGCATTTGGTAGAAACCGTTTCTCAGGCGGCTAGTCCTGGTCTTTATAACCCTAGACCTTCTTCTAGGAGGCAGAAGCCGAAAGAGATCATTTCCGGGGTGCGTACTATCCTGCGCTATCTCTGCAGCTTTCTTATGGCACCTGGAAGCATAGGTTTGATCCAGGGTGGGAAGAGTGCACCCAGTTATTCTCTCTGTAGTCTTTACAACCCTGGACAGCGTTGTTTTTCCCCTGACCGTGCAGCTCCCAAACCACACACACAGAGACCATAAGTTAATACACTCTCCACAGTGCAATGGTAAAATGCCATCAACAGGTCCTTTGAGAGATTATTTTTCCAGAGGATTCTCAGAAAATATAACCTCTTCATCAGGTCTAACAAAAACTGCCATAGATATATCAATATTTTCAAAAGCAAGGGGGTTCATGTCTTGGCTTTTGAAAAACAGGAGGTCTGCAGTACTTGGGAACCAGGGGGGTAGACAAAGCCGATCCAAGTGCGAATTGCGCTGTGCTCTTGCGGGGAGGGTGTGGATGGCTGCCCTTTCTCCCTCGACCCCCCCCCCCCCGCTTGGCTACAACACATCATAATGGCAATTGGGGGGGGGGGGCTATGGCAAGATGGTTGCTGTGGCTCCTTACCCAGCTGATAGGGTTCCTCCCCACCTAGGGTCACCACGCTGGCCAGGCAGCTGCGTCCTGTTTTCCCACCGCTATGGGGCCCCATCCACTTCTGCCAGCCTCCAGCTGCCTTTGGGCTCCTGCAGATCTCCAGCTGCCAAGGCTTAAATGGCCAGGGGTGAATTCAGAAGCCTTTGCCATCAGGGTGTGTGTTCGAGGTGCCGCCTCTATCAACGCTCTCCCCCTGCTCTGTTCAGCTTCGCACTGTGGACTCCCCCTTGCGGCAGCTCTCCAGGAGGTCTCTGCCCCCCACATCCGATGCAGATCCTGCCGGCGGGGACCAGTGGTGTAGCGTTGATTGCCAGTGCCCCGGGACAGGCAGGGGGGGTCACACATGTACCAGGGAGGCTCCAGCCCGGCGCCCACTGCCAATGGTGCCAGGGCAAAGCCATTCCTACCAGAGCAGGGGGGACGACGACGTGCTGACCCGCCTGCCCACCTTCATGGGGGAGACTGGCCACCCGACATGGCCCTTTGTGGATGGAGAGGAGCCATACTGCCTTGGCACCTGGTTTGCGCCCCCTCAAAAATTGTGCAGCCCCCCTGACACCCCCCACACTATGCCCCTGGCAGGGACTGTACCTGGGCTGCCCCACTGCCAGTCCCCGTTTCTCCTTCACACCCCTCCCCAACCCTTGCAAATATAGCTGGTGCTGCACCCGGTATTCTAAAGCAATCTGATTAAACAATCACATCCTGGTCACGACATGGTTTTTTAAATAAACTGATTTATTTGACTAGGGCAGTGGCTAAAGTCGAAACGAAGACGAGCGTTCTGCTGTCCTCTACTAAAATGTTACAGGAATAAGTCACGGCACTGTTGGGGGAGTGATGCGGAGAGTGTCTGCTGGGAGGCAGCAGAGCTGAACTGCAGGGCTGGATTAGTGAAACATACCAGCTCACAAGAGGCGCTTGGGATGAAGACGACCCAGCTGCCCACAGGTTGTGCTAAAGTGCCATTAGTGAGCTGCCCCCTTCCCAGGGAGGGGCATGCTGGACTCTGGCTGCCTCGTGCCAGGAGCAAATAAATTAACATTAAATAAGCTGGAGTTCTTGTTATTAAATATACCAAGAAGAAAGCACACCCAGAACTCTGGCCAGTATAAGTTTCAAAAGTGGGAGTTGTCAATTGTAACAAAAACTAATCCGTTCAAAAGTATGTATTCTGACAAGGATTACAAACTCAAACAGAGATTACAAACTCAAACTCATAAGGATATGTATAAAACAAAAATTCGTTACAGAATTAGAGATAAGAGTTTATGAGTAGAGATAAGTTCATGCTAGTCCATAGATTTGACGTGAAGGTCTTAGTTTCAGTCACTGAGCAGAAGTCAATTATGGATCAGAAAGCAGGACAGGGCCCTGTTTCGATGTATTCTCCTTCATCAGCTGGAAGTATCAAACATTACATGAAAGTACATTTCAATTCTAAATTATCATGAATTATAAAACAGTCATAAAACAGTATTATACAACATTTGGTTCCTTACCTAATTTTTAAGGGATCGTGTAAGTTTGAAGAATTTGTATAAATATATCCTGTTGTTTTCTACGTTTGATTTGTGAGTAGGGACCACTCCCACTACTGAAACTTATACTGGCCAGAGAGTTCTTGGTGTGCTTTTTTCTTGGTATAGGAGAAAATAAATTGACACAGGCAGCAAATACCCCCAAACCTCTCCGTGGGCAAATGAAGGAGTTGCTGAGGAATTCTTGAACTGCGTGCATCTGCAGTCGCACTGCCCAAGCGTAGAGTTTGTAGCTGAGAATTTGCCACTCATACTTTCTTTAAGCTTCTAGACCTCACAGCAATGGAGACATGCTTTAAAAGGTGGGGGGGGGGGCAGTGGCTGTGTGGTGAAGGCACGAGAGGGGCAGCTTCAGTGTTCCGTGCAATGCAGCCAAATCCACGAGGGCAGGTTTTGCTGAATCCCCCATCAAACGTCAAGCAAAGGCACCTCTTTCAAGACAGGAACTTTCTAAGCTTGCTGCTCTTCCATAGGCAGCAAGATTCCCCCATACATTGCATTCAGGCAGGTAAGTGCTCACCTTGCCTGCATTCCAAAATGGAATACTCGGAAAAAGCTGTAGGAAAAAGCGATCGTCCTCTGAGGCCCTTCTTTGTGTTCCTCCTCCGCTAGAACTGTCCGGAGAGCAGCAGCACAGGAACGGGGCCTTTTCTGCAGTGGCTCCCCATCAGGACTGCTCTCCCCAGGGAAGCTCGCCTGGTGCTTTCACTCCAGATCTTTAGGTGCCAGGCAAAAACATTCCCCCTCTCCTCGCTGTTAAATCTATGGTCTTTTCAGTTGTGGGAAGGTATTGCTCTTTTTTTTTACTATTACGTATTAAGTGTTCTAGGCTATATACTGCCCTGTGGTCTCTTGCTGAAGGGTGGTGTGCTAATTTCATAAATAACGATGACAGGGGCCCTAGACGAACCACAAGAGGCTCCCACCGCTATACCAGCTGGGGTGGAGAGGCTCTGGCTCCGTGGGGCAGCGGATGCCGGAGGGCAGGCCCCTCGCGCTGTAGACCTAAAGCACTGCCTCCCACAAGACCCCTCACTTGGGGAGGGGGCCAGCACCACAGTCGCCGGCTGCCTCGGTTTCCCATGCGCAGAAAAGCTCCCTGGCTCCCGTCTGCCTCATCTTTCAAACTGGTGGCCCCACAGCAATGAGACAGATCTAAGAGGGGCCTGTTTGCTGGAATAAAAATGGGAGCTGTGCAGCTCAGAGGGGCTTCCCTTGGTCCAAATGAGGGTGGAGCTCTGGGTGAGAAATGGGGGTCGCATCACGACTCTCCTCCCAGCCCACTTTTGCACTGCTTTCTTTTCCTCCGCACTGGACAACCGGACACCACATGCAGGAATGGCCAATGCGCTAGCGCTGAGCCAGGGCAGGCAGAGTCCCCCAAAACACCCGTAGGTCTCCTTCAGACCCTTCCTCATCAACAGAAGAGCCTGCCGGATCAGGCCGATGGCCCAGTCAGTCCAGCAACCTGTTCTCCCAGTGGCCAGCCAGATGCCCTCATGGGAACCCCACACGCAGGATTCGAACACAAGCCCTCTTCCCGCCTGTGGCTCCCAGCAACTTGCATTCAGAAGCATTGCTGCCTCTTAAGCATGGGGGCAAGGCAGGGCCCTCACATCAATTGCCTTCTCCTCCCTGGATTTGTCTAATCCTCTTTGAAAGCCATCCTGCAGCAGTGAGTTCCACCGTTTAACCTCCTGGCTCCTTCCTTTTCCACTGGGTTTATGCTTCAGGCTCACCCATCCAGCCCTCCCTCCGTTCATGCCCTTGCTACTCTCTGCCCACCAGCGCTCTTGGGGGTGGGGAAGACCTGCTCGCAAAGTGCCCCAGCACCACTGCCCTCTTGCGACAGATCCAGAGGCCTCTCCCCACATTGCCAGGCAAAGCAACCCCCTTCGCCTGCAGGTCCAGCCCCTGCGGCCGTCCCAGACTCCTCCTCCCACCCCACCCAGTTCTAGATCTTGGGGCGCCAGCCCTTGATGAACTGCATGATCTTCTTGACCTGGAGTTTGGTGAGTCGGAAGTCCTCGCTCAAGATCTCCTCGGTCAGCTGCACGAAGATGCTGCCGTCAATGCGCTCCCGCGCAAAGAAGCTCACCACGTCCTCCGAGAGCCCGATGAAACGCAGGCAGCGAGAGACCTCTTCCAGAGACAGGGCGGACAAGTCGGCTGGGGGCTGCCAGGGAGAGCCGTCCCCGCTGAGCCGGGCGGGGGGCACCTCGATGACCCCTGGGGCCAGGTAGAGGCGGGTGGCGGTGCCCAATTCCGCACCACGGGTGACGGAGGGCGGCAGGGGCGTCCGGAGGGCGGCGTGCTCGGGGGGCTCAAAGGCCTGCTTGGCAGGGCGTGGTGGGGGCACGGGGCTGTAGCGGGGCTCGCCCTCCGGGGAGGAGGAGGAGGAAGCAGCGGTGCCCTCGAAGGGTTCAAAGGTCTCGGGGGAAGAGGTCTTCTGCCACTCGAGGGGCTCCAGCCACTCGGAGGAGGCCGGATTGGAGAAAGGGTTGAGCGCCCCAAAGGGGGCAAAGCGTTTCTGAGGCCCCTGGGGAGGCTTCAGGCGAGGGCAGCTGCGGTAGCTCTTGAGGGCGCTGGCGTCGCCGCCCGCCAGCAGCGGGGTGGGCCTCCCCGTGGCCACGCTCAGGTCGCTGTACGGCCACGGATCCGACCACGAGGAGCCCTGGGCTTGAGGCTGGGCCGGGGGGCTGGCCAGCGGCCGGCCGGAGGACTCGCCCACTTTGCAGTCTCCCCAGGTGCAAGGGTAGCAGTACAAGGAGTAGGAGTCGGGAGACGGGGAGCAGCTGCCACTCTGCGGCCTTGACCTGGGAGAGGGGAGGAGAGGAGAAGGGAGTGTAGAAGTAAGAGGCAGAGCAAACTCACGGACACCACGCCTCCGGCGCCAGAGCCAGGCAGGGCAAAGGGATCTCTGCAGGGGTCAGAGGGTGCCTGCTTTGCGCCCCCCTCCCAAGATTCTGCACCCAGAGCCCCCCAGCAACCCCCACACTATGCCAGTGTTCTAGGCTGCCTTTACCTACTCATTCCAAAAAGTTAGCCAGTCAGGAGTGCCCTTTGCAGAAGGCACAGGAAGCCACAAGACTTGTTTTTTTAATAATAATAATAATAATAATAATAATAATAATAATAATAATAATATATTTATACCCCGCCCATCTGGCTGGGTTTCCCCAGCCACTCTGGGCGGCTTCCAACAAAACACTAAAATACAATAACCTATTAAACATTAAAAGCTTCCCTAAAAAGGGCTGCCTTCAGATGTCTTCTAAAAGTCTGGTAGTTGTTCTTCTCTTTGACAGCTGGTGGGAGGGCGTTCCACAGGGTGGGCGCCGCCACCAAGAAGGCCCTCTGCCTGGTTCCCTGTAACTTGGCTTCTCGCAGACAGGGAACTGCCAGAAGGCCCTCAGTGCTGGACCTCAGTGTCTGGGCAGAATGATGGAGGTGGAGATGTTCCTTCAGGTATACTGGGCTGAGGCCGTTTCGGGCTTTCAAGCTCAGCACCAACACTTTGAATTGTGCTTGGAAACATACTGGGAGCCAATGTAGGTCTTTCAAGACCGGTGTTATGTGGTCTCAGCGGCTGCTCCCAGTTACCAGTCTGGCTGCCGCATTCTGGATTAGTTGTAGTTTCCGGGTCACCTTCAAAGGTAGCCCAACGTAGAGCACATTACAGTAGTCCAAGCAGGAGATAACCAGAGCATGCACCACTCTGGCAAGACAGTCTGCGGGCAGGTAGGGTCTCAGCCTGGGTACCAGATGGAGCTGGTAGACAGCTGCCCTGGACACAGAATTGACCTGTGCCTCCATGGACAGCTGTGAGTCCAGAATGACTCCCAGGCTGCGCACCTGGTCCTTCAGGGGCACAGTTACCCCATTCAGGACCAGGGAGTCCTCCACACCAGCCCGCCCCCTGTCCCCCAAAAACAGTACTTCTGTCTTGTCAGGATTCAACCTCAAACCATTAGCCGCCATCCATCCTCCAACTGCCTCCAGACACTCACCTCCTGTGTTTTCCCCCATAATTACTTGGAACCTGGAAGCAAATGAACTTTCCGTGTGGCACTTAAAGCGAATTAATGAAGATGATGTATCTGGTAAGTTTTACCTATCAGCACAGGCGTCCATCGGCACAGGGAGAAACGTGCCGGGCGCCATTATATCTCAGCAGGTTATGGGCCCAGCAGTATCGCTGGTACGTTACACCGAGTAAACTTGCCAAAATGTATAGGAATCAAGATAAAGTTTTGGAAATGCAAGGAGAAGGAGGGGAATTTCCGCCATATGTGGTGGACTTGTACTAAGGTGAAAGCCTTCTGGGATATTATATATAATGAACTGGAAAAGGTATTTAAGTAAAATTTTAGTAAAAAAAATCCAGAGGCATTTTTGCTGGGGTTAATTGGTGAGGAATTTTTTTTTTTTAAATGTATTTTTTTTTTATGCACGCCACAACGGCTGCAAGGATACTTCTGGCCCAGAAATGGAAGCAGCAGGAACTTTCTATGTTGGAAGATTGGCAGATAAAGATGGTTGAATACATGGAGTTGGCAAAGCTGACGGGGAAGATCCGGAATCGGTGTGACAAACCGTTTCAAAAGGACTGGAGGAAACTTATATTTTATATGAAAGAAAACTGTAAACATTTGAAAACGTTTGTAGGTTTGAGTTGAAATGTTTGGTAATGTGAAAACAAGGAGCTGATTTACATATAAGGAGGTGAATGTCAAAAGAAGTTATAAGGTAAAGAAGTGGCTATAGCAATGCGAAGAATTTGTAAAATATGTTTGGAAGTCAGAAAGAGGCAGGGAAGGAGGTCGATGCTTTGTTTGAGCAATGCTTTAAGTTATGGATTTGTGTAATGAAATAGGGAAAACTCAATAAAAATTATGTTAAAAAAAAGAACTTTCCGACAGTAAGAACAGTTGGATAGTGGATTGGTCCCCATTGGGAGGTTGTGGACTCTCCTTCCTTGGAGGTTTTCTAGCAGAGGTTGGAGGGCCATCTGTCAGGGATGCTTGAGCTGAGATTCCTGAATTTCTGGGGGTTGGACTAGATGACCTTTGGGAGACCCTTCCAATGGTACAATCCCAGGAGTCTATGATTCTATGGGCAGGCAGCCAGAACCGAGACTCTTAAAGCATGCTTCCCTCATCAAGTAAAACAATAGAAATACTTAACTAACTGACCAATCATGTCAGTTCTGCTAACAAAAGTCTTGGCACCCCCCCAAAAAAAATAATTCCTGGCTACGCCATGTCTTAAAGGCCCGGCAGGATAGACAGGCTCACTTACAGGACTAAAGGTCTCAGGAATTCTTCCAGGGTCACCTGCTGCTGTTTCCCTTTTTTGCAAAGCTTGAAAGCCAGCACAATTTCCCAACATCCAGACAGGAGAAGTCCAGCGTCTTTCCAAATTCTGCAGCAATATTTTTAGCACCGGGATTTTTGCACCTCCAAAAGCTAACTTCATGGCAAGTTTCTGGCAGAGAAACCTCTCAGGAGACCAAGTCTGTGGCCACGTGGGGGCGCTTTTGTGCCAAGGACTAACTTAGCCAGCTCACCCTGGTGATCATCTAATGTTTATTGGATGGATCTTCCCCCTAAATTGTTTCTTGAATTCTGAATTTATTGTTATTCACGTCTTATACTGTTCGGTCACACTGGGGGCAGAGCCTCAGGGGCACCTCCAGGGACGCTACAAGGATTACTTAGAACAGACTGTGAGAGGCAACAAAGCACACATGCTGAATTTTGGCATTCTTCAGGGCGCTGCTAAAATTTGAGGCTCACCTTGGAGTTCCTCCAGAACCACTAAATTCACTATAAGGAATTCATGGTTTCCAGATATTTGCCACCCGCTAACCTAGTTAGAGCAATGACAAACCTAGACAGCATCTTAAAAAGTAGAGACATCACCTTGCCAACAAAAGTCCGTATAGTAAAAGCTATGGTTTTCCCCGTAGTGATGTATGGAAGTGAGAGCTGGACCATCAAGAAGGCTGATGGCCGAAGAATGGATGCTTTTGAATTCTGGTGCTGGAGGAGACTCTTGAGAGTCCCATGGACTGCAAGAAGATCACACCTATCCATTCTGAAGGAAATCAGCCCTGAGTGCTCACTGGAAGGACAGATCCTGAAACTGAGGCTCCAAGACTTTGGCCACCTCATGAGAAGAGAAGACTCCCTGGAAAAGACCCTGATGTTGGGAAAGATGGAGGGCACAAGGAGAAGGGGATGACAGAGGACGAGGTGGTTGGACAGTGTTCTCGAAGCTACCAGCATGAGTTTGACCAAACTGCGGGAGGCAGTGGAAGACAGGAGTGCCTGGCGTGCTCTGGTCCAGGGGGTCACGAAGAGTCAGACACGACTAAACAACTAAACAACAACAATTCTGTCTGACCAAGACAGAATAAAGTGGGATTATTCCTTCCCTTGATCTGGACACAAGACTTCTGTTGATTCAGCCAAAAATAGCATTAGAGCTTTTTTTTGACTACAACTCCCAGCATCCCTGAGCACTGGCCATGTCAGCTGGTGTTCATCATAGCTGTCAACTTTTTCCTTTTTTTGCGAGGAATCCTATTCGGAATAAGGGAATTTCCCTTAAAAAAATGGGAAATGTTGACAGCTATGGTGCTCATGGGCATTGTAGTCTAGAACCTCTGGCAGGGGGCTGGTTCAAGGCCTTGTTGGGTTCATAACCAGGCGTTCCTTTGTGCCAAAATGTTACACGAAGGCAGGAAGACGGAGAATAAGAGCACTCTGGAGCATGGAGCTCTCACATGGCTTCAACTGAGAAGCCCCAGCCAGCTCTCTGGGAGGGAGGGGAAAACCCCAGGGTCCTCAGCCCCCCCCCCTTGGGAAGCAACTTACCCATCATGCAATCCAGGCGAGTAGTAGGAGAGGCTGGAGCTGGGAGAAGCAGCTCCCTGGAGCTTCGGGAAACGCAGAGGCACCGGAGGGCTGGAAGCGGCCGGCGCATGGCCACCCCGGGGTGGCACTGGCGGCGCGACGAGAAGGCGGCACTCCTCCCTCACCTGGAAAAGATGGAGAGGGGGAGAGAGAGATTCATCTGCTTTCTGCAGTGGTGATAGGCAGCTGGAAGCCAAGACCAGAGCGATCCGAAGGGCAGAACACACACCTTTAAATGGGGGCACAACAAGAGCCCCAATAGGGGGGCAACTTTAAGAAAGAGGCATGCCCCCAAAGATGAATGCCAGTGGCGGCTGGGTGGGCAGAAAGGGGCATTTGCAGAAGAGGCTTAGCAGATGGAGTCAGTTCTCCTCTGCAAGTCTCCACACAAACACACCCTCCGGCTGGGTTTACTGTCACTGTCGGAGCTCAGTTTGGGGGGGAACTGATTAAATACACATCCAGCCATTCACCCCTAAAAGCCCCCCTCTGCATTTGCCTTGGGAGGGAAACTCAGGGGTCACCCACCCCTTTGCCCGATCATATCGTGTCCTGATTAATTCCCCCAAATCCAAGAGGATTTCTGGTTGTTCTGCATCTCTGCCTTGCAAAAACCCAATCTTACATGCTGAACTGAAGTGCAGGTAAGCAAAACCCCTCTCTGGGTTTTCCACACAACTGGTAAGATCCTGGACCAGTAGCAGCCAGGGATGGGAGACAGGGAACCAGCCAGCCAGGGGAAGGGGCTGGGCCATTTTCACCGCAGGGAGCCAAATTCTGTGCAATCTGTCATTTCATCCTAAAACTTGACTCTCCAGGTATGGAACCTTCTCTAGTCAAAAACCCCAATGCTAGCCATAAGCAAAGCTCAGCAGGACAGCTGGGGGGGGGGGGGAGACTCCAGAGCTGCCCCAACCCAAAATCTTACAGCCTAACACTTTTGCAGGCAGACCTCAAATCCGTCAATCTCAAAAAGGCGCCACAACCACACGGAGCAGGCAGCTGCTTGTTTCCTGCTTGGCAGGGGGTTGGACTCGATGGCCCTTGTGGTCTCTTCCAACTCTATGATTCTAGGATTCTATGAACTTCTGAACTGCTCCCCTTTCTTGGTTTGTTTAGGGTTGCCATATTTCAAAAAGTGAAAATCCAGACACAAAAATCACTGATAATAATAATAATAGTAATAATAATAATAATAATAATAATAATAATAATATGATGTTTTTGAGCTATTTTTAAGAGAGATAAGCAAAAACAACACTGTCGACATGGGTTGCCACACGTCTGGATTTTCCCAGACATTTTGCCGAATTCCGCCTGGACACGCCTTCCGAATGCAGTACAGTCATACCTCGGGTTACAGACGCTTCAGGTTGTGCGTTTTCAGGTTGCACACTGCGCCAAGCCCAGAAGCACCGGAACAGGTTACTCCTGGGTTTTGGCGCTCGTGCATGCGCAGAACCACTAAAATCGTGCTTTGCGTATGCGCAGAAGCGCTGAATCGCAACCTGCGTGTGCACAGATGTGGCGATGCGGGTTGTGAAGGCTGCAAGTTGCGAACGTGCATCCCGTACGGATCACGTTTGGGACCCAAGCGTCCACTGTATTCCGGATACGTCCCTGCGGGTCGTGAACGCCCCCCGCGCCTGTGTCCCCAAACCGATCCAATCAAGCTCCTCCACATCCCCTTTCCCGGTCGCCTGAGGCGTCCCTCACCGCTTCAGACTTGGGCGGGACCGGGGGCGGAGCATCTCCCGCAGGCTCCTCCCCCAGCAGGCCCTGGTGGCACGGCGGCGGGGACCCCAGGGGCGAGGCGAGTCCGGCGAAGGAGATGAGGTCTCTCTGGCCCGGGTTGGCACTCTCCAAGCCGGCCGGCTTTCCGCTGGGCTCGGCGTAGCTCCCGCGGTTCTGGTTGGTCCACAGCTCCTCGTAGGGCAGTTCCGGAGCCCGGAAGGCCGGCTCGGTCCAGTCGGGGGTCGTGTACTCCCGCTCGGAGTCCGGGGCGTCTGGGAAGAGGGCCTCGTGGTGGTCCTGGCGGGAAGGGAGGAGCGCCCTCTGGCTCCTCCCCCCGGAGGCGGGGTCCTGGCGGGTGCCCCCGGAGGTGCTATAGAGGCAGAGCGAGAGCCGCTGGAAGGAATGTGCCAGTTCATCGCGGGCATAGCCCTGGAGGCAGAGGCGGACGCGCCGGGGACTGGCACACTCCTCCGCCAGGTCCGCCTTGGCCTCGCGCACCGCCTTGGAGTATTCGTTGGGGTCGAAGCACTCCTGGCAGAGGGCGGCGCTCTCGCGGAGGAGCTTCTCCAGGCGGGCATCCCCTCCGCCCCACAGCGCCCCCTCGGGGAGGAGGAAGCGGGGCATGTCCGTCAGCAGGAGGAAGTGGAAGGGCGCCACGGCGTCCCTACGCAGGATGCAGCAGAGGACCACCGTCTTGGAGATGATGCTGAGCAGCTTGTAGCAGTGGCCCTCGCGGATGGCGTGGAGGTCGTAGGGGTTGCGCGGGGGCCGGGTGGGCACCGTCACGTTGACGGGCAGCCGCACCTTCTCGATGATGCTGCGGATGGTGTGCTCGCCCTCCTGCATCTGAAGCTCCAGCGGGGAGCGGGTGCTGAAGCGCCCCTTGCACTGGAAGGGCAAACTGAGGCTCTCGTTGGTGCGGTGGTTCATGCAGATCAGGCAGGGCATCTTGCCCTTCAGTGGGCGGCTGCCCCCGCCGCCGCTGGCACCACCGCTGCCCCCGCCGCCAGCCGCAGTGCCACCACCAGCGACACCCGCCTTGCCCAGCTTCCGCAGCAACGTGTTAAAGCGTGACTTCTCCTTGGCGGCTTTCGCACACAGGATCTCAGCCTGGCCCATGAGCGTCAGCTCGTCCCCAGCGTGCAGAGTGAAGTTGTACACCTCGCTGTCCTCGCTGAACTCCCCCGAGACCACCTGGGAGGAAGAAGAGGGTCAGCCAGGAGATGGAAGAAGAAGGGGCACAAATATAGAACAGGGGAAAACTTTGCTTGCCAGTAAGGTAAAGGTAAAGGGACCCCTGGCCATTAGGTCCAGTCGTGGCCGACTCTGGGGTTGCGGCGCTCATCTCGCTTTATTGGCCGAGGGAGCCGGCGTACAGCTTCCGGGTCATGTGGCCAGCAGGACTAAGCTGCTTCTGGCGAACCAGAGCAGCTCACGGAAACAGCGTTTACCTTCCCGCCGGAGTGGTACCTATTTATCTACTTGCACTTTGACGTGCTTTCGAACTGCTAGATTGGCAGGAGCAGGGACCGAGGAACGGGAGCTCACCCCGTCGCGGGGATTCGAACCGCCGACCTTCTGATCAGCAAGCCCTAGGCTCTGTGGTTTAGGCCACAGCGCCACCCGCATCCCTTGCTTGCCAGTAGCACATGTGAAAAGGATCTAGGGGTCTTGGTGGACCACAAGCCTAACCAAAAAAACCTGATGCTCTTCTAGGCTGCATCCACAGAAGTCTAGTGTCCAGATCAAGGGAAGAAACAGTCCCACTCAATTCTGCCTGGGTCAGACCACACCTGGAATACTGTGTCCAGTTCTGGGCACCACAATTTAAGAAGGATGTGGACAAGCTGGAAGGTGTGCAGATTAGGGCAACCAAGATGATTAAGGTTCTGGAAACCAAGCCTGATGAGGAACGGTTGAAGGAACTGGGTATGTTTAGCTTGGAAAAGAGGAGATTGAGATGAGATAGGACAGCCATCTTCAAATATCTCAAGGGTTGTCATGTGGAAGAGGGAACAGGCTTGTTTTCTCCTGCTCTGGGGGGTAAGACTCGAACCCATGGCTTCAAGGTAGAAGAAGGGAGATTGCAACTAAACATCAGGAAGAACCTTCTGACAGTGAGAGCTGTTAGACAGTGGGAAGCAGAGGCTGGATGGTCATCTGTCAAGGATCCTGCAGCTACAATTGCTGCATTGCAGGGGGTTGGACTAGATGACCCTCGGGGGGCCCTTCCAATTTTAGAATTCTGCAATCCAGCAGCTCAGGTTTTGCGGTGCTTTCCCCAACTTATTATGGGGCAGGAAGGATCCCCAACACGGCTCAGCTCTTTGCCAGGTGAGCAGAAAGAAGCCGCAGCGAAGAGGCGGGATTTCAAGTCAAGGTGGGGAGACCTGACTCCCTCTCAAAGTGGAAATGGCTGCCCTTCCATCCCTTTTGCACTTGAACCCTGAGCCGAGATCTCCCCACCCACCCCCTGGTCCCCTTGAAGCGCCACTGACCTTGACGCTGAAGGTGATGGCCTCCATGACGAAGACCCTGTCCGGGAAGATGCTGGCCACCTCTTCCACGCTGTTGAAGTACTGCACAGGCTCCCTGACATCCCTGTCCTGCTCAAGCAGCTTGAATTTCCCTGCAGGGTGCGAAACACACACCAGAACGGTTAAGGGAGACCTGCTGCTCTAGGGGTCACGCAGGGGGTCTGCATCTCCCCCAGCCAAACCCAGATTGGCCTAGCCCAGATCGCTGCCTCCAACGGTGGTCAGCGCCCAATGGAGGAGACTCCTCGGCCTGACACAACGGGCCTTGAACTTGGAATAATAATAATAATTTATTATTTATACCCCGCTCATCTGGCTGGGCTTCCCCAGCCACTCTGGGCGCCTTCCAACAGAACACTAAAATACAATAACCTATTAAACATTAAAAGCTTCCCTAAACAGGGCTGCCTTCAGATGTCTTCTAAAAGTTTGGTAGTTGTTTTTCTCTTTGACATCTGGTGGGAGGGCGTTCCACAGGGCGGGTGCCACTACCGAGAAGGCCCTCTGCCTGGTTCCCTGTAACTTGGCTTCTTGTAGCGAGGGAACTGGCAGAAGACCCTTGGCGCTGGACCTCAGTGTCCGGGCAGAACGACGGGGGTGGAGACGCTCCTTCAGGTCTACTGGACCAAGGCTGTTGAATGTCAGCACCAACACTTTGAATTGTGCTCGGAAACCTACTGGGAGTCAATGTAGGTCTTTCAAGACCGGTGTTATGTGGTCTCGGCGGCCACTCCCAGTCACCAGTCTAGCTGCCGCATTAGTTGTAGTTTCCGGGTCACCTTCAAAGGTAGCCCTACGTAGAGCACATTGCAGTAGTCCAAGTGGGAGATAACCAGAGCATGCACCACTCTGGTGAGACAGTCTGCGGGCAGGGAGGGTCTCATCCTGCATACCAGGTGGAGCTGGACACAGAATTGACCTGCGCCTCCATGGACAGCGGTGAATCCAGAATGACTCCCAGGCTGCGCACCTGGTCCTTCAGGGGCACAGTTACCCCATTCAGGACCAGGGAGTCCTCCACACCCGCCCGCCTCCTGTCCCCCAAAAACAGTACTTCTGTCTTGTTAGGATTCAACCTCAATCTGTTAGCCGCCATCCATCCTCTAACCGCCTCCAGGCACTCACACAGGACCTTCACCACCTTCACTGGTTCTGATTTAAAAGAGAGGTAGAGCTCAGCTTCACAGAATTGTAGAAGTTCCAAACAGGGCCGTCTTAAGCATAAGTCATTCTGCGCTGGCACCCCACGTTGGGCAGTGTTGGGAGCGTGCGCCAACAGCGGAAAAGGCAGCAAAGGCGCACAAAACAGGATGCGTCACGCAGCACCCACAATGTTACACGACCCTCCAGGCGTGGAGCGTGCAACCGAAACAGCTGCCATGCAGCTGCGGCAAGAGCCGACAGCCGAGCGGTGGCTTGGCATGCATTCGGGGGCCAGTGTTGGAGTCCGGGGAAAAGCTGCCCACGGCGCTTCAACAGGCTCTACTCCGCTCGGCAGTAGGCGCCTCTTCCCCGGACTCCAACGCTCGGCCCCGGACTCTCAGCCTGGTGCCCCTGAGAGCCAGGCGCCCGGGTGCCATGCACCCCTAGTGCCAATGGTTAAGACGGCCCAGGTTCCAACTCCCTGCAATGCGGCTGTCTCTTCAAACTATTATGGCTGATAACCATTGGGGGAGAGCTCCTTGTCCAATTCTTTGGGGGGGGGGTACGTAAGGGGAGTCTGGCTGGGTCAGACCAAAGATTGCTCTATTCAGCATTCCTGATTCCTACAGTGGTTCCCCCACCCCCTCAAAAATGCCAGGAGTGTGTTAGCCCCCGGCAACTCCTCTCCAGAGGCCTGATGCCTCTGACTCGGGCAGGCAGCCTACAGCCACTGCGGTCCATCTATTTATTGTTTATTTGTTTCATACATTTTATAAACAAACTTGTGTGTGTGTTGTTTTTTTTTAAAAAAAGAACCACAAAGCGGTTTACAGAGAGAACTAAACAATAACATGACAGTGGTACCTTGGTTTTCGAATGTAATCCGTTACGGAAGACCTTTCGAGTTCCAAAACGTTCGGAAACCGAAAACTCAATAGGGAAGCCTCAAAATGGAAAACTCAATAGGGAAGCCGCGAGGCATGTTTGACTTCCGAAAAGTGTTTGAAAACCAAAGCATTTACTTCCGGGTTTACAGCATTCGAAAACCAAAATGTTTGTCTACGGAGACGTTCAAAAACCAAGGTACCGCTGTATCAGTAAAAAAAAAAAATCATTGAAGCGTTCAAAGAATAAAACCATCAATAAACTAAAAATGGATCAAAACACGCATCCACATTCTACATGTCTGAGCAGGCTGTTCTAAACAAAAATCTTTTTTTGCAGGCACTGAAATGAGTACAGTGAAGGCCTGATATCAATAGGCAGGGAGTTCCAAAGGACAGGTGCTGCCGCATTCAGCGATCAAGATATTGCAAAGGTGGGGAGGGTCTTAGGTGGTACCTGCAACGCTGCCAGTGCGGCCGATGGATGCAGCCAAGTGGGCGCATGTGGGGCAAGAGAATCACGCAACTAAACTGCTTCCACATTGTACTGATAGTTAGCAGCAATTAGACAAACTGATGGTGGAGAAAGGCTACCAATGACTGCTAGCCCTGATTATTATTATTAATATTTATTGAGTTTATATACCGTCTAATACTCGGAGGTCTCAGGGCAGTTCAAAACATATAATCAGAATGAAAACAACAACCCAATAACCCCCCCCCCAAAAAGAGTCACAGTTTAAAAGGGTACAGGATGGCTAGTGATGGGGGTCATTTCACGTGCATTGAAAGTGGGGCCGAGTCCCTCTGCGCATGTTCTGTAGCCCTCTTGGCGCTGAAGACAAGGCTCTTCTGTGGGGTTATCCCCATGGAACGTGGCCACCACATTGCACCTATTTTGCAGGGAGTCAATATAGTGAATTAAATCAGCCCCCTCCTCCCCCAGCGGCAGCAGAGGCAAACTCAGCTGCGTTTATCGGAAGGGCTCCCTTCTGCCCACCCCCCACCCCCACCTCCAGAAGGTTCCCTGAAGACAGAGAGAGAGACACGGACATCCCAGAACAGAGAGGAAGCGAGCAAGAGATGTCCCGATCAATGAGTCAATTGCTTTCCAATCAATCAGAGCCGGCAGCTAAGCTTGCTGACATAGGGCTGTGTCCCCCACCCTGGCAAATGGCCTCCGAAAGCTGGAGCGCTTGGCAGCCCCGGGCCTTGAAATCATCTCGCATGGAAATTCTTTAACTCAAAGACATTGAATGAAGCTGGGAGATTCAGGGCAGATCAATGGAAGTCTTTCTTCACTCAACACATTGTTAAACTGTGGAACTCCCTGCCACAGGAGGCGGTGATGACCACCAACTTGGATGGCTTTAAGAGAGGATTAGACAAATTTGTGGAGGAGGAGAGGGCTCTCAATGGCTTCCAGCCACAAGAGGCTCAGGGCTGGATTTCGGTTTGATGAGGGCCCTAAGATGCTGAAGGTAATGGGGCCCTTTATATGTCCAGCTGTCCTTTGTCAACAACTAATTATTGCCGCTGTTTTTTTGTGTTGCATATATACTGCAGATGGTGACAGCAGTCACGAAATTAAAAGACGCCTGCTTCTTGGGAGAAAAGCAATGACAAACCTAGACAGCATCCTAAAAAGCAGAGACATCACCTTGCCAACAAAGGTCCTTATAGTTAAAGCCATGGTTTTCCTAGTAGTGATGTATGGAAGTGAGAGCTGGACCATAAAGAAGTCTGATTGCCGAAGAATGGATGCTTTTGAATTATGGTGCTAGAGGAGTCCCATGAGAGTCCCATGGACAGCAAGAAGATCAAACCTCTCCATTCTGAAGGAAATCAGCCCTGAGTGCTCACTGGAAAAGACCCTGATGTTGGGAAAGATGGAGGGCCCAAGGAGAAGGGGACGACAGAGGACGAGATGGTTGGACAGTGTTCTCGAAGCTACCAGCATGAGTTTGACCAAACTGTGGGAGGCAGTGGAAGACAGGAGGGCCTGGCGTGCTCTGGTCCAGGGGGTCACAAAGAGGCGGACACAACTAAACGACTAAACAACAATATGCTATATAGTAATTTATGGACCTAATAGGTATCTAAAGCCATTTGCACATGTTGCCCTGCAACCAGTCCATGCAGAATGTCAGCACCTTATATATAGAAAGGAGCAAACCAGTGATATTTTAGGGAGCAGGCGAGCAGGTGGGGCCCATGACTTACATCCTAGGAGCCTACGCAACACAAAACACTGTTGCTGTAGGTAGGCTTTATTTTATTTGGTTTTTATCTTATATTTTGGAAATGTACACCCAGAAGAGGCGTGAACAGGGCACTGTATCAGGAGCAAATTGTGCCCCCCTCCCATGAGATTCTTGCCTCCTCTGGATTCCTAAAACTGGGACTCCCTAGGAACAAAGCTCTTTGCTTCAAAGATGTGGGAACTGGCTACGGTTTACTCAGCCGCACAGGGAAACGGGGACTGGCTATATTTGCTGAGAAGCCCCCTTCCCTCCCATCACTCGCTCATGGCCCTAGGTTGCCTCGACTCCCCGATTCCAAGCATCTCGCACCCGCTTCCCAGGGCCAAAAGCCTTCTTTACTTTCACTGCCCCCGCCAAAAAAAGATTGCGCCTTAAGGCAGGCAAAGACCCCCTCCCCTCCGCAAACATGTCTGTCTCCAGAGCCCACCCCCCTCCTGCAACAGCCCACCCCAACTCCAGCAAACAAGGGGGATGATCGAAGACAGGATACACAGATGGGGAAAAGCTGCTATGAGGATTGGGGGGGGGGGGAGGAAGAAGCAGAGTGAGGCAGAGAAGCTTGCCCCCCCCCCATTCTGGAGACAGCTGTGTCCATCTTCTCCCCAAGGAAGCAGAGATGTGGGAACAGGCTGTAGCAACGACATGGCAGGGGGGGCGTCGTGGCACCAGCTGGAAGAGGAGCAAAGGCAGGATGTGGGGGGGGGGAGAGACTTGTGACTGTTGCAGGAATTTATGTATAGGTTTGAGGGGGTTGCCGTTCATTCCCCCCCCCCCCAAAATATACTCCGGCCCACCACATGGTGTGAGGGATACGGCTGAAAAAGGCTGCTGACCCAGGAGCGTTGCAGAGCCATCCATAGCCCTCTTGTCCTCTTTTAAAGTTGGTGCCATCACCGCCTCCTGTGGCAGAGAGTTCCACAGTCTGCACTGCCCTGAATCTTCCAACATTCAGCTTCATGGGATGTGTACCGGTTCTAGTGAGAGACAGCCATTTGCACACCTCTGAGCCAAAACTGACTCTGTGTGTGTATGTGTGTGTTTCAGACAGAAACCTCTTCTCTCTCCCCCCCCCCTTGCCGCCGCACCATCTGCTCCGATTTTATGAATGGGCCAGCCCAGCAGGTTAACACGCTTCCCTGCTCCGCTCCCCTCCTCTCCTGTCCCATTGCCTTCCCCAAGGAACAGCGATTAGCTGGGGCTCCCATGATTTATTCATCCTTGCGCATCATTACCAGAGATGGGAAGCACTTAGCGGGCTCATTAAGGGCAGGGGATGATCTCAACCCTGCTAATTCCCAACTCCCACTTGGGTCACTCTCCTCCTCCTCCTCAGTTCAGGGCCTTCCAGACCGGCGCCAACACTTCCACCCCCCACCTCGCTGACCTTCCACACCAGGCACCTCTTTCCAAGCTCTTGCAAGCCCAGGATTAGGCCAGGCATGTCCTTAATTCTGCAATCAACCGTAGGTATTATTTTTACACCTGCAGGACCAGGGAGGAGAGGGAGCAAGTTTTGAATGCCAACCTACCCAGAGCCCCCCTGCGTGCGATGCTGCCAATATTATTATTATTATTATTATTATTATTATTATATTATTATTATTATTATTATTATTATTATTATTATTATTATTTACTTATACCTGGCCCATCTGACTGGGTTACCCCAGCCTTTCTGGGGGGCTTCCAACAAAATATGGAGGTGAGAGAGTGACCTGGAATATTTTGTGGCCAAATTTTCGGCCACCCATACCCAAGTGGGTACCTCCAGATAGAATTGCAGAGTTGGAAGGGACCCTAAGGGCTGTCTAGACCAACTCCCTGCAATGCAGGACTCACAGGTGTTTTGAGCCACAACTCAACTGCTAATACAATTCTAGGCTGCATCAACAGAGATCTAGTGTCCAGATCAAGCAAAGTCATAGTCCCTCTCTATTCTGCCTTGGTCAGTCCTCAACCTGGAATACTGTGTCCAGTTCTGGGCACCACAATTTAGGAAGGATGTTGACAAGCTGGAAGGTGTGCAGAAGAAGGCAACCAAGAGGATCAAGGGTCTGGAAACTAAGCCATATGAGGAACGGTTGAAGGAGTTGGGTATGTTCAGCCTGGAAAAGAGGAGACTGAGAGGAGATAGGATGTTGTTGTTGTTTAGTCGTTTAGTTGTGTCCGCCTCTTTGTGACCCCCTGGACCAGAGCACGCCAGGCCCTCCTGTCTTCCACTGCCTCCCGCAGTTTGGTCAAACTCATGCTGGTAGCTTCGGAGACACTATCCAACCATCTCGTCCTCTGTCGTCCCCTTCTCCTTGTGCCCTCCATCTTTCCCAACATCAGGGTCTTTTCCAGGGAGTCTTCTCTTCTCATGAGGTGGCCAAAGTCTTGGAGCCTCAGCTTCAGGATCTGTCCTTCCAGTGAGCACTCAGGGTTAATTTCTTTCAGAATGGAGAGGTTTGAACTTCTTGCAGTCCATGGGACTCTCAAGAGTCTCCTCCAGCACCATAATTCAAAAGCATCAATTCTTCGGCGATCAGCCTTCTTTATGGTCCAGCTCTCACTTCCATACATCACTACTGGGAAAACCAGAGCTTTAACTATACGGACCTTTGTTGGCAAGGTGATGTCTCTGCTTTTTAAGATGCTGTCTAGGTTTGCCATCGCCTTTCTCCCAAGGAGCAGGCGTCTTTTAATTTCGTGACTGCTGTCACCATCTGCAGTGATCATGGAGCCCAAGAAAGTAAAATCTCTCACTGCCTCCATTTCTTCCCCTTCTGTTTGCCAGGAGGTGATAGGCCCAGTGGCCATGATCTTTGTTTTTTTTGATGTTGAGCTTCAGACCATATTTTGCGCTCTCCTCTTTCACCCTCATTAAAAGGTTCTTTAATTCCTCCTCACTTTCTGCCATCCAGAGATAGGATAGTCATCTTCAAATATCTCAAGGGCTGTCACACAGAAGAGGGAGCAAGCTTCTTTTCTCCTGCTCTGGGGGGCAAGACTCGAACCCAGGGCTTCAAATTATAAGAAAGGAGATTCAGACTAAACATCAGGAAGAACTTTCTGATGGAAAGAGCTGTTCGACAGTGGGAAGGTCTCCCTCAGGAGCTGCTGGACTCTCCTTCCTTGGAGGTTTTTAAGCAGAAGTTGGGTGGCCATCTGACTCAGATGCTTTAGCTGAGATTCCTGCATTTCTGGGGGTTGGACTAGATGACCCCAAGATCTCTTCCAACAATTCTAAGATTTTATGATATCCCATCAGCCCAGCTTGCGGAGAATAATGGCTTATCATCGTGATTCCTGAGGCTGCTGACTAAAAGGTAACTCAAATGATGGATTGTGGAGGAGATGTAGCCGGACCAAATTAAAATATATATAACTGGGACACTCAATGATCCGTGGCAACCTTGATATTATCAGCACCATGGTCTAACCAACCGAGCTATTCAGGCTGACAAAGTTGGAAGGTACTCAACGGTCATCTAGTCCAACCCTCTGCAATGCAGGAAATCTCAACTCACAGTCTCCCATCCAAGCTGAAACCATAATGGACCCTGCTTAGCTTCGCAAATGTGCTAGCAGTTTTATTGCTGCACCATCATCCTGTGACTGGTGGATCTGTGGAGGACTGGCTGGGGACACCCAGGGTATAAATTATTATTGTTATTGTTATCCCTCGTATTTCCGGGACCGCCTCTCCTGGTATGCCCCACAGAGGACCCTAAGGTCCATGAATAATAATAGCTTGAAGGTCCCGGGCCCTAAGGAAGTCAGATTATCCTCCACCAGGGCCAGGGCCTTCTCAGTGATGGCTCCGACCTAGTGGAACGCTCTGTCCCAGGAGACCAGGGCCCTGCAGGATTTAACCTCCTTCCGCAGGGCCTGTAAGACAGAGCTATTCCGCCTGGCTTTCAATTTGAACTTAGCCTGATCTTTTATTCCCCTTCCTTCCCTCCCCCTCTCCTTTTTATGAAGATCACTCGCTCTGAGACCCCACAGCTAATTCTCCCTTGGTCTCCTTGCTGGCCCAAATAGGACTAATTTAGCCAGCTAGCCCTGGTGATCATCTAATGTTTATTGGATGGATTCCCCCCCACAATTGATTTTTTGATTCTTGATTTTATTGTTATTTATGCTTTATACCATATTTTATGCTGGGGTTTTTTGTAGCATCAAATAGGTGATTTAAATTTGTTGTTAGCTGCCCTGAGCCCGGTTTCCTGAACCGGGAATGAAGGGGATAAATAAAAAAATATTATTATTTACTGTTATTGTTATTATTTACAAGGCCTGCCCCACATCCAGGGCCCCTGGGGCTTCCTGGCCCCTCCCCCATCTGACACAGCCTGTGCCCCCTCCCCTGCCCCGTTACCTGGGTACTGGAGGGGGATGTCAATCTTGGGGCCGATGACGTAGTGTCCCTCCTCCAGGCTATGGGCTGTCACTGTGGTCCACTGGCGGCAGGAGTGGATGAGGAGCACGTCCTGGTCGCTGACCCCTTCCACGTACTCTCCTGCGGCAGGAACAGAGGGAGACATCAGCACAGGGTCCCAGCGATGGTGCCCTCCCCAGGGGTCTCCCTGCCCACCGTTCCCCCCCCAGAGGGGGGGGGTCAGTCTACAAATCTCAGAAAGGCAGAGCTGCAAGGGACCACCAAGGGGCATCTAGTCTGACCCCCTTGCAATGCAGGAACTGCAGTGGAATCCTTTCGGGATTCTGGAAGCAGCTTTCACTGCCTGCGTGGTGGCAGGTCTGGTTTACACAAAAGATGAGGTTCCCACATTGCAGGGGGTTGGATTTAGTGACCCCTGGGGTCTGATCCAACTCTATGGCTCTGTGGAAATGAAGAGGAGTCTCCATGAACCCTGCAGGGACAGCCACCCTCTCAAAGAAGGCAGCAACTTCCCTCCCCAGTTGGCTAGCCGCGCAGTATTACAACAACAATGATGATTAATTAATATAATAAATCATAAAGGTAAAGGTAAAGGGACCCCTGACCATTAGGTCCAGTCGTGGCCGACTCTGGGGTTGCAGCGTTCATCTTGCTTTATTGGCCGAGGGAGCCGGCATACAGCTTCTGGGTCATGTGGCCAGCATGACTAAGCCGCTTCTGGCGAACCAGAGCAGCGCATGGAAACGCCATTTACCTTCCCGCCAGAGCGGTACCTATTTATCTACTTGCACTTTGACGTGCTTTCGAACTGCTAGGTTGGCAGGAGCAGGGACCGAGCAATGGGAGCTCACCCCATCACAGGGATTCGAACCGCCAACCTTCTGATCGGCAAGTCCTAGGCTCTGTGGTTTAACCCACAGTGCCACCCACGTCCCTCATAATAATAAATCATATTACTACATTAATATCCCACCTTTCTTCCAAGGAGCTGAAGGCGGCTTACGTATTCTCCTTCTCATTTTATCACAACAGCCCTGTGAGGCAGGCTGGGCTGAGAGGCAGCGACTGGCCCAATGTCACCCGGGGAGCTCCATGGCTGAATGGGGATTCGAACCCTGGTCTCTCTCCCGGGTCCTGTTCTGGGACAACGAGCACTAGGCAACAGAACCCCTCTGTGCAAGATCAGAAAAGCATCTTAAAGGCCATTTCGGGAACCACAGCTCACTTCACCCGATGCCAAACACCCTGATAATATTACCAGCTGCAGATAAAAAGACGTACTGGCAACTCCACGTTCCTTACCAACCAAGTTTTACAAGCCCATCTCCCCAAAGACATTAGTAGTGGCACATTAAGGACGCAATTTTGAATTCTGGTGCTGGAGGAAACTCTTGAGAGTCCCATGGACTGCAAGAAGATCAAACCTCTCCATTCTGAAGGAAATCAGCCTGGAGTGCTCACTGGAAGGACAGATCCTGAAGCTGAGGCTCCAAGACTTCATGAGAAGAGAAGACTCCCTGGAAAAGACCCTGATGTTGGGAAAGATGGAGGGCACAAGCAGAAGGGGACGACGGAGGACGAGATGGTGGGACAGTGTTCTTGAAGAGACCAGCATGAGTTTGACCAAAGTGCGGGAGGCAGTGGAAGACAGGAGGGCCTGGCGTGCTCTGGTCCAGGGGGTCACAAAGAGTTGGACATGACTAAACAACTAAACAACAACAAGGATGCAATAAGAAGCAAAGGCCCATCCAGTCCAGCGTCCTGTGCTCACAGGGGCCAACCAGATGCCCATTATGGGAAACCCACAAACAGGAGATTCTCTTCTCCTGGCATTCAGCAATATTGCTGCCTCCATCTGTGGAGACAGAGCCATCCTGGCCAAGAGCCATCAATATCCCTCTCCTCCTCCATGAATTTGACTGGTCCTCTTTTAAAGCCACCTCAGTTGGTGGCCTTCACTGCCTCCTGTGGCAAGGAGTTCCACAGTTCAACTCTGCACTGCGTGAACACAAAGATTTGATGGACTATGAAAGAACTCAAGGAAAGGAAGCGACTGAAGAACAGATGTAAAGGCGAACTAGAAACCAAGAGCCGTGTGGTGAATACGGTGCAAGTCTTTTAGAATATTTTAACTAGGATTTATATATTGTAATGTTTGAAGTATAAATTTGGTATTATTGATTATGAAAAGTATTTTTTTCTTTTTCTTTTTTTCTTTCATCTCTTTTATTTTCTAGTCTGCGTGTTGGGAAATACGTAAACAAATGTGTTTACAGTGTTGTGTATTGATTTTTGTTTCTATTTCTTTTTTCTTTTTATCTTCTTGTAATATTTAGTAAAAACTAATTTTAAAAAATCCTTAGATAGCGATTCAGTTGAAAAATGACACATCTTTGGTTTAGGGTTTTTGAAACGTTGTATTGCTTTTGTGTAACAAATAAATAACCATATAAAGTAAAAAAAAAAAACAACCCCAAAAAACTCTGAAAAGTCTTTTCTTTCCTCTTTCCTGAATCCTCCAACAAGGACTTTCACACCACAACAGCCAGCCGATAAAAAGACCCAGCGCTTCCCCACCAAGCCAGTTTTGCAAGCCCTGCTCCCCAAACCATTAAGGGAAGCAGACTGATGCCACACAGAAGATCGATTCCACACCCGAAGTCTGTGGGGCTGCCTGGTTGCAGGACAGCTGCATGGCTGGCTGAAGGGGGAATTAGCAAGGGACTGCCAGCTATGAAAACTCTGAATGCCACAACCCACATACATGAGGTCCGGGACATTCGCAGGTAAACCAAAATGCTTGTTTGCAAAGCTATTATACTACCGACCTTACTGTATGCTTGTGAAACACTGACCACTTATAAATGCCATCTCCAACTCCTCGAAAGATTCCATCAACGGTGTGTCCAGAAAAAATTACACATCACTTGGAAAGACAGGCAAACTAATGCCAGTGTAGAAGTAAAGATCACCAGTGTTGAAGCAATGATTCTTCAACATCAACTTTGTTGGACTGGTCATGTTGTTCGGATGCCTGATTATCGTCTTCCAAAGCAACGACTCTATTCCGAACTTAAAAATGGAAAGCGTAATGCTGGTGGTCAACAAAAGAGGTTCAAAGACTCTCTCAAGGCAAATCTTTAAAAAATGTAGTATAAACACCGACAACTGGGAAACGCTGGCCTGCGAGCGCTGCAATTGGAGAACAGCCTTTACCAAAGGTGTCCTGGGCTTTGAAGACACTCGAACTCAGGACGCAAGGGAGAAACATGCTAAGAGGAAGGCACGCTTGGCAAATCCACACCATGATCAACTCCCGCCCGGAAACCAATGTCCCCACTGTGGAAGGATGTGTGGATCCAGAATTGGCCTCCACAGTCACTTACGGACTCATTGTTAAAACCGTGTTCATGGAAGACAATCTTACTCGGCTCTTGAGTGATCACCAAAGAAGATTAGAATAAGAATAAATTTTATTAAAACTCCAAATGCCACAACCCACATGCATGCAAATCCACCAGTCTCCCTGTCTGAGGCCAGCCTCCCAGGAAAGCACAGGGAGAATTTGGAGGGCAGGACAGGTAGCCAAGCCAGTGGCCTCTCTGGCCTCCCCTCCGGCCCTCCGAATTGCTCTTCCGACTGCGGGGCTCATCCTCCGCCTCACCCCCCCCCCCAGCCAAGCCCAAGGGAGCAGGCCTCTGGCTCTGCCTGCCAAGAGAGAGGCAGGTTGCCCTGGAAACATTTTGCTCTTTGTTCGTGCTCAATGGCCAGAGCTCCAGCCCAAAGGCCCGCCTGCAACAGCCGCCTTATTGGCACCGAATCCGGGACGGAGGCCTCCCGGAGAGGAGGCAGAGTGGGCAAACATTTCGGCGGTACCCCCCTCCCACCGTCCAAAGGCCACAGCTGAGGAAACAGAGGCACCTCCCTCTCTGCAAGAGCCCTGGCCCCTGGGAAGGCAAGGCCAGGCCAGCTTCAGGTTCAGCCGAGAAACACAGAATTGCCGAGTTGGAAGGGACACCCGAAGGTCATCCAGCCCAACCCCCTACAGCAGAAATCATAGCTAAAGAATTCCTGCTTTTAGTTTTCCATTTCAGGCCCCAAAACTTCTTGGACCAGTTCAAGGGCTGCAAGTGGCGCCCAGTGCCCTTCGTTCGGTTGGTCAATAACCTTTCGGAGGCTCACAAAACTTAAGGGCATCACCACTGCCAGCCGACAAACTGTTTTAGAATGTCTGAGACACGGCTAAGTATTGGAAAGGGAATCAGTTACCCACTAGGGGATAGTGGTTGTGTAAGCTTTCAGAATATTTAGAATTAGCCAAATTGACAGATCTAATAAGACGAAAACCAAAAAGTGAAGTGAGTAAGGAATGGGAGTGTCTAAATGAATACCTTAAAAGCCAGGGTTCGAGCACAGAAATCTGGCTGAGCCTGGAATAACCTGCTGATTAGGGTAAGAAAGGATAAGAAAGAGGGATTTATATCTGGAAGCTAGGATAGAAATGTGCTGGAGGTGCTGGGGGAGACTCTTGAGAGTCCCATGGACTGCAAGAAGATCCAACCTCTCCATTCTGAAGGAAATCAGCCCTGAGTGCTCACTGGAAGGACAGATCCTGAAGCTGAGGCTCCAAGACTTTGGCCACCTCATGAGAAGAGAAGGCTCCCTGGAAAAGACCCTGATGTTGGGAAAGATGGAGGGCACAAGGAGAAGGGGATGACAGAGGACGAGATGGTTGGATAGTGTTCTTGAAGCTACCGGCATGAGTTTGACCAAACTGCGGGAGGCAGTGGAAGACAGGAGTGCCTGGCGTGCTCTGGTCCAGGGGGCACGAAGAGTTGGACATGACTAAACGACTAAACAACAGGATAGAAATGATAAGGTAAACAGGAAGACACAATGAGAGGTAAAGGAGGTACTGTGGGATTGGTGGAAGTCAATGTTTGTTTTCTTTTTTAGTTTTATATTATTAACTTGTAAGATATGGATTTTTTTGTTTTTTTGAATATCAGTTTTTGTGTTTTGCGTATTGTTATTTTTCCGATATTTTTCGTGTTGTTGCTGTGTGGAAAATACCAACAAAATTTATAATAAAATTTAAAAATAAATAAAAATAAAAATAGAATGTTTGAGACACTTCGTTTACAACATCCCTGCAAGGTAGGCCAATAATGCCACCTCTGGATTGCAGTGGGGAGACAAGGTTTGAGAGAAACAGAGAATGGTTTGCTAAAAACCACTCCCAGTGACCATAGGGGCACTTTAAGCTGCTGGTGGTGGTGGGGATTCCTTGTGGCTTTCAGATGCTGGCTCCCTTAGCCACAGAATGGTCCATCCAGGAAGGATCTCAGCCCCGCCTCCCTTGAGCCCCTTTGGGTTGGGCTGGATGACCCTTTGGCTCCCTTACAGCCCTATAATTCTATGATTCCAGGGCTTTCTCTGTGGGAGAAGTAAGGCGGCCAGTCTCTGGGGCTGGGGGCTGGGCCGAGGGGTGCTGGGAGGCCAGCTGTGGCCTCTGCGCTTCCCCAAATGGATGCCCCCCCCCGGCATGCCAGCCACGGTAACCAGGGAAATCCGCTTCGCTCGAAAGCCTTGGCAGCCCTCACCCTGAGGAGAGGAGCCCTTTGTGGGGCTGCAAAGGGGTGGAAAGAGGCTGTGCAAAGGCAAAAAGAGAGAAACAAACGCACACTGCTTATTTTGAAAGTTTAAAAAGCCAGCGCGCCCCACATTCAGAACAACAGAGGTGCAAAACCCTTCACTGAGCAAAACCAAAGAAAGCGAATTCCCGGAGGCAGCAGCAGCCATGGAGACCTGCACACTCAACACCTCCATCGCAATTCAAATCTGGGCCAGGATCCCACCATGCTAACCTTTAGCTGAGATTCCTGCACTGCAGGGAAGTGGACTAGAGGACCACAGGGGGTCCCTGAACATCTGGGAAGGGCCCATCTAGTCAGGAAGCTTCTGCCCAAGAGTGGCTCGCAAGATGCTTGCAGGGAATGAAGGCATTTGGGGGTAGACTGTCTTGGAACCTGGAGGTGCAATTCCGCAATCATTGGTTTGAAAGGGAAATACATTAAGGGCGAGAGGTCTGGTGTTGACTAAGTCAGTGGTCATCCCTCCATCATGGGGCAGTGAGTTCCACCAGTTAACCCTGTGCTGTGTGAAGAAGCATTTTACTTGGTCAGTGTGGCTACCAAGTTCAATGGCTTTGAAAGAGGACAGAACAAATTCTTTTCATTATTCTCTGTGTAGATTAGCTTGTATTTATTGCATTGTGAAGAGTGTTAATAAAGCTTTATATAAAAAAGGAGCAGGTCAGTGACAAGGAAACTGGAAATCCGGCAGCTGGATGGGAGAAAGGAGCTGGAATGACATTTCCTCTCCTGCCAACCTGGGAAGTCTTTAAAATATATATATTTTTTAGGGGGCATGTTAGAAAGGCCCCTCCGCCAGTAGTCTTAAGCCTCAAACCTTTGCACACAAAACCATTAACCACAGGATCCGCTGGGTGCATTGCTCCACAGCCTTTGCATATATATCATGAAAGAGACACTTATCAATCCTACAGCTCGAAAGGAAGCCTGAGAACATCTAGTCCACCCTCCTTCTGCCAGCAGTGGCCTTCCTCACCTAAAACCTTTTTCCCAAGGGAAGGAAGGGAAACCACCTGCGCTGGGAACAAGCTCCAGCCGTAGGCACCCAATATCTGAGGAGCTGCTACATGGAAGATGGAGCAAGCCTGTTTTCTGCTGCTCCAGAGGGGAGGCCCCAATCCAGTGGATTCAAAGGACAAGGAAATTCCTAGGGAACATCAGGAATAACTTTCTGACAGGGAGAGCAGTTCGACCATGGAGCCGTCTCTCTCTGGAGATTGTGGACTCTCCTTCCTTGGAGGTTTCTAAGCAGAGGTTGGAGGGCCATCTTTCAGGGATGGCTTGAGCTGAGATTCCTGCATTGCAGGGGGTTGGACTGGATGACCTTTGGGGTCCCTTCCAGCTCCCCAATCCTATGATCCTTGGATACCTGGAGGGAAGCTCCCTTCTGGCCGAGGTCTCAAGCATTAGAAGCTGCCCGTGAATCACTGAGCAGAGCTTCCCCTTTCTGCTCTCCGCGTCACCAAAGCCCTCCGGTGCCACAGACCCAAGTTGATCCAAACTAACCCTGGCAAAACTTTGTTGGCGCCACTGTGCAGACACGGACTATCCTAATTTGTCTGGTCCTTTTCCAAAGCCATCTGGGTTGCTGGTTATCACTGCCTCCTGCAGGAGGGAGTTCCAGAGTTTAACTTGTGTGCCAATGGATATGATAAACTCAGCAGAAACCCACGATGCCAGCTTGCCTGGAAAGAAACAAGAGGTTGGGAATTTTGTGGTTGCAAGAGGACCGCAAAAGCAGCTGACCAGGCTGACACAGAGAGGAGTCCCTGGCCTCTCTCCCCCCAAGCAAACAGGCCTGAAGGCTGGATAGAGTCAGAAAGCGACATCTGTCTGTCTCCCCTGATCTTGGGGGCGGAGGGGGACAGTGTCCCGGGCCTAATCCTGCTGCGTCCTTTTTCAGCAATCAGGCAGCTTGGGAAAGAGAGAGAAAGGGGTTTTTTTGGGGGGGGAGGTTGTATCGTCTGCTGTTGTTTTCCCATCCTTCCCCCGCTCCTGAAATTCATTCCCTAGCAAAGGGGGGGGGGGGGCAGAAAAGAGACAAGCCGGTTCCCCCACCGCATTAGTATGCAAGACGCCACCGACGGCTCAACTCCCCATTCTTCTCACGGTGTACAAAACCCGAAGCCAGCCGGGCAGCCTGCCACGGAAAGCGCCCCCCCCTTTCCCTCTGAAGGGCGGACATCTGCGGGCAAATCCTCCCCAGCAATCACAAGGGAGAGAAAGTGGGGCAGCGGGAGGGAGTAGGGTGACTCTAGGGCGTGGGGAGAGAAAGAGAGTTACCAGGAGACACGATAAAACCATTCACACGTTTCCCCCCGCACCGCACCCAACAGACAAAAACGCACCAGTTTCCAAAGTTCCCCATTGGCACAGGGACCCCCCACAAAAGGGTTAGGAAAAAAGCAGATTACAGAAGCCCCCCACCAAGGCGAGAAAATGCTTCCCCCAAGAGCGCGGCAGAAGGAACTGACAGGTCGCCTTGTCCCAAAGTAAAATATACGCGGGGACGGGACTCCTTGGCGCCTGGCGCAAAACCAAGAAGGGAGACGAGGGCGCGTAAAGATGGTGATCTTCCAGGTAGGACGACGACCTGGGGGAGACCCCGCTTCAAATCCCCACTCACTGGGTGACCTTACGGACTCGTCCGCTGCCTCTCCGCCTCACCTACCTCGCAGGGTTGTTTTGCTGCGGGGATTAAATGAGGAGGGGGAGCGCCTTTCACGCCCCCTCCAGCTCCTCGGAGATAAAGGCGAGATGCGAATGCAATACAATAAATACACAAGCCGCCCGCTGAGAAAGCGCTGCTGGTCGGTCCGCGCCCGTCCGAGGCGCCCCGAGGTCCAACGTGCGCCTGGCACGGGTCGGGGGCCGCGCGTAACGGGTCGGGGGCCGCGGGTAACGAAGCAGCCTCGCCGGGAAGGGAAGTGAGGCAGGCGCCTCCGAGCACCGGGATGGGGGGCGGCCCCGAGGGGCTACGCAGGAGAAGGTCCTGGACCAGTCCCCGCCATGCTCCTGGGCTGCAGGGGGAACTCCGTCGAAGCGCCCTCCCCGTGCCAAGCGCGCGCAGCCCGCGGAGACGCACCGGGCCCGGGGCGCACAAGAGCCGGGAGGCGGCATTTGGCCACGATGAGGTCCAGCGGCAGCGGCGGCCCGGAGCTCCACGCCACGCGGCCCAGCGCCGCCGCCAGTCGCTCCATGCTGCCCTCCGCCGCCGCCGCCGAGGCATCGCCTTCCCTCCGCCGGAGACGCGCCCGAGCAGCCGCCGCCTCGTCCGCCCCGTCGGGGAAGCAGCCGGCGAGCTCCTTTCGCGCTCCGGACGCCGCTGCTGCCGCCGCCGCCGCCGCCGCCGGGCTGGCTGCTCCCCGGGATGGGATGGGCCAGGCACGCCCCCGGGAGGGGCCGCTTCGACGCCGCGGCCGCGCGCGCCGCCCGCCCCTGCCCCTTACTCCAGGGGAGACCTCTTTGCGCCTGCAAAGGGCACCGGCAAGTTTCTCTTGGGATGACCTGCCTGCGTTGCTTACATCATCATTAATCAATCAATTAATTCAAATTACTAGTCGTTTTATTTTGCCCAGGGCAGCTCAAAAAGACTTGCAAACAAAACCCCACAGAGAGGGAAGGGGGCTGTTGGTTTGTGAGAAGGGGTCGTTCTTGTTTTTATTATGCGTTTTGTGTTTTTCTCTTGTAAACCGGCCTGAGATCAACAGAGGAAGGGCATTATTCAGATTTAATAATAATAAAAATAAGTCCAAGCCTGGGTGGGAACTACATCAGAAACATCCCACCCACTTCCAAAGGCCCTCCCCTCCCCAATTAAAGGCCACAGACCTGGCAAGAGAGGAAGGTTTTTTTGCTTGTCGTTTGCAGCATTTGTATGGAGATTTTTTTATTGTTCTAGAGTTTGTGGAATTGATTTCCTTCTTCTCAGAGTTGGTGTTTCCCTGTCTGTTTTATGCCATAAGGTGGTCTATGACTGTGTTTAATATAGGCGCATTTCCCCTTTATTTCTGCTTCCTGTCTTTAACCAATTCCTGATCTGACCTTTATTTATTCTTGCCTTTGTCTCCCCCCTTTTCCTCAAAGGAGTTTGAGTTGGTGGGCCTGGCTCTCCCCCCCTTTCAATCCCCACCACAACCCTGTGAGGCGGGTCAGGCTGAGAGGCCACTCAGTGAGCTCCATGATGGCCAAGTGGCCATTCAAACCCTGGTCTCTTCCAGGTCATGTCTGATACTCTCCTTGCTACACTGGAACCTTTCCTTTGAGGCATAGTTCTGTGCCCTTAAGAAGCTTAAATCCTGCGGCTTCTGCCTCTTAAAACCCACATAAAGTTATCTGATTAATATTTGTTCCAACTTTATTGTATGATCCTTTTTCTCCCCTCTCAGTTTATTGCTATCAGAAAACAGGCTTCCGTAATAACCCTGCCCCAACAGTGGTATTTTGGGGAGCTGGAATAGTCACCCTCCTCTAGACATAGGCCTAGGGAAACATTTTGCAAGACAGCAGGAGCAGCTTTGCAGAGCCTGAAGCATCCGAGGAACACCCCCCTTCCTCTTGAGCCTGCTCCTTCCAAGCTCAGTTTTTTACACAGACCACATGGCAGAACACCTCCTGTGTCAACCAGCGAAGGAGGAAAGGCTGAGGCAGGAATTTACACAGGAGGAAAGTCACATTAACTCTTCTGTTCTTCATTAAATAGGTCTTCTGTTTATATTCTGACGTGTTCCCCTCCCCTCCGTTATGTCAAGAAAAGCAATTCTCTGTTGGAGGATGAATTATTGCATTCTTCAAAGCAAAACTGCAACCAAACAGGGCTGGAACAGGTTATAAACAAAGATGTGCCACAGAACTAGGTCACCCTAGAGCAGCGCAAGAGGGCCTCTGAGCATATACGCTGTGCATTAGCCCATCTGCAGACGTGAGTGGCGGGCTGGTGGCATTTGCAGCAGATAGTTTGTGTGTGGCTGGGCAACAGAACTGCAAGTTGTTGGGTTTTTTTTTTGTAATTAATGCTTTTCTTGAACAAGGTCTGAGTTGAGAGGTTTGTTGTGCGCAGATGCCATTTGAGGGGAGAAAAAACACAAAAGAAATGCAGTCCATCCTCCTGACCCATTTACCCACAGGTTCCATAGGAATGAAAAAGACTGTGCCTGGCAGAGACATCAAGAACAAGGCCCAGCTGCAATCCTATGGGTGCTTACATGGGAGTCAGCCCCCCCCCCCAAGTAAACATGCATACAGTGGTACCTCGCAAGACGAGGGTTTTTTGTTTTTTGAGTTGCTTCGCAAGACGATTTTCCCTATGGGCTTGCTTCGCAAGACGGAAACTTCTTGCAAGTTTGTTTCCTTTTTCTTAAAACCGTTAATACAGTTGCGACTTGACTTCGAGGAGCAACTCATAGCACACGGTGTGGTAGCCTTTTTTGAGGTTTTTGAGGACTTTGGTGATTTTTGAAGCTTTTCCAAAGCTTTTCCGACACTGTGCTTCGCAAGACGAAAAAAACCGCAAGACGAAAAAACTCGCGGAACGAATTAATTTCGTCTTGCGAGGCACCACTGTATATGCCTTACCTCTACAGACTTGGGGGAGTCACTTAGGGCTCACTTTTGCATTAAATGTGGACTATTGGGGTTGTTAAATGCTTAACCAAGTGCCCCCATCTTGTTTTTTTAACCACCACTTTGGCCCTGCAAAGAGGGAGATGTGATCTCCCACATCAAAACCATGCTGGAGGCAACTAAAATGTAATCTAAGGTGCGTTTTAAGAATGAAATGCACACATTTCTGCCCTCATCCAGCTAGATTGAGTGGTACAGCTTTGGGAGAGTGAACGCATGTAGTACTTTTAAGGCCACAGTTAGAACTGCAAGCTGTTCACTTTTCAGCAGAAACCCATGTAAAGCCGAAGGACTTTTGCAAACATTTGCCTTGTGATTAATGGAAGAGCAGCGCCCTCTACTGTCGGACTGAGATTCTGCAGAAAGCAAGGACAATTCTTGATCCCTGTAGCTCTGTTCACAGTGGTCAATCCCAGAGTGAAAAAGCCCATGAGGGCTAGACCATTAGAGGGAGCGGAAGGAATCTAGCAGCACAGCCAAGCTGGAAGTCATGGGGCGCAAGGCAGCTTGTTTCAGATTGCTGCTGCGTTTAAGATTGCTGCAATGCGCTCTATGCTGGGCCTCCCTCGTGCTTGATCCAGAAGCTGCAGGTAATGCAGAATGCGGTAGCATTGCTGAGAGGCCTTGTCAGCATAGAACACCTGCACTGGCTGCCGATTTGCAACCTGGCCAGGTTCAAGGCGTTGCTGTTAACATATAAAGCCCTGAACGACTTAGGACCAGTTTACTTACGAGATCCCCTTACCCCAAATGTGCCCACTCGACCGCTTTGATCAGTGGAATGGGCACGATTACAGGCACCACAGAATACTCATCCCACATCTGTAAGCTCAGTTGTTTATTGTGGCAGCACCTACACTTTGGAACTCCCTGCCTGTTGGTACCAGGCAGACACCTTCGTGGTTTAAACCTCTCGTTTGAATCGGAACCAGCGAGGGAGGTGAACGTCCTGTGTGAATGTCTGGAGATGGAGGATAATAATAATATAATAATTTATTATTTATACCCCGCCCATCTGGCTGGGTTTCCCCAGCCACTCTGGGTGGCTTCCAACAAAACACTAAAATACAATAACCTATTAAACATTAAACATTTCCCTAAACAGGGCTGCCTTCAGTTTGGTAGTTATTTTTCACTTTGACATCTGGTGGGAGGGTGTTCCACAGGCCTGAAGGCAGTTAATGCATTGAGGTTGAATCCTGACAAGACAGAATTACTGTTTTGGGAGGACAGGAGGCGGGCAGGTGTGGAGGACTCCCTGGTCCCAAATGGGGTGTCCCTGAAGGACCAGGTGTGCAGTCTGGGAGTCATTTTGGACTCACAGCTGTCCATGGAGGCGCAGGTCAGTTCTGTGTCCACGGCAGCTGTCTCCCAGCTCCATCTGGTATGTAGGATGTGACCCTATCTGCCCGCAGACTGTCTTGCCAGAGTGGTGCATGCTCTGGTTATCTCCCGCTTGGACTACTGCAATGCGCTCTACGTGGGGCTACCTTTGAAGGTGACCCAGAAACTACAACTAATCCAGAATGCCTCAATAGGTCAAAAACCATTTGCTAGCTGGAAGTCTCACATGGAGGTGCCTCTTCCAACTTTTCCACAGAAACGTCAGTAGTGCAGATATGAACAATGTTGTAAACGCCATTGCACGGAAGGTGACAGGTGTGGACAGGTGTGTGCTGGATGAGAAAATGGGATCAGGCACAACAGGAAGGTAAATGGATTTTATCTTGCTGGTATTCCCCACAGGGCTGCAACTGTGCCTGGAGAGAAGCTGCAAAACCCTGAAACATTCCAGCCGCTTCATTTAGAACTAGAGTCACCGATTTTACATTGAAAACCTCACCCCCAGGTACAAATACCCAGTTAATGACATACCTTCACACTGTGAATGGGAGATGCTGGAAATCAACCCCTAAAACAAGATTGAGTGGGTGACAAAAGTAGACTGCTCAACTTAATCTATCTAAAGCCTACTGGAAGCTTCAAGGAAGCATATAGAGTAGGGAGACCAGTTACAAAGCCAAAAAGTTTTGCTGTGTAGGCCAGGTGTTCTCAAAGTGGGGGGAAGAGGGATTACCTAGGGGGGCTCTAAAAGGAAAGCAGGAGGCAGGGGGCGCTGGAGGTGTCAGTGATTCTTGGATTTTGAAAAGCTGCCATCACTGGATCAAGTCTGTCCATTTGGCTGAATTAAACTAAATAGTTTTGACTGAATTTTGAATAAATGTGCAATCGTTGTTACTGTAGGGGGCACTGGGGATGAGTTTATGGAACCAAAGGAGCAGCTGCCCAAAGTTTGGAAACCACAGATGTAAGTAGTATGATTTTTTTTTTTTAACATTTATTTTGCATGAAGTGTCAGCGCATAGCTTACTTGCACATTTCTCAATGAAAGTAGTCCCAGTAGCTGCGCTCCCCAGCCAAGCAGGGGATTTTGGTGCAATGCTGGGACTACCGGGAGGTCCTGTTGTTTGCCAGATACAGGAGTGCCAGCTGCCATCTCCTGTTCTTGTCCTGCACGGGGGACTCTGGGGCAGATCTGTAAAAGTGACTAAACCGGAGAGGGCCGGGGGAAGAGGTTCCCATAAGCCAGGGAGGCAAGCCGAGCAAGATGCCGGGAACCAGGAGGAGGAGGGCAGAAGATGCTAGCATGGCCTTGATGGAGCCTCACAAGCCAGTGATGGTGCTGGTCTTGCGGTCCGTGTTCCATCAGGAGACCTGCTGCTCCTGCCCATCGAGGGTCAAACCCCAAGAGCTTCACCAGCAAAAGGAGGAAGGGGGAACGACCCACCAGCTGCAAGGCAGAGAGCACAAAGAGCCAGTACACTGTAGTGGTTAGTCTTGGACTGGGGCCTGTGAGGACAGGGTTCAAATATCCGCTCGGCCATGAAGCTCGCTGGGTGACCTTGAGCCAGGCAGCCGGCCAGGCTAACCTACCCTACAGGGTTGTTGTGAGGATAAAACGGGGAGGAAGAGAACTGCGCAGTGCCCCTTTGAGGAAAGGCAAGCGATCCAGCCATCTCCCCACAAAGCCCAGATTCTGGTGGCTCTGTGGATTGGATTCAGCTTCTGGGACAAGGGGGCTCCATGGATGAATTGCGACCAGGTCTTGCCATCATTAAGGGGAGTGCTTGGGTGCAGAGAAGACACTGCAAAGCACCACCCTCAGAGCAAACTGGTGGTGGGGGGGCTGGAGGGCGCAAGGTTGGGGAAGGGCTGGGCAGTGAGAGGTGGAGAGGTGCCCCCACCAAGAGGGGTTCCACACTCCCAGCCAGGAGGGAGGGAAGGAGGGGCCCCTTTTGCCATTACAGGTAACACTCTGAAACATACAAAACCCACATCACACTTGTCAACATGAATAGAAATAGACCAGCTAGAAATATTTCAGTTTATTTAACTTGTTAAGTAGAATATGAATTTTTAGCTAGTAGTACCAGAGAGTGGACTGTTTTGTTTTTTAACCGCTTGGTGCTTAATGAACACAGCTTTTACAAAGGATCTCAAAGAGACTCATACAGGAGGGCCAGGCCCAGGAAGCAAATAAAAAAAGCGCACGTCTTTAAACAAAGGTTATACAAAAAAGGATTTCGATGCAGACTCCACATTCCCTTTTTTCTCTCTCTTGGTAACGTCAGAAAGTGCAGCTCTGAAAAGGTAGCCAGCCATTTTCTATTTACAACACTAATCAGTAACACCATTGCGCAAGGAACAAAAAACTGCACTGGTTTTTTGTTTTTTTGTCCCCTCAAGTCACCCAGTTATTTTGCCTTTGCTTCAACAGCCACTCAGCTGGGAGAGGTTAACAAGCGCGGGAAGAGACAGACTGCTCAACACAGGAGAGAAAGCGAGAGAGAGAGAGAGAGAATGAGAAAGGACAGTTACTACGCAGGTGACACCAGAGCGAGGCAAGAGTTCCAAACACTTTCGTGTGTGTGTGTGTGTGGTGTGGTTTTAATTAAAAATTAAAATCAGCATCACCAGCTGATTTAATTAGTAGAGGAAGTTTCCTAAAAACAAGGGCAACAAGCTCATCCTCAAGCCAACCTCTGGAGCACCCCTGGGTTGGGGGGGGAGGAGGGGGCCGCAGGAGAGACTGTGATGCAAGAGCCTCCCTCCTGCGGTGGGTTCGCAGGCAGGCTTGGCGGTGGGGAGAAGGCAGTCCCAGTAAGGCACCCCGCGCAGCACGTGCCTCAAGAGAAACCAGCTCTCGTCCCAACCCCGGCTCTGCCCGAAGCAAAGGAACCCCCCCTCTCCACGCTCTCAAGGTGGGCGCCCCGTCAACATCTCTGCGGAAGAGCTGGAGCAAGAGGCAAGGCAGTCCTGCCCCGAGGGGAACCCAAAAGCAGAGCGTGAGCCCGTTTGCTCGTGCAAAAGGGAAAAAAGGAAGAGAGGAGGAGCTGCGTTTGTTCGCCGTCCTTCCGCATCCGTTGAAAGAATTTACAATTGCCCAGGGTTGTAAACAAGGGATGTTTTTTATTGTGAAGAACTCAAACACAGAAGGAGAGCATCCTAGGGGTGCGACCAATCGACTCACCTGCCCTCTTTCCCCCACCCCCACCCGTCTTAAATATGTACTAGGCTACCGAGTCACCTGCCTGGAGCAGCAAAGAGAACCAATTCTGTGTCGAGGGCTGTGGATTCGTGAACCGCCTGGCAGAGTCATACATAAAGATCAACAACAGCCACATCATCATCATCATCATCACCATCCTCCATAGGAAACTAGTGCATGCAATTAATTCTTCCATTATTACCATAAACCCCAATAACTACGCAGGAGGGAGGGGGGGGGATAGTAGCGGGCCTGACGCTTGCTAGACAAAGGTTAGTAGATACTTCACGTTTTACCTCAGAAAGCTAGAATCCGTGATCAGTGCTTCGAATTAAATTTGGCAAACGTACTGTGTTGCCGTCTCTTAAACACATCACACCATAAAATAAAAAAAATAAAATAAAACCGGCATGCAAGCAAAAAAGAGAGAGAGAGAGAGAGAGAGAGAGAGAGAGAAAGAACGAGAGAAAGGAAATAAGGAGGAAATTGGTAGAGAGAAAGAAAATGGCAGCAGGAACTGGTCAGCATTTAAAGCCCCCCCTTTCCCTCCCCAGGGAAGGAGACACCAAGCAGACTGGAATCTCTTGCTCTAACCCCCTTGTCCTCAATTCACTACATCAATCACAGTAAAGTCATCACAGGAGAGTTTGATAGTTTAAATGTGGCGGAGTCAAGTGGGGGGGGGTGCAACTCTCTTGTCCCGCTTCCATCAGAGCAGGAAGAGGGGAAGAAGGAAAAAAGGGGCAGGGGGAGAACCAAAGTTCCTTTCCACATAAGGCACAGGACAAAATAATAAAACCCCATTTACATACTCAAGGCGAATGCATTTTTTTTTTTGCCGATGCAAATATGGTGACTTAAGCACAGAATTCATTAACAAAACCCCACTGCTGTACAAAATAAACTGTTAATGCTAAGTTTTATTCTTGTACAATTTGCAGAAGGAGCTGAAATGATTTGCTCTAAGTTTTAATGTTAAGACTGGGCTATAATACAACCAGGATGTGACGCCGAGTTGAGCTGGTACATTAAAAGAAAAGAAGAGTCAGACATGATTTTAATACAGTTTCCAGAAAAATTATCATCAGCGAGTTCTCCCGAAACAGAAGAACAAAGGAAGAGTGGAGCCATGTTAAGATGAGGAACAAAAAAAATAATTTTTTTTTAAGGTTAAAAATGGGCAAAGTGGTTTATTCCACAGCAAGAAGAAGAGGAGGAGGAGGAGGAGGAGGAGGAAGATGGCGCTTGGCGAGAAGGGAGCACGTTCAGCAGCACTTGCTCTTCCATCCCGTCACGCCACCTCCACTGCTGATATCTACATTTTCACTGTTGGGCTCTTTTACAGGGGTCTGCAACAAAGCGGCAAGACAGGGGTTAAGTCAGAATTGCAATGCTCCTTCAGTGAACATCAACAGCACAGCGACGGGGGTTCAAATGCAGGGTTTCCCAAACTTGGGTCTCCAGCTATTTTTTTGGACTACAACTTCCATCATCCCTTGCTAGCAAGGCCAGTGGTCAGGGGTGATGGGAATTGTAGTCCAAATGCAGCTGGAGACCCCAAGTTTAGGGAAACCCTGAAGTAAAGCACTTCATGGGCAAAGAGCTTGTTCTCAGGGTGTGTTACGTTATGGGCCTGGGAAGGGTCATGGCTCCGCGGCAGAGCAGAAGGTCCCAGGTGCAGCCAGCAGCATCTACAGGTAAGCCTATCAGAGGCCACACCTGAAACCCTGGAGAGCCACTGCTGCCAGTCAGGGCAGACAGTACTGATCTCAATGGACCAGGAGCCTGAGTTGAAATAAAGCAGTTCTTCCTTGCTTTCCTGCACCATGGAATGCATGCATGGTATTTAGCCACACACTGATTTCTATAGTTACTCTGGATTGTGTCCCTCCCCTTCCCTTTCCCAGCAACCCTGCAGGCTATTATACCTGGGGAAAGGAATCACAGAATTGGAAGGGACTCTTGAGGATCATCTAGTCCTCCCCCCTGCAATGCCGGAATATGCAGCTGTCCTTCACGGGGACTGAACTTGCCATCTTGGCACCATCAGAGCCACACTTTAATCCCAGGCTATCCAGGCTCAGGAGGCTGATATTGCAGCTATAGGCAAAAGCGGGGGGGGGGGGGAGCACCCATTGGGGGCCCATTTGTGCCACTGAGCCTCCACGGCTCTCAGTCCAGTTCCCACTGTCCTGTTCAGCTCCCCTCCCACTGAGCAACCAAGCCCGCAGTTACCTTTCGAAGAATGTCTTCTGCTAACGTGAGGAATGCCTTCTCAATGTTAATATTTGCTTTTGCGCTAGTTTCAAAAAACCTAATACCGTGCTCCCTTGCAATCTGGGAAAAAAGGGGAAACAAACAAACCTGTGAGGATGGCAAATGCTTCACTGCTGCGTATCAGAAATGGGCGGCTAGCTCTGTCCTGCTGCCCAACACCCCCCACAGCAGTGAGAAGAGATCCTTCAACCTCAGCAATAAAAAAATTACAAGGCAGTACAGGAATGTTCCCAAAGAGGTTTACATGCAAGAACATAAAACATTTGATACATATGGCATGCCTGCTGGATGCTCAAGTGAGGTCAGTGTGGTGAGCAGAGGCCTGTTCCAGCCTGGGCTGCTTTGCCTGCTAAAATTTAGAAAGAGACAAAACTACCGTATTTTTCGCTCTATAGGATGCACTTTTTCCCCTTCAAAAATGAAGGGGAAATGTGTGTGCGTCCTATGGAGCGAAGATGCCATAGCCCCGCGACCCTCGCCCGGCTGGAGAGGTGACGCGCGGCTATGGCAGGAGCCTCTACAGCCCCGCGTCACCTCTCCAGCCGGGAGAGCGCGCGCGGGGCTAAAGCAGCCCCCCGCGACCCTCTCCCGGCTGGAGATGTGACGCGCGGCTATGGCAGGAGCCTCTACAGCCCCGTGTCACCTCTGCAGCCGGGAGAGCGCGCGCGGGGCTAAAGAAGCCATAGCCCCGCGACCCTCTCCCGGCTGCAGAGGTGACGCGCAGCTATGGCAGGAGCCTCTCCGCTGCGCCTTTCCGCTGCTCCCTGACCTGCTCTTTGGGGCTGGTGGTGGGCTTCCCCCCGCCAGCCCCAAAGAGCAGGTCGAAAGGAACCTGAAGCCTGGAGAGCGAGAGGGGTCAGTGCACACCGACCCCTCTCGCTCTCCAGGCTTCCAAGGTAGCCGCCTGAACGCACCTTAAACGGCACCTTGTTTTAGAGCGGGAAAACAAGAGGGGGAAAGTTCTCCCCCTCTCTGCACAGCGCCTCCTGCCACTTCGCTGAAGGGGCGCTGGGCAGAGAGGGGGAGAATTTTTTTTTCTTGTTCTCCCCCCTCTAAAACAAAGTGCGTCCTATTGTCCAGTGCGTCCTATGCTGCAAAAATTACGGTAATCCAGCAAAGGAGCTCCGTCTCTGAGCCGATGTCGAACCACCGTAAGGATGTGTGGAGAGGACACGCAGGTGGCCCCTATGAGAAGAGGATGCTCAACTTATAAGACTGGGCTAGTTGCCTTAAGGTGACTCACAGCCCTAGCCTGCGGGACGAAATGTAGGTCCACAGGCAACTCATGACCACTTGGGGTAACCCTGAGCTCCCTCCGGAAGCCGGGGATACTCTGCTTTGAAGGGGTGGGGAAGAGGAGACAGACAGGAACATTCGCAAAGCTTTTCAAAGACTGGCCTGTGTGTTTGGGCGCAACGAAAGGACAAATCAGTGTAACAAACGCTAACGGGTTTTGCAACATAAGTTACCGTATTTTTCGCTCTGTAAGACACACCTAGTTTTTAGAGGGGGAAAAAATATTCTGCGCAGAGCATGTAAGCAGCTCTCGCTTTTCTTGCTTCAAACCCTTCCGTCCCTCCTCCCGCTTCGCTGAGAAGCCAGCAGAGCAAGAGCAACAGCTGAGCAGCGCCTCTTCTGCTGGCTTCCTAACAAAGCGGGATGAGGGACGAAAGGGAGCCCTTACAAGAGAGCGCTGAGCAGAGCCTGGCAGTGGCTCTTGCTGGGTTTTCCGGGAGGTGGGGGAAGGGACAGAGGGCAGCCCGTCAGTCCCTTCTCCCTCCTCGCGGAAAAGCCCCCAAGACACACGCTCCACGCGGCTCTTTAAAGGGAGCGCTGAGCAGAGCCTCCCGCCTGCATTCGCTCCATAAGACTCACACACGTTCCCCCTTACTTTTTAGGAGGGGAAAAGTGTGTCTTATGGAGCGAAAAATACGGTAAGTGGCCTGGGCCTGTGGAAATCTGTGTCCAATGCAGATTAGCCACAGACCTCCACCCTGAAGGCAGACCACCTGGTGACAGCTGCCCATAGGTGACTCCAAGCCCAGGGGTCTCCTCCTCCTCCTCGCCCCGCTCTTTGCCACCTGCAGAGTCCAGCGGAACTGCCACTCACCTGTTCGCCTTTTGCTTTGGGCACCACCCTCTTGTCATCCATGTCACACTTGTTACCTAGCAGCATCCTCTCCACATCTTCGTTGGCATGCTAGAGGGAGAACCAAAGAAGAGCACCGTTAGGTTCGTCTTCACTGCACTGCTCCTACTCCCTCCAGAAAGCAAGGCTGACCTAGCCATGCCATTGTGAGTGGCCTGTCACATAGAATAGTATCAGGGAGAACCATGCAGTCATAAATGATGGGTTATTGTGTGATTCGGCTTCCATATTAGATTACTGCATGCGCTCTACGTGGGGCTGCCCTTGAAGACGGATCAGAAACTTCAACGGGTCCGAAGCGCAGTGGTCAGAACACTGGCTGGGGTCACCATAGCCTGTTCAAAAACAGCTGGCCCAATTCAAGGTGCTACCATTAGTGTCCGAAGGCTTACGCCCCCAATATCTGGGAGACTGTATCCCTTCCCACAGACCCTCTTGGATGTTAAGGTCAAGCAGTTACCTAACCCTCAGAAGCTGGCTTGGCAAAGTGTCTTCTTCTTTGTGGCATCTCCCTCTTCACAGAGGTGCATCTGGCACCCTCCCTGGCGAATGCCGAAGGTGCACCTCTATCCCCTGGCCCTTGACACCTGAGATGTAGGACCCACCCTACTCCTGTGGACGTCATCTGCTTCAAACGGTTGTAACACAGAATAACAGAATTGCAGAGATGTAGTCCAACCCCCTGCAACGCAGCAGCAGTAATGGAGAGCGGCCAATACATTTATTATTATGAATGGTAATAAGAATAAATGTATTATTTAAGAAGGCCAATGTCTTGAAAATAGGGAGAGAAAACACTGCTATTTTATGTCCGTTTGCTCCATTTAGTGCTTTGCTCCTAAAATAATTTCCCTGCTACCTTTCTGAGGACAGTCTACTCAAGGTGGTTCGCTTTATCAAAACAGCATAAAAAAGAGTTTGTTACAATGCTAGTCAGTAGCCCAGAAGTCCATTTCCCCGACCCCCTCTGCCCCACCGCTCAAGCTCATGCTCTGATGTGCCCAGTAATAATAATAATAATAATAATAATAATAATAATAATAATTTTTATTTCTACCCCGCCCTCCCCAGCCTAAACCGGGCTCAGGGCAGCTAACACCAGGTATAAAAACAATTAATTAAAATACAACTTAAAAACAAGATTAAGTACAACATTAAAATGCAGCCTCATTTCAGTAGAAACTCAAATCAAAAACTTTTTGGGGATGAAAATGTCAAATCTTCACCAAGGTTAACTATCCAGACTGGTTCTACGTGGGCCAGAAAAAAGCCAGGGAAGTCCCCAAATAGGAGTTCTGTCACAGAGAAAGGAAAAAGGAAAGGGAGGAAGGGGATCAAGTTGATTCCAAGCCAAAGGCCAGGCGGAACAACTCTGTCTTACAGGTCCCGCGGAAAGAAATCTGATCCCGCAGGGCCCTGGTCTCGTGAGACAGAGCGCTCCACCAGGACGGGGCCAGTGTCGAAAAGGCCCTGGCACTGGTTGAGGCTAATCTGACTTCCTTAGGGCCCGAGACCACTGGGGTGTTGTTATTTATGGAACTTAAGTTTCTCCACGGGGCATACAGGGAGAGGCGGTCCCGTAAGTACGAGGGTCCAAGGCCATGAATCCAATGAAGGGGAGGGAGGCCTTCAGGTGCCAACGCCCAGATCTGAGTGGGAGGCTGCTTCCAGAGAGAGGGGCCAAGGCACCTAGGCATCAAATCTTGCCCCACTGGGCTGATTCTGCGTACCAGGAAACAAGCCAGCCCTGTCTGTGCTGAGGGAGAGCTGCATGGTACTTCACAGGAGGAGGAGGAGATGGCTATCGGAGGCTACTAGGCAGGAGGGTCACGCTCCACTTCCAGCAGGCTTTCCTTGCGTTCTTAACATGAGGCAAACCTACCCTGCCCTGCTTTACCCGAGGGTGACTTTTTGCCACACACACACACACACACACACACCTCTCAAAATGGGCAGCATTAGGGTCCCCACCCCCCACGACTCACCTCATCTATGTTTCTGAGCCATTTGCTGATGTTTTCAAAGCTTTTGGCATTGGTGATGTCATACACTAGCATGATTCCCATGGCACCTCGGTAGTAGGAGGTGGTGATGGTGTGAAACCGTTCCTGCCCTGCTGTGTCCCTGTGGAGAGAAGCAGAGAAACATGCAGCAGCAGCAGCAGCCAAGCACCAAGGGGCAAGCACAGAATGGGGCCACAAAGGGCCTTCAGCACTCGATGCTCTACTGCCCTTGAAGACCCCCGGTGGCTCCCCTTTGGAGAAGCAATGTCGGTTTTATGATACCCGTTTTGTGATTTTTGACCTGGCAATATATCACAAATCATGATATGTGTTAGGGCTGGGCGATATATCATTCAAAACCGCTTTCAAGTCCATATTGTGATACTGGTTTCATGATTTTTGACCTGGCAATATATGATGTGTGTGCAAGCACTCTGCAAATACGGTGAATAATAAATAATAATAATAATAATAATAATAATAATAATAAATTTTTATTTATACCCCGCCCATCTGGCTGGGCTTCCCCAGCCTCTCTGGGCGGCTTCCAACAGAACACTAAAATACAATAACCTATTAAACATTAAAAGCTTCCCTAAACAGGGCTGCCTACAGATGCCATCTAAAAGTTTGGTAGTTATTTTTCTCTTTGACATCTGGTGGAAGGGCGTTCCACAGGGTGGGTGCCACTACCAAGAAGGCCCTCTGCCTGGTTCCCTGTAACTTGGCTTCTCGCAATGAGGGAACCACCAGAAGGCCCTCTGCGCTGGACCTCAGTGTCCAGGCAGAACAATGGAGGTGGAGACGCTTCTTCAGGTCTACTGGACTGAGGCCATTTAGGGCTTTAAAGGTCAGCACCAACACTTTGAATTGTGCTCGGAAACGTACTAGGAGCCAGTGTAGGTCTTTCAAGACCGGTGTTATATAATAATAATAATAATAATAATTTATTATTTATACCCCGCCCATCTGGCTGGGCTTCCCCGGCCACTCTGGGCGGCTTCCAAAAGAATATTAAAATACTATAATACATCAAACATTAAAAGCTTCCCGAAACAGGGCTGCCTTCAGATGTCTTCTAAAAGCCTGGTAGTTGTTGTTCTCTTTGACATTCTCTTTGTTATGTGGTCTCTGCGGCCGCTCCCAGTCACCAGTCTAGCTGCCGCGTTCTGGATTAGTTGTAGTTTCCGGGTCACCTTCAAAGGTAGCCCCACGTAGAGCGCATTGCAGTAATCCAAGCGGGAGATAACCAGAGCATGCACCACTCTGGCGAGGCAGTCCACAGGCAGATTGGGTCTCAGCCTCCGTACCAGATGGAGCTGGTAAACAGCTGCCCTGGACACAGATTTGACCTGTGCCTCCATGGACAGCTGTGAGTCCAAAATGACTCCCAGGCTGCGCACCTGGTCCTTCAGGGGCACAGTTACCCCATTCAGGACCAGGGAATCCTCCACACCTGCCCGCCTCCTGTCCCCCAGAAACAGTACTTCTGTCTTGTCAGGATTCAACCTCAATCTGTTAGCCGCCATCCAACCTCCAACCGCCTCCAGGCACTCACACAGGACCTTCACTGCCTTCACTGGTTCTGATTTGAAAGAGAGGTAGAGCTGGGTATCATCCGCATACTGATGAACACCCAGCCCAAACCCCCTGATGATCTCTCCCAGCGGCTTCATGTAGATGTTGAAAAGCATGGGGGAGAGGACAGAACCCTGAGGCACCCCACAAGTGAGGGCCCAGGGGTCTGAACACTCATCCCCCACCACCACTTTCTGAACATGGCCCAGGAGGAAGGAGCGGAACCACTGTATAACAGTGCCCCCAGCTCCCAGCCCCTCAAGACGGTCCAGAAGGATGTTATGGTCGATGGTATCAAACGCCGCTGAGAGATCCAGCAGAACTGGGAAACAGCTCTCACCTTTGTCCCTAGCCCGCCGGAGATCATCAACCAGTGCGACCAAGGCAGTTTCAGTCCCATGATGAGGCCTGAATCCCGACTGGAAGGGATCCAAATGGTCCGCTTCTTCCAGGCGTGCCTGGAGTTGTTCAGCAACCACTCGCTCAATCACCTTGCCCAAGAATGGAAGATTTGAGACTGGGCGATAGTTGGCTATCGTGGCCGCATCTAAAGATGGTTTTTTAAGAAGCGGTTTAATAATCGCCTCTTTCAGCGGGTCTGGGAAGGCTCCCTCACGGAGGGAAGCATTCACCACCCCACGAAGCCCATCGCCCAGTCCTTCCCGGCTAGCTTTTATAAGCCAGGATGGGCAAGGATCAAGGAGGCAAGTGGTTGGTTTCACTCGTCCAAGCAGCCTGTCCACATCCTCGGGGGTAACAGATTGGAAATGATCCCACACAACTTGACTAGACAGGACTCTAGCACTCTCCCGCCCCAGCCCTGCTCCCACGGTGGAGTCTACCTCTTCTCGAATCTGAGCGACTTTATCTGCAAAAAACTTTGCAAAGTCATTGCAGGAGATCATGTGGCCCCTACTGGGCCCTGATGGAGCAGGTGGTTCCGCTAAATTGCGAACCACCTGAAAGAGTCTCCTGCTGCTGTTTTCCGCAGATGCAATAGAGGCGGTGAAGAAAGTCTTCTTCGCCGTCGCTATCGCCACTTGGCAGGCTCGACATTGAGCTCTAACCCGTGTCCGGTCAGATTCAGAATGGGTTATCCGCCACCGGCGCTCTAGCCGTCTCAACGATTGTTTCATTGCCCTCAGATCCGTGGAAAACCACGGGGCTGTCCGGACTCCATGCAATCGGAGAGGGCGCTTTGGAGCCAAACAGTCAATAGCCCTGGTTAACTCCACATTCCAGCGGGCCACCAGGGAATCAGCTGAAAGGCCATCAACATGGGATAAAACATCCCCTACCACTCTCTGGAAACCATTTGGATCCATTAAGTGGCGGGGGCGGACCATCTGAATCGGTCCTGCCTCCCTGCAGAGGGGAAGGGTCACGGAGAAGTCCAGTTGCACCAGGAAGTGATCTGACCATGGCACTTCATTGGTTTCGCTTTTACTTAGTGTCAGATCACCAACATCCATAGAGGTGAACACCAGGTCTAAGGCATGTCCGCGGCTATGAGTTGGGCCAGACTTATTCAGGGACAGCCCCATGGAGGCCATGCTTTCCACGAAGTCCCGAGCGGCCCCTTGTAAGGTCGTGTCGGCATGGATGTTAAAATCCCCTAGGACAACCAAACTAGGTGTCTCCAGGAGGACATCCGCCACGACCTGAAGCAGCTCGGGCAGGGAATCCTTGGTGCAGCGGGGAGGTCGGTACACCAATAGGAATCCTGTACTGCCCCTATTGCCCAACTTCCAGAACATGCACTCAGAGAACTGGGTCTTTCCAATAGGACGCCTGGTGCAAACTAATAACTTCCTAAAAATCACTGCAACCCCCCCTCCCCGCCCACAAGGCCTGGGTTGCTGTGCGTAAGAGAAACCTGGTGGACAAGCAGCGGCAAGGACGGGCCCGTCTGCTTCATTCAACCAGGTCTCTGTCACACATGCCAGGTCAAATCCTCCATCCACAATCAGGTCGTATATGGTCTCAGCGGCCGCTCCCAGTCACCAGTCTAGCTGCCGCATTCTGGAAACCAGCCAAAGCCTTGACATAGCTCCATCCTTTATTTCAGACACTGTGGTATATCAGTATATTGCGATGTTTAGCTGGTGATATATCGTGATGTCGAAAACCAGCCCTAACCCTCATTACCATTTGAATCCACACAGGATACTTCCCCACTGCCCTCTGCCCGACAGAAGCCTTCACCAGACAGCATGGCAATAAAGGCCCCAACTCACCACAGCAGAGTATCATCACCCAGCTGTAATGCTTCGTAGGAAACCTGGCAAGCACAGCCATGGGAATTCCTAACGGCAGGTCCGCTGTGCCCACCTGTGCTGGCTTAGCTCTGGGGCCGTCTCTCCTCGAGCCACCCAAGGCATTTCTAGGCCAGGTGTGGAGGAAGAACAGAGTGCTTTAACCTCCGTCTTTCAGACCACTGACTCGCCTATGATGACCAGGCACATGCTTACGTATAAACCTGCCTGTGGATAGGATGCAAGTAAGTTGCACCAGATGCTTGTCTGTTTAGGTCAAAGGCAGACTTTGGGGCTGCAGAAGAATTGCCTGCAAATGCCTTAGTTGCAAGATCACTCAGCTTTCCTCCAGTCCTGTTTGCAGGTCTCTCTCTCCCTGCTGTGGCTGATCTCTTCTCATTGTGTTGTCTTCCTCAATTAGTCACAGGGCACATACTGAATGTTATTTATGTTACATACTGTCTGGTTAATCGACCCTTTTCACTGTAGCTATGAGAGTCACAGAGCACATCTTGACATTGCCAAAGCATCTCACCCCCCTTTTTCACATCAACATAACCCCCCCACAAATTCTGATGTGTCCCTTACCATATCTGCAGTTTGATCTTCTTTCCTTGCAATTCAACTGTTTTGATCTTGAAATCTATCCCTAAAATATAAAAGAAACAAAAGAAGTCATGACATGCCCAGAAAAACTATATCGATAAGTGCAGTTATGTAAGATCCATCATCAAGCCCCCCAACCCCCACTATGGAAAATCTTGACACCTTGCTTCTATACCTGCCACAAATCACCAGTCCATATAGCCTACAAATAGCCTTACATTTTAGCCAATCTCCTGGCCATTCCGGCTAACATGGCATTTGGTGCTTCAAGCTACAAAGCCATTTCACTAGTGCCTATAGTTTATTCCAAGTTATACTGAAACGGAGTTGTCAGTTGCAGATTCCTCCAAGTCATTAAGCTGTCCGTAAGTGCAGTTCTAGAACACCTATAGCACACAGCAACTTACAAATTAAAGAGTAGGTGAAGTCTCTTCACCCAGGCTTTTCATAAGGCATATGAGGAGGTATGGTCTGTATTTTTTATGTTTATTCTTTGCTGTGCTGTCAAACAGACAGTTAAGGTGCTCTGTTGCGAATGTTAGTTTATGCGACCTGACAGTTACGTATGTGTTTTTGATTTATTATGTGACCCACCCTGGGGCTGGGAAAGAAATTTAATACAGGACAAAGACTCTCCCTCTGTGAATACTTCTGTAAGACGTGAGTTTCTGAACATGTGTAAACAGGGCTGCAGGCAGCCCAGGTAACACCAGGGTCCGAAGCTAAGGCCTATGCACACGGTCTCTCCTGAACGGTAGTCTTTCTGAGGAAGAGCAAAATACTCTTCTTTTTGGAGTCTTTGGAGTTATGATTCATGGCTGACTTTTCCTAATTTTTTGATTATGCTGACTTTCTTCTGTATCATTTGTTGAGAGTTAATCTAAAAGTTTTCACAGTTTCTGCTCTGTTATTATGTTCATTATAGGTGGGTGTATTTAATTTACTGTGAGCTGCTTTGCAGCTTCAGAACAAAAGGTTGGAAAGGAGAAGAGGAAACAAAAGGTTTGTCCTATTTTAGTATTTTCAATTTGAGGTCAATCTCATTCATCCTGGTCCTCTGCCTCTCTGGGATTATCTTAAAGTTTAATCAACATGAATTTTTAAAAATGGTAAACAAAGGAAGTCACCAATTTCTCATGCAATTCATATTTGCATTTAAGCACAGCACTGTAATGTTAATTGACAATCTGTCTGCTGTCCAAATAGACTTGCAAAGCACCCACAAAAAGATTCGTGCATATGCTGTTTGAGAACTTCTATAAAAGGGTGGTTTAATAATGATAACAATCAATAATTATATGTGTTCAAAAGGAACGTCTATGTTCCGCTCACAAGGGTGTGGGATGCCGCAGCTGCATCCCAGTCAGGTACCAGGATTAAGGGCCAGGCATTCATCATTCGACATGTGGCATCATGAGAGACGAACCTAAATCAGGAGCACTAATGTTATGCTTACTTCAGCTCTCCCACAGTACCCTTCCTACAATCCAGAATTACAGCCAACACAAGATTTTGCAAAAGCTTTCTGTTAGAAAAATGCCCACATTGGTCTTAAACCAAAACTTGAACCTTCTCAAAATCTGAGAGCACTACGAGCAAATGTCAAAGCTACACTCAGATGAGCACAGCAGTTACTGGGAATAGATAAAATATTGTGAAATCTTAATGAACTGAAACATGATCTTGGAGCAGCAGCAGAAGCATCACCAAGGCGAACAAACTTTCATACTATGGAAAACAAGTCCAGGGCCTTCTCAATATGGGAAGTCCAGCATGTGAAGATACCTTTTACATATAATAATAATAATTTATTATTTATGCCCCGCCCAAAACGTAAGCTTTTAAGTGGACATAACTAACATATCCTCTAGGAAATGTTTCATAACTTCAGACATGTTTGCTGAAGTTAATATGAAATACACGTCATGGAAACAATGTTAAGTTGAATTTGAATTAAGTCCATGTTTCCTCTTGATTTCATCCGTGATTTTATCTGGAGGACTTCCACACAGCCAAGAGTTCAGCTGCCCAAGTGGCTTACAGAGATGAGTCAAGACAGCCCCTGCCTTCAGCCTCGCAACCTAAAGGGCGTGATGACAAAAGGAACAGGGGGTTGGGAAGGCTGGAGGGAAAGGGCAACTGGGGCACTGTGTCCACAGAGTCCTTGCAATAACCAGAGGAAGCAAAGGAGAGGAGGAGCAGGAGTGGAAAATTATTGAGCTGATGCAGCAACTCAGCTTCCCATCTTCCCTCTGCTACAACTTGATGAAGCAGCTGCTGTTGCAGCCAAGCAACTGCTGGTGGAAGGAGGAACCAGAGGTGGGGTTTCTTCTTTCTTTCTTGGAGCAAGATGGGAGTTCCTCCACCTCTACTGCAAGCAACAAACTGAACACTGGATGTGAGACGGCATCACTGGGACAGAGGCTGGATGGCCACCTGTCATGGATGCTTGAGTTGAGATTCCTGGATTGTAGGGGGTTGGACTAAAGGACCCTCAGGGTCCCTTCCAGCTCTAAAATTCTATGACCTACACCAGGGATGTCCAACAGGTCGATTGCGATCTACTGGTAGATCCCCGGGAGGTTTTGGTAGATAGCGGTTGATCGCTGGCTCCCTTTCCTTATCAGCGGGAAAAGAGCATCCTGCCCTGCCCAGTGAAGGGGGTGAAGGTCCTGAGTAAGTGCCTGGAGGCAGTTGGAGGATGGATGGCGGCTAACAGATTGAGGTTGAATCCTGACAAGACAGAAGTACTGTTCTTGGGAGGACAGGAGGTGGGCGGGTGTGGAGGACTCCCTGGTCCTGAATGTGCCATGGAGGCGCAGGTCAATTCTGTGTCCAGGGCAGCTGTTTACCAGCTCCACCTGGTACGCAGGATGAGACCCTACCTGCCCGTGGTCTGTCTTGCCAGAGTGGTGCATGCTCTGGATATCTTCCGCTTGGACTACTGCAATGCGCTCTATGTGGTGCTACCTTTGAAGGTGACCCGGAAACTACAACTAATACAGAATGCGGCAGCTAGACTGGGGACTGGGAGCGGCCGCTGAGACCATATAACACTGGTTTTGAAAGACCTACATTGGCTCCCAGTATGTTTCCGAGCACAATTCAAAGTGTTGGTGCTGACCTTGAAAGCCCTAAATGGCCTTGGCCCAGTATACCTGTAGGAGTGTCTCCACCCCCATCATCCTACCCGGACACTGAGGTCCAGCGCCAAGGGCCTTCTGGCGGTTCCCCTCACTGTAAGAAGCCAAGTTACAGGGAACCAGGCAGAGGGCCTTCTCGGTAGTGATACCCACCCTGTGGAACGCCCTCCCACCAGATGTCAAAGAGAACAACAACTACCAGACTTTTAGATGGCATCTGAAGGCAGCCCTGTTTAGGGAAGCTTTTAATGTTTGATGCATTACTGTATTTTAATATTGTGTTAGAAGCTGCCCAGAGGGGCTGGGGAAACCCAGCAGATGGGCGGGGAATAAATAATGAATTATTATTATTATTATTATTATTATTATTATTATTATTATTCCCCCTTGCCCCACCCTCCATTCTTGCATGATCTAGAACAGAAGACGGAGTTTTCTCTCTGGGGCTGATTGTATTTTGGTGAGCAACTTTCCCCCTTTCTCATCCCAAAAAGCTCAGCATCTTTGGCCTGAACCCCTAAAAAACCGAGACTTTCCTCCCTAAAAGAAACTCAACAACTTTTCCCTGAACCCCCACCCAAAGCGGTAGATCACTGCCAGTTTTTTATTCTGTCAGCAGATCGCAGTCTCTTAGGAGTTGGAAATCCAGAGCAGGCAGTCACAAGCTGAACTGCCATTCCAATACGCTCACTCACCCCTGCTCCAAACCAAGACCAACTTCGTCTCAAGTCTCAATCAAACTTACAGGGTTTCAGAAAATATGAATCACTACATGACGTTCAGGAGCAGCTCATGCACAATACAAGGGATTCTGAACTGTGATTAGGAGAGCAGGAAGTGTGCACATGCACACACTGTGTGCCAATGAGGAAAACAGGCTAGGAAGTAAGGATGCATAGCAACATTTCTGTGCCGGTTCTTGTGCACAAGAGGGGGCCACCAGGAGACTCACGCCGACCCTGACGCTTATAGCACAACAAAAACATATATTCAGAAGGAACACTAAGGGGGAATTCCCAAGAACAGAGCCTGCTGGTGGCCCACCTGAGAGGTAGGAGAGAAGGCAGCAAGGAAACGGATGGAGTTTCCTGAAAGGGACCCTCTGGCTGCTGGAACCCTGAACAGGAGCGACACCCCTTAGTTGCCAGTAATCTCTGCAGAACAACAGCAACTTATTGCTCTTCCTCGCAGCATCTCACACCTATAGCATAAAGGACGCCTAACATGAGTTCCTTCCAGTTCAAACCTAAATGAATGTCTCCAAAGCCTTGAGAACCACCTCACGTGACCCTCATTTCTCTTTCTACAAACACAGTAGCAACAGTGTCACAACCAACCTTCACTAGTTTTGCTAGCAAACACAAAGGTGATTTTTTTTGGCAGTGGGGAGAGCCCACTTTCCCCAGCCCTATGTCTCCATAAAATCTGGGGACAACTCAGCTAGGGATTTGCATTGCATTCTTTTTGTTTCTGTAGTCTTCCTCACAGCACCTAAGTAAAATTAGATTACTTCTGTCCTCCAACTTTGCGGATTTTTCGTTGCGCCTTCTCTACTGTGTGTGGAGGGGGAGACTGCAGGGTTGAGCTACAAGAAACTCGAGCAGTGGTTCCCAAACGTTTCCCTCCTTCCAGACTTGAAAACTGCAGATATTTTTGGTCGACAACATTATGATTTTTCTACACTCTAACCCAGGGGTCGGTAAGGCTTACCTTGCCTGGGCCAGTTCAAAGCCGCGGAGCCCCCTCCGTGGGCCGGATCGCGTACCCATTATTTCTGGCATCTGCGCAAACGTGATAACCGGTGTCTGCATCTGTGCAGACGTGATTTTCGGCGCCGCAAAAATGAGTTCCTGCACCGCGCCGGTTTAGCACAGCGCGTGGGGACTAGCCAAGCAGGTAGCTCGGCTCGTGGGCCGGTAAAATGACCCCCATGGGCCACTTGTGGCCCATGGGCCTTAGGCTGCCAACCCCTGCTCTAACCACTAGGCCACACTGTCTTTGCTGAACAGGTATTTCTACAAGAGCAGAAGGGTCATCTTTATTACTAAGGCCTCACACACAGCTACTACCTGAAGAAGATGCACCAGTCACCCAAGGCTTTTCAGTACCAAGAAGAAGAAAAAGCTGGAGGAAGCAACTAATGGAATAATGATCCTCTAACTAGCTGGTACTGGGGAGAATGCAACCGTCTCAGAAGTGACATCTTAGAAGACACTCATCTTCTCTAAATTATGCACAGAGACAGCCACAGATATAGGATAAGTAGGTTTCTGCAGATTTTTTCATCTAGATGCTAGCAAGGGAAGTTATTGAGTGATATCCAACATTAGTGATACTCAGAATAGACTCCAACAAAAGCAATGGACTCAGGAAGTTGAGCTTGTTGATTTCAACGGGTCTAGTACAAGTATGAGTTAATTGGAGTCATCCAATGTGTATTTAGTGGCATATGCCACACCTAGCATATCTGTTCTGAACCGCACCCAAGCCCAGAAGGCTGGCTGAACGCTACTGAAAACCAATTGCTGGGAATCGCCAGTGGGCAGACTGCTGCTGCAGTGCTCATATCCTCCTTGAGGGTTTCCCAGAAGAGGCATTTGGCTGGCCACTGTGAGAACAGACTGCTGGACTCGCTGGGGCACTGGCCTGATCCAGGAGTAAGCTCTTCTTATGCTCTTCCTAGCAGAAAGAGCAGGGCCACTATGCATTCACAAGAAAGATATAGCAGAGAGATTTGCAGGACTGGGTGCAAGGCAACAAGGGATTCCAGTGCTGTCCAGCTGACATGTCACCAAATAGCTTCCAATGAAATGTGGAAACAAAAATATACTTACAACACCAGTAGCATGAAAGCTGGCAAGTATTTAGCAGACCTAAAACTCTTCTCCCACCTTCACAGTTTCTCAAGCATGGTTCAAGAGGGAACCGGCTGTTCCTACCTGTAGTTTTAACTCCTTCTTCTGCCTCTGACTCTTAGGACTGCAAAGAAGGCCAGCTGGCAGCCCTGATCCAAGCATTCTGGCCTGGGGGAAAAGCAGAACCGGCCAGCTCTAACCTAAAGCAGAACAATGGTACAGACTAGAGAGAGACGCATCTCAGCTCCACTGAGATGCCATCTTCGGAACTGTTACGTGGCACCACTGAAACAGCACAAATTATAGCACTGCTCTGGGGCGATGCACAAGTTTATTTGAAGATTGCAAACCACGCCTAACAAGGATGTCTTCTCCGGAAGGCATTTACTCATTCTTTACTCTGAACAGAACAGAGTCATTCTCATGTCTGGACATACAGCCAATGTTATGTGCAGTTGCTCCAAACTATGTTGAAGAGGCAGTTTAGGCCAAGTGCGGTAGAAGACAGAATGTGTTCTGCCATGAGACCACTGGCTATGTTTGGGCTCAGCGTTTTAGTTCTCCTAAAGGGACTTCAGCAGGTACTCTGGCTTGAGAAGCTAGACCCTGATTCTCACCGGGAGAATCCGCGACCAGAAAGAAGAGTAACACCAAGAAGACTGGAAGAAATTTAAAAACTATTTGAATAAGTATTGTAATATTAAAGATATGTAACCACTTGAAAGAAACAATTAGGCCTAGGATTAAAATGGAATTAAATTTATAAATAAGAAAATGTATGATAAGGAAAACTATATAATATGATTAGGACTGTGATATGGTCTTTTGAAACTCTGATATTGGAAACTGCTACATATAATTACTAAGAAATTAGGATGGAAGAGATTCGAGGAAGTCAAACACTATGTTTATGAAGATGGATGGTACTTAATTTTAATTAATTAAGTGGTAATATATTGTATGTATCTTTTTTCTTTTTTCTCTTTTTCTCCTATTTTTTGTTAGTTTTTATTATTGTTAATCTTCTCTTTTTTTACTATGTTTATCTACTGAAAATAATAAATATTATTTGGAGGAAAAAAAAAGAGAGCGAGAACCTAGACCCTGGAAGCTGTGGGGATTCCAGGGAGGAAAAACAAAAGCCCATGCAAGACTGGTCAGTCTACCCTCATACAGGTGTCAGCAAAACAAAACTATGTGCTATTAAAAAGGAAGTATTCTGAAAGATGAATCACAGACAAAACATGGCCTTCCAACCCAAGAGGGCAAAAATTACTAACCTAAGGCAGGGGTGGCTACCCCAAACTCTGGATCCAGCTCCTTTCCCCAGGGCCCCCAGTCATTTGGGATTTTTTAAAAAAGCATCCAAAGAATTTAAAACCCTGCAGCAACTTTTGATCCGGCTAATTTAAAAGGGGCAATTTCCACACTCATGTACAAATGCTGGACGAGTGGGAAGTCTGATCTAGCTTTATTCTACCCACTTCAGTGAATAATGGGCGGGGGGGGGGAAGGATCATGGAAATAAAATTGGAATTGTGGAGTGAAAGAGACTCCTAGGGTCATCTAGTCCACCCATAATCACAACATTCCACAGAGTCACAACATTCCAGAAACAAGCTCTAAAAAACAAAACCTCAAAATGAATCCAAACACACTGCGAGCCACACAGAATATTCACAGCTGAAACAATGCCCCGCTTTTCATTCACTTCAGGTCTAACATAGTAAACAGCTCCCATCTAGAATAACTGCAACAAGATTTGCCTCAAGGAGAAGCTGCCTCAATGCCCGAATCAGATGACGCCCAACTTGAAGAACTGATTCGAACTGGAATTCTCCCGTCTATGTCCCTTTACAGAATCAGCCAAGAGGAAGATACCTTCCCAGGTTGTCTCCGAAGAACTCCACAACAGAACCCTCAATGTTAGCAAGTCCATCCAAACGGAGGATAAACATTAAATTATCCTTAAACAATTAAACATGAGAGACTTAACGGATGTGATACCTTTGGCAAGATCTCTTTCTCCTCCCAGGGTCCATCAAAGAAGCATGAGCATTAATCAAAGTAAAAGGAAAAAAAGAGTTTCTACATTGATTCTATGCACCCTTACTGTAAAAATAGCTACTTCCAAGTCCACTGCCACATTCACTACCGCCAGCAATCTAGACTGTTGCTGCCAGAGGTTCAAGGTAACCACTTGCATAAACCTATAAACCCTGATTCTAAAATCAATAAGAGTTACTTATCACTGGCCATTAAATGCACACCCAGTCAGGGTTGCTACAGGAGAGGCCTCCAGGCTTCCCAGCTTTAGCAAAAGGCCTAAGAAGCCACCCCAGAGCTGGGCAACAACCACAAAGAGCCCTCTGACCAAACCTTCACATTCCTGGCACTGTGCTGATGGCACACTTAGGAGCAGCTCTCGGGACACAGGAGAAACTTCAGGGGAGGGTGGGAAATTTCTCCAGTGCTTCATTTTTTTGCGACAGTTAAAACTTTCTGGGACATTAAAAAAAAAAAAAACAACAACCCACAATTTGCTTTAGGGTAGATAAAAATCAATTATTTAAAAAAAAATAATCAAAAAAATTGGATTTTTTAAAAAATTTAAATCGGATTTTTAAAATAAAATGCTTTTGGAGGAAGAATCTTTCTAAATATAGTTTTCTATTTAAGTTACATTACAGTCCAAAGGCTGTTCATCAGGAAGTAAGGGTTTGTTTTAAGTTTTTCATGTGTGCTAAAACTCAAAGTTTTTTTTTTAAAAAAATCGTTTAACCACATCAGTAACATGGATACATATGCTATAATGTTATTGTTTTACTTAAATAAATTGTTCAAATTGTTATTAAGAAAATGATTATTTTTCTTCTTCCAATAAAGTACGGCAGAAAGGCTGTCCAAATATAAAGTTAACTTATCAAACCACAATAATTTCATAATCATCTGTCTATGTATTTCTAATAGTATAACCAAATCAGTCATTTTTTATATAATTGTAAAAACTACTCTGAAAATTTATTATTCCAAAAATGAAACCTTCATCTGGCTGCAAATATGCAAGAATGAGTCTTTCTGTAAAAAAATGATTTGAATCAAGTCTTACTGACTAGTGATTTAAATTGATTTGATTTAAATCCAATCCACCCTGTTTAGGAGTAATTTAAGAAATTGAAGGCTGGGGAGGTGCTGAGATTTTATGAACGTCAACAATGGGAAAGATGTACACTGCTTTTTAAAAATACGGAAATAAATCAAGATATGGCATAGCGGGATTAAGCACCACACTCTAGAAGAAACACCACCTAGTTCTTCACAAGTGATGCATTACTTATGGACTCATTATCCAAAGGCTGAGGTAACCTCTGGCAGAGGTAGTTTTCAAGATCGCAGTTACTTTCCCTGATAGCTGTAAGTAGAGCTTCCATCTTCAGGAGTAGTTTGTCTCCAGCACCTGATAACCAGAAGCGAACAGGAGGCCACTGTCTCCACCTCCTCAGGGTCCCTTTCTTAGGTGACCACTGCTGGGAACAGACTGCTGGATGAGGCGGCCCTTAGATTTCATCCGCAAAGACATTTCTCACATTTTTATGCTCAAACAACTTGGGCATTTGGTGGTCCAGAACAGCCCATCAATATCTTCCTGAATCTTTGCAGATCCTCCAGCACCTATAGGATTTAACTCACTGTTCTACTATGCAAATACAGGCATCTCCCCACTTCTAGGCATTCTACTCGGGCACAACTGCACATGTGTGCGGCACCAGGAAATAAATAAATAAAATCCTAACAGGAAATGGCAGGAGAGAGTTGGAGAGTCCTCATGGCTCACAAGGAGACCCTCCCAGGAAACCAAAGAGGACCTCCGTGAGGGTGGAGGAAGCCCCGAAAAGACCTGAGGCACAGCCAGGCTTTGTTTAGGCTGCTCAGCCTCCCTGCCTAACAGCTGATGTACGGGGTAGGGCAGTTGCCGCTTTCCCATATGTCCTCCAGGCTTCAGCTGGCTTCAACTCTAGTTGAACAGAGAGTTGTGTGGAAAGAGAGCTGGAGATCAGGGACACATAGGCATTTAGGGGCTTTTAAGAGGGTGCTCCCCACTTTGCGTGATTTCACTTAAGCATGCAAGGGCCAGAATGTAACCCCCCGCATAAGCAGGGTGATGCCTCTATAAACTTTTAACATGACCGATGCTACTGCTGCAATATACCACTTTTTGCAGAAGTCTTAAAACAAAAAGCACAATTGCAACGAACCGTTCCAGAAAGAGATAAGCTTTGCACAGGGCCCAAGAACACCACTCACAGACAACGGTGCATCAGTTCCCATGGTCAAGAGAGGGAGGGCCCGAGAACATCCAAGCAAAGCAAAAGGCGCCAAGGTCACCTTAGCATGAAGAGCTAGAAAAGTTAACAGTTTGTCACAAAAACTGTAATGCTATCTGCTCAGCTTGAACACACTTGGCATTGGTCTCAGCAGCAGCCAATGAAGTAACACCCTTGCCAAGACTTCTAACTTTGCAAGTAAAAGGATAGGGATCCCTTCAAAATCACTATTAATTCAGATTACGGAAACTGGAAAACAGACTCCTTCCTCTCCCAACACATCCCCAGCACAGTCACTAAAGGCTTGTTCTATGCCTCCAGCAACAATTCAGCTTTGATATTTACACTGGGGACAAAGAGTTCATCAAACTCTCCCAGGTATGACCAATCAATCAGTAGAGCATGATGAGACTCTTAAATCTCAGGGCTGTGGGTTGGAGCCCCACGTTGGGCAAAAGAGTCCTAAATTTGGGGGGGGGGGGGTTGGACTAGATCAGTGTTTCCCAAACTTGGGTCTCCAGCTGTTTTTGGACTACAGCTTCCAGCATCCCTAGCTAGCAGGACCAGTGGTCAGGGATCATGGAAAGTGTGGTCCATAAAGAGCCGGAGATCCAAGTTTGGGAAACACTGGGCTAGATGACCCTCAAGGTCCCTTCCAACTCTACTATTCTATGATCTGGGATCTACGAAACTCAGTATTGTCTATGTTGACTAGCAGTGGCTCTCCAGGGCGTGAGGCATAGGTAGTTTCCATCAAAACTGTACAACTCTCCCCCCCTTAAATACTAAAAGATCTGGAAAGGGAAACCAAGGACTTAGTCATATTTTCTATATTGCCACATCAATGTTCAAGTTTGCAGTGAACGGTAAAACGCTCAAACATAGCAAGGTAACTTCTAAATAGTGTCAAATATAGCAACTTGTTTGTTTAGTCATTTAGTCGTGTCCGACTCTTCGTGACCCCATGGTCCAGAGCACGCCAGGCACCCCTGTCTTCCACTGCCTCCCGCAGCTTGGTCAGACTCATGTTTGTCACTTCAATAACACTGTCCAACCATCTCATCCTCTGTCGTCCCCTTCTCCTTGTGCCCTCCATCTTTCCCAACATCAGGGTCTTTTCCAGGGAGTCTTCTCTTCTCATGAGGTGGCCAAAGTCTCAGCTTCACGAACTGTTCTTCCAGTGAGCACCAAGGGCTAATTTCCTTAAGAATGGATGCGTTTGATCTTCTTGCAGTCCATGGGACTCTCAAGAGTCTCCTCCAGCACCATAATTCAAAAGCATCAATTCAATTCAATTGAACTGATATAGCAACAGATTTATGCTAACTGTGCCTTTCTTCATGACAAGAACTTTCAGTTGTTTTATATTCATAATTTTTATGCCACTTAATAAAAAATATTTAAGGGGCTCTATTGATGAACCCAAAAACCAAATTTAAATGCTGGTTTATTCTGCACTCTAGCAGAGGATGAAAAATCCTGCAATTTATCATCCAGAGAATAATTTAACATACTCCCAAAACTCAGAATACACCATATTACCCATTAAATTTAACAAGAGGGTTCAATCAGATCTTGTAAGATAAGTAAATGCAAGCCCTGAAATGCAAGTTTCACTGTGATCAGAAAGAGCTCTTGGCCTCTTCAACAATTCTACCTTTTGTATTCCCATTCTTCCACTCCAAAAGAGATAACAGCAATTTCTCGGTTTTCACAGTCTCTTTCAACATTTCACAAAATGTATGCTGCAAAGGGCTATCATTCTTTGAGCCATTTTGATGGTTGATCCCAAAATTTCCTTTCAAGACACCAAAGGGAACTCAACTGTCCGTGCCTGTAAGGATTTGAGATGCAAGAGGTGGCAGTTGATATTTATTGACGGTTAAACAAGATGAATTCATTGTAAAAAACAAAACAGTGTACTTCAAGGGGTCACTGCCTGCCTGAGTGAAATGTGATTTATACATTTTAAAAGGAATCATAATCTCTGAATGTCATCATTCTTGTTCCCGTAAATGATTAGCTATTTTGGGAGGCCAGAGAAAAGTGTCAAGAGTTGCTTTGAACAGAATGAATAGAGGACAAGGACAAGGTTTGAACAAACCTTTTGCTACTTGGGCAAGGAGTTTGAACCACTCTGGTGTCTGGGACCATTCCCCGCTTACTGGCTGCTGTAGCAGATCTGGTGCCTTGCTGAGCTTCACATCCAGCCAGGGAGTAGCAGGGAGTGCAAAGGAAAACAGAACAGTGAGAAGGCTGTTCCTGGAAAATTCTGTATCCTCTACCTCCTAACACACACAGAATTGCTGGAGCTGGCAGCAATTTGGGACCAGGATGAACCAGAGCCGTACCCATGCAAGACGGAGAGCAGTATCAAGGATGCCTGCGATCACACATTTCCCAATCTGACCTTATCGGGGCTTTTTTTCAGCCGGAGTACAGTTCCGGCTCCTCTCAGATGAGCACCATTGTGGGCCAGCATCTCCCCTTGCCCGTTTCTTGCCTTTATGCCCAAAACGGACATTTCAAGTCAAAATGGAAGCTGGCCAGTGTGTATAAGTCTACACTTTTCTTTAAGCTTTCCAGCCAGGTCTCTACTATTGCACACATGCGTGTTTCTGCCTGGCCCTTCTGAGCTGCTCTAGTCATCCGTCCGAATCTAAGGAGGTGGGGACGCATTTATGTGACATGAACAAGAACCAGGGGTGACCCCTAATCAGCTTGCCATGGTTTTTAACACCTCTGCAGGCAGTTAAAGCAGATGTTGTCAAACTGGCATCTGTTCAGGGCTGACCAGAGTCGCCTAGCGATTTATTGTAACAACCTCATGGTGAGTTCAAGCACCTATTTTTCTTGGAAAAGAACACTGGACCTTACAGAACAAAGTGTCATATGAGCAAGGAAACCAAGAGAGGAAAAATAAGAATACTGACGGATGTTGAGCTGCAGCTGTTGAGACTTTGGTCTGATTCAGAGAATCTCCCAACGCCTGAAAGATCAGGGAATGAGTCGCAAAAAGTCTCAGGTTGTGCAATCTCACTTCCCACTCTCCCTTCTTTGCATATGAGGAAAGTGAAAGCATCCACCAACCAGTGCCAACTCTTAAGGACTGTGGTTTGCTCCAACCAATTCAGGTTAGCTAAAACAAACCAGGATATTAAACCATGGCCACCAACATTAGGTTTAGGAAACTGTCTGAACTGGGCCACTGAGTCAGGAAGAGCACATTCAGATCTGAGCATTCTGGAGGCATCAATCCTTGACCATACAGGATGCACAAAGCTGAAAAAAAGACCACAGCATCTTTCTGAAGTTTAAGACCTTAAATATATCACATCCAACTGCACAGTATCTTTAATTTAGTACCACAAACTCCCACAGATATTCAGTTTGCCTGGTGGTTAACTCTGGAGCACTGCTGCTGTTGAAAGAACTGTTCTTTCCTGACAGGCGCTCTGGACATTAAGGATATGGATATGGCTCCTTCTTGGCTGCACAGCTATCCTATTTCATCACATTCTCTCTCGGGACGGTTTTTATACACACAGGCAGTCTCTCTCAAAGTTGCTGCAACACATTTAATAGGCTCAATATCCATTCTAATATTTTATCTCTCTCTCGTGTGTGCGTGTGTGTGTGTGTGTGTGAGAGAGAGAGAGAGAGAGAGAGAGAGAGAGAGAGAGAGAGAGAGAAGAAAGAAACCTTAGATACAGCTCTGTATCATATGCACTTGCAAAGCCAGTAGGATACCAGCAAGGAGTAGTAAAGTGCAGAAGTCCCAAGTAGTTCAGCCAACCCAGGAGATCTGTGTCACAGGCCAGCTGAAATAATTTTTGAATGGCAAGCTAGTCAAGTGACAAATCTGGTGTGCTTTATCAGCTGTCAACAAGGAGTGCTTGCCCCATGTTAAGCACACAGAAAGTTGATATCTACCCCTAAATGTTCCAGGACCATGTGCATGTCCCATGGCAAATGAACCCCAGAAGTGCTCCACGAAAGCATCACCTGCACTTTCGAACAGCCAGCTGCCAATCAAATTAAACCCGTGATAGATGGAGCAGAGTGGGAAGAGAGGATTCTCAGAAGCTCTCTCTAACGTTAGTAAACCAAATGCCGCAATTAACACACAAATACATAAGCACAACTTAGAGCATTATTCTGCATGTAGTGCAATAGAGCTTTCCTGGAGAACTTTAAATGTCACATCTTGCCTTTGAAGACAAATGCTCTGCCCTATTCAGGGAAGTTATGATGACTTGGGGATTTTCACACTGGAGGCTATTTATAGTATTCCTAGCTAGGGTACTGAAGTCATCTGCCCTCCCCTCAGCAATTTACTTTTCAAATAGAAGCTGGACCACAACTAAAAATAACAAAGTGTCCTAAATTATTGGCAAGCTAAAAGGTGTGCCATGACACTGCCAAAAGCACCATGCCCTTATTTTTGAAGATCCAACATTGCCCAGAAGTAGAAATGCGTCTTAATCATTGTGCAAGATCAATAAACTAGAAAGCGTAGGAACTCAGCCATTGCTGAATATGGTAAACCTGTTCTGAATTTTGCTCAGCCTGGGAATGAACAAATCTGTCAAGACTTGTTTAAGAGCCATCACACAAAGCCTGAAGAACCAAAGTATGGGGGGCGGGGAGTGTCCTGGATTTACCTACTGGCAGGTAGACAGCAGCAAGCCGCACAAACGTTTAGCTGAGTAATGTTTGATAATCCAGCTGTGTGTCTTGCAGAAAAGTTGCTACTGTGTGTATGGCTGCTACAGAGATAAGTGTTCTTCTAGGCTTAGTAATAAGAAGCTTCACTGCAGGCCTTCAGCATTTGAATAGCATGCCTTTAATGTTTGTCAGATTGATGGTCCCATCTCTATGAAAAAGATCCAGATTTGTTCATGCCCACACAAACCTGTTAGCCATCTGTAGCCCAAAAAGCAGGCGTGGGGACCTTTGTAAACCAACTTCCATGCTTCAGAATCTCCTTTGTGTGACTATTTGACACAGGCAACCTTGCAAATGACTATTTATAAACCTGAGCTGACACAAAGCTACAACTAGAAAGACTGAACATAAAAAATTGCGGTTCAATTTTAGAACAGTGAAGCCAGATGTCTGCAGAGCAACCGCCAGCTATAAACAGTACCTAAATTAAGCTCACAGAGCAAGAAAAAATGCCAACTACTGTACATCTCATGAAGTGGGCTCTTTCAATACCAGTTCTGCCAGTTTTAAGGTGCCACAAGGCTCTTGCTTCCACTGCAACAGTTGTTAAGAACTATTTCCCACATTATTATTTCCAGCGTGGTGTAGGGCTTGAATCCCCACTGCCATGTCACTGGGCAACCTTGGGACATTCACTGCCACTCAGCCTAACCTACCTCTCAATGCTGTTGTGAAGACAAAATTGGGAGAACTATGTCTGCCACCTTGAACCCCTTGGAGTAAGGTGGGATAGAAATGTAATAAAATAATATTTTTAAATGCAAATGTAAAATAAGTGTGAACATGTTTATCCTAATCAAGGCGCAATAACCTGCAGCTCCCTGTTCAGGCAATTCCATGTTTACATCTGTACAGTGTGCGAAACAGCTCTAGGATGTCTGACCTTCAAAACTCAGATAAAATATTCCACCACCACAGACAAGTGTTTACGGAGTAATCAAATCTTCATAACACACAGGCAACCTGATAAGAGACATCAAATATTAACTATTATTACTCATGCAAACTGAGTATAATCCTGCGCAACTCTGATCAATTAAATCTTAGAGAGGGAGAAACCTCCTCAAGGGAAGTGATCTGGGATTCACAAATGATGATCTTCTACCTTTCCCTGCTGTTTAGTAGTGCAATACATTTAAACCTGGAGTTATGAGTGGACAAGGTCACATAGAATAGTAGCACAAATCCCATCTTTCCAGTTTATGTCAGGAGAACAACTGAAGTGTGTAACTGTGCTGCTCAGCAAGTACAGTAGTACCTCAGGTTAAGTACTTAATTTGTTCCGGAGGTCCGTTCTTAACCTGAAGCACCACTTTAGCTAATGGGGCCTCCTGCTGCCGCCGGAGCACGATTTCTGTTCTTATCCTGAAGCAAAGTTCTTAACCTGAAGCACTATTTCTGGGTTAGCGGAACCTGAAGCATAGGTAACCCAAGGTACCACTGTACTTGAACTACTGCGCAAAGCCTTATAATCAGAGCTGAATCTATCCTAAACAGCAACTAAGGGTCCAACAATTTGTAGACTGAAGTTTATCAACTTTTGTCTCCAGGAACCAACCAGGAAGCAGAAGGAAAAGAAACAGCAAGCAACAGAAACATCCTGGTGGGCAGCCGCTATTTGTGCTTGGCCTCTTCAAATACAGGCTTTTAAAAGGGTGTTGAAATCCTCTCTTCACTCCTGCCTTTCCTTAAGACTGTTAATGGCTTGTGAAATTCAGAGCAGGTTTTTCATAATAACTGTACACCTATCTGATGCATCTAATGCATGTTTCTTATGTACATTGCTTTGGGAGGGTTTGGCCTTAAAAAGTGGATTAATACTTTTAATAGAAGACAGACAGATTGCCACCTACTGTATTGTAAAACTGACCGCTGTGTTTTAATATAAAATGTTTTTTGTGCAGTTTGTATGAAAAGCAGTGTATGAAAATATTAAACAAAGATCACATAGCTGTAACTAGCAGGTACCTGGCAGTGTATTGCTGTGAGGCACTGCTGCCCTGTCCAGGAACTACCATGAAACCTCTGCTTGTAACTTGAGATCTTGGGGGAAATGAGTTCGCATAATAAGGGAAGCAAAGCATGTGAAACTGTTGATCTTCAGAGATTGCAAAATAATTAAATTGAACCAATGTCAGAATAATGTGCAGCAAAAATATCCTATCCGCAGGAAAAAATTGCAAGTATCTTCATGAAAGGCTGGGCAAGAGAGAAACAAACAGGTTTATTCTATTAGGGCACCTGGGACTTCATTTCCTGAATCAGAATTGCCAACATTATTAACAATGATTTAGAAATCACCTTCTAAATCACCATCTCAAGGCCACTTACAAATAAAACAGTTAAAAATACAAAAACAACAAATCCGGTTAAAACAAGACTAAAACCCTAACAAGGGCAGATGATGTATTGTGTCTTGAGTTCAGCCCATTAAGGATCCCAAATTTCATTCCAAAAGCAAGCCCTTAGGGATTCCGATAAAGGCTTCCTCTCCTCCAACACACAAACCTCCTCAAGCCTGGTGAATTCTCAAAAAACAGGTGGGGGCATCTGCATAATTTATATAGGCCAGTGTTAACACTTCCTGTACTAAGTTTTCCATCTACAGTGCATACACACAGCCTGGGTATAGCTCAAAGCAGACAGCAGGATTTATGTTGGCTCAAGCCACACCTCTCTACTATAGCAATGTTAAGACATCAAACAAAGCAAAAAGCAGGCAGCAGTTGTCTCCAAGATAATGTTTCTTTGGTCTCTGATAAGTCCTCCACGCCCATTCCCAGCCTGCCAGTCTCCATCGCCTTAAGAGTACAGCAAACTCAGCACTGGAAAAAATCCTAAAATATTCCTCACATTTAAACTACTCTGTGCTGAAATCAACACCATCTCTTTGAAAGCACTTCTAGAATTTCACCCCTCTGAAGATAAGAAATTGACAGTCAATATTCATAGTCAGCTATTCCTCCATTTGAGGCACAATAGCTGGAAGCAGATACAGATAATAGCATAAAATGTGATACGCCGAAGGATAAAGGGCTCCATGAGCAAAGAGTGGCCTCAGCACTAGGGGGTGTGGTATGAGTAAGAGCCCTCAGGCGATGCTGAGGTCACTCCAAGAAGTCAGCCTGGTGTTTTGGAAGATGCAGCGGTGGATGGGCAGGCGCCAAAGATGCCAATGGACAAGAGTGAGGGGAACAAAACAGCGCAGGGCTGCAAAGGAATCAAAGGCTGCTGCCAAAGGGGGCAGCTACCAGTGCAGGTCAAAGCATTAGGAGCATTCCTCCAGCCTGCGCCTCCCATTCAGAAAACAAAGCTGGACAAATATAATCCCGCTGTGCAGCTGGAGTGACAGGCGGGGCTGCTATGACCAGGGCAGGGAGCACGCATGGCAAAGCAGACACACTATATGAAGACTACCGGGGCCAAGCAGTAGCAAGCACTCAGATGGAGGGGAGGGGGGGTAGATACAGCACAAGGAACAAAAGATGACGCTGGGAGGCTGACAGCTATGGGGCAGGATGGGGAGGGTGGTCAGGCAGGCAGGGTGGAAGAGGAGCAAGTGGGGAGGTGAGGGGGGGGGAGCCCACCTTTCCAGGATGGAGGGAGGTGGGTGGGTGGGATATACGGGGAGGAAGACACAGGGAGGGGGTGAGCCCACCTTTCCAGGATGGGGAGGGTGGTCCTGCAGGAATGGCGGAAGAGGAGCAAGTGGGGAGGTGAGGGGGGGGAGCCCACCTTTCCAGGATGGAGGGCGGTGGGTGGGATGCACGGGGAGGAAGACACAAGGGTAGGGTGGGGGGTGGAAGACAAGGGGAGTCATCCAGGGGAGCCACGAAGCGGGATCAGGCCCAAGCCCCCCCCCCAGTCCCAGCATCCTGCTCCCCCCAGGCAGATGCCCCCAGTAGCTGTGCCCGTGGCCAAGGGTCGCCCCTCCGGCGGGGGAGGAGGGGCCATGACCCCGGAAGCGGCGTCGGCGGGGAGGGGGCTCCCCCTTCCCGCCCGCCCCCCTCTCCCCTGCCCCTCCTCACCGATGGTGGAGATGAAGGTGGTGTTGAAGGCGTCGTCGGAGAAGCGGAAGAGCACGCAGGTCTTGCCCACGCCCGAGTCGCCGATCAGCAGCAGCTTGAAGAGCAGGTCGTAGGTTTTCTTCGCCATGGGGGCCCCCCCGCCGCGCCGCGCGCCCCTCCCTCGCCAGGCTCCGCCTCAACAGGCCTCCCGCCCGCCCGCCCGCCCGCCCGCCCGGACCCCCCTCACGGGCGCCGCCGCCCTCGCTCGCTCGCTCGCCTCTCAGACTCTCCCTCAGGGCCCCGGCGGCGCTCGGGAGGCACAAAATGGCTGCTCAGGCGGCGGCCGGGATGGGCGAGCCTGGGCGGAGCGGGCGGCGGCGCGAGGGCCCTCCTGGTCGGGGCCGGCGGCGGCGGCGGCTTCTCCTCAAGGGGCGGCGGCGGCGGCGGCAGCGCCCGGCTTCATACCCTCCCTCAGAAACGCCCGCGCTCCGGAGGCGAAGAAGAGGAGCAGGCCGCACGCAGCACGCACGCACGCACGGGCCGACTGACTGACTGGCGGACTGGGCGGAGGCGCCGTGTGCGCAGGCGCGGGCCGGGCGGGAGCGCGCACGCCGCCGGGCCTCTCCCTGCCTTTCTTTGCCTGCCCAGGCGCCGGAGGGGGCGGGGCTGCGCGCTGACGTCGACGCCGCCGGATGTCGGAGGGCAAGGCCGGCGCGCGCCCTCTCGCTGGCTCGCCTCAGCCGCCGGAGCTCGGGCGCATGCGCGCAGACCGACCCCCCCCTCCCCTCGGCTCGCCCAAGTGGCCCTTATACGCGTGCGCGGGGTGGGAAGGGCTCACGCAGGCACGCACCGTACGTAACGCTGCGCTGGGCGCCTCCAATGGGAGAGCGGCGAAGTGACGCCAGCGGCCACGCGAGCTCGCGGATCTGAGGGAGTGGGCGGGGCGTCGGGCGCTCCCTGTTTCCCCCACTTTGTCTCCCGCGCGCATGCGCCCCCGTAAAAAGGCCGGTTTTCGAAAACATGAGGCGAAGAAGCCCCGCCCATGTCCCTCCCGGATTGGCTGAGACTCCTCGACCGCGGTTGGCCAGCTGCGGGCAACTCCAGGAGCCGCGGGGATGACGTCAAGGGGAGGAAAGAGGAGTGGGCATGCGCAGAGCGAGACGGAGTTCTCACGCCGCGGGAGGGTTGGCTGCGCTGCGCTCATTATGCAATTAGCACATATATGTAAATTATATGTAAATTATATATTTGCATATATGCAAATTAGATGTGCCAACAAAGGTTCGTATAGTAAAAGCTCTGGTTTTCCCAGTAGTGATGTATGGAAGTGAGACCTGGACCATAAAGGAGGCTGATCGCCAAAGAATCCATGCTTTTGAATTATGGTGCTGGAGGAGACTCTGGAGAGTCCCATGGACTGCAAGAAGATCCAACCTCTCCATTCTGAAGGAAATCAGCCCTGAGTGCTCACTGGAAGGACAGATCGTGAAGCTGAGGCTCCAATACTTTGGCCACCTCAGGAGAAGCGAAGACTCCCTGGAAAAGACCCTGATGTTGGGAAAGATGGAGGGCACAAGGAGAAGGGGACGAAAGAGAGGAGATGGTGGGACAGTGTTCTCGAAGCTACCAGCATGAGTTTGACCAAACTGCGGGAGGCAGTGGAAGACAGGAGTGCCTGGCGTGCTCTGGTCCAGGGGGTCACGAAGAGGCGGACACGACTAAACAACTACAAATTAGATACTCAGACTTGTGGTGCTGCAAGACCCTTGCACGCTTGGCGTGAAACCTGAACTCAGCCCCATTAAGTAGCAAACTGAAATCAGTTGATTTTTAAAATACGTTTAGTGTGTATCCATTTTATTGCATTTCTGTTTTCATTAAGCAACATATTGCTGGGAGGGGAGCTCCGCCTGCCTCCCTAGTGCTGAGCCTGGCTCAGTATCAGATTCAAAGAACTGTAGAGTTGGAAGGGATCCCAAAGGGCATCTAGTCCTGCCCCCCCAGGCAGGAATCTCTGCTGAACCACACAGGACAGGTGCTTTAAAAGTTCCAAGGAACCTGGGAGTCCATTCCACTGTTGAAAGTTCTTCCTGATGTTTAGTCTTGAATCTCCTTTCTTGTAACTTGAAGCCATGGGTTCGAGTCCTACCCTCCAGAGCAGGAGACGACAAACCTGTTCTGTCTCCCACTTGACAGTCCTTGAGATATTTGAAGATGGCTCTCATATCTCCTCTCAGTCTCCTCTTTTCCAGGCTAAACATACCCAACTCCTTCAACCGTTCCTCACAAGGCTCAGTTTCCAGACCATTGATGCTCTTGATTGCACCTTCCAGTTTGTCAATATCCTTAAATTGTGGTGCCCAGAATTGGACACAGTATTCCGGGTGTTTTCTGACAAAGGCAGAATAGAGTGGAACTATTCCTTCCATTGATTTGAACATGAAATTGATGTTGATGCAGCCAAAAATAACATTAGCTTTTTTTGCTGCTGCATCACACTGTTGACTCATGTGAAGCTTAAGTTCTACTAAGACCTTTACATCTTTTTCTCATGCTCTACCGGCTGGCCAGGTGTCACCGGCTCCTTCAGCCTGAAGCGAGATGAGCACCACATCCCATAGTCGCCTTTGACTGGACTTAACCCTCCAGGGGTCCTTTACCTTACCCCCATCTTATATTTGTGTAGTTGGTTATTCCTGCCTAAATGCAAAATCTTACATTTGTCCCTGTTGAAATTCATTTTCTACGGTTGCCCCCTGCTCTCCAATCTGTTAAGGTCATTTTGAATCCTGATTCTGTCTTCTGTGTCATCTGAAAATTTGATAAGCATCCCCTCAATTCCCACGTCCAAGTCATTTATAAAGATGTTGAACAACAACGGGCCCAGGACAGAACCTTGCGACACCCCACTTGTCCTGTTATTCCAGGATGGCAAGGAACCATTAATAAGTATTCTTTAGGTTCGCTCAGTCAGCCAGCTACAAATCTACCTAGTAGTTACCTCATCCAGCCACATTTTACCAGCTTCTCCGCAATCATTTCATGGGGGACTTTGTCAAAAGCCTTACAGAAATCATGATACAATACGTCCACAGCATTCCCCTGATCCACCAAGCTTATAATTCGGATCAAAAATAAAGACATGAGCATCGTCTGGCATGACTTGCTTTTGAGAAACCTAGGAAGTTTCCTGAAGGAGTGAGTTCCGTAGTCTGAGGCTGCTGGACAACAGCATGGATGGTATACCCACAACATCCATTCTCTCCCTTCCTTGACCGCACACCAGGGACAAAATCTTCAGATCCTGGTTTGTGCCTTCCGAACCGTCTCCGCCTACATACAGAATATGTAACGGGCTTGTTGGAACATGACTCCCTGGTTTGGTTACGTGTCGCTTTTTTATATTTTAGAACGCTGAGCTATGAATCAGGAACTCCCTGGTTCGAAACTCGCCCAAAGCTCAACAATGGCCCACCTACAAATATGTCCGGATTCTTCAGTCTTGAAACGTGGCAACAGGTCCTCTCTCCTGCCTTCAGCCCTCCGCCACAACTGAGATTCCTGCATTGCAGGGAATTGGACTAGATCAGCCTTTCTCAACCTGTGGGTCCCCAGATGTTGTTGGACTACAACTCCCATCACCCCTAGCTAGCAAGGCCAGAGCTCAGGGATGATGGGAGTTGTAGTCCAACAGCATCTGGGGACCCGCAGGTTGAGAACTGCTGGACTAGATGATCCTCAGGGTCCTTCCCAACCATATAATTCTGTGATTCTGTGAACTGCAGGATGGGAGATGCTGGATGCTAGAACTGGTACACATCCAATGAAGCTGAACGTTGAAGATTCAGAACAGATTAAAGGAAGGACTTCTTCACATTGTTGAACTATGGAACTCCCTGCCACAGGAGGCAGTGATGGTCTCACCAACTTGGATAGCTTTAAAGGAGGATGAGACAAATTCATAGAGGAGGACAGAGCTATTGATGGCTGCTAGCCACAATGGCTCTGCTCTGTCTCCACTGTTTGAGAAGAAGTGCTTCTATTCTCTAATTCTATGAATACCATTCAGTGGAAACCGCAGGAGAGGGAGAGTGTTCCAATCCTATTACCTCCTATACCTCTCCTGGTCTGCCCCGCAGAGGACCTTAAGGTCCACGAATAATCATAGTTTAGAGGTCCCAGGCCCTAAGGAAGTCAGACTATCCTCCACCAGGGCCAGGGCCTTTTCAGTGATGGCTCCAACCTGGTGGAACGCTCTGTCCCATGAGACCAGGGCCCTGCAGGATTTAACTTCCTTCCGCAGGGCCTGTAAGACAGAACTAGTCCACCTGGATTTCAACTTGAACTTAGCCTGATCTTTTATTCCCCTTCCTTCCCTCCCCCCTCTCCTTTTTATGAAGATTACTCACTCTGGATCCCACAGCTAATTCTCCCTGGTCTCCTCGCTGGCCCAAATAGGACTAACTTAGCCAGCTAGCCCTGGTGATCATCTAACGTTTATTGGATAGACTTTCCCCCTAAATTGATTTTTGAATTCTGAATTTATTGTTATTCACGTTTTATACTGTATTTTATGCTTTGTTTTGTTGCATCAATTACCGGTAAGTGTTTTAAATTTGCTGTTAGCTGCCCTGAGCCCGGTTTTCTGAACTGGGAAGGGTGGGGTATAAATAAAAAATTATTACTACTGTTTATTATTTCAGGATTGTCTGATGTTTTATTGTATTTTTAACATTTTGTTGGCAGCCGCCCGGAGTGGCTGGGGAAACCCAGCCAGAAGGGTGGGGTATAAATAAATAATAATAATAATTATTATTATTATTATTATTAGTCAGGGTCAGCCACTGTGAGAACAGGATGCTGGACTAGATGGGCCATTGACCTGATCCAGTAGGATCTTCTTATGTTTATATATGCTACATATGATTATTATTGCTTCCAAGAAGACGTGTGCTCTAGCAGTACACTGCAATGCCCCACTGGAAGCTGCTTCCCTCTCCCTAAGTCACATTGCAAAATAATTGTTCCAGACCCCCGTAGATTTTTGCAAGAGGCCTCATTACCCAAGCTTGGCTTTTTGCCTGTCCCGCAGGGATCCTCGTTCTGCCTCTTTTCTGATGCTCTTGGGCAGAACTTTCCCGGGTGCCGGGTGATTTTGGTGCCCAGGAATGTGATCCTGTCGCCCATGTAGCCAAGTGTTTTTCCAGCTCAGCAGGTTATCTGTGTGTCAGGGAGACGCTCCTGGCTTTTGTCTTGCTTTTGGGTTTTGACACTCTGCATGAGCAGATCAGCATTCCTGCTAAGGGGATTAAAGAGTTTAAAAGTGCACTCTGTCAGCAAAATGGTATTTACGGAGGGAGAATCTACCTTACAAAAAACAAAACACTTTAGAATGTCCCAGGCTGACCTCGGAGTATTTCATGCTTTACAAAAACAACGAGGAATCTTGTGGGCATCTTAAAAGGCTAGGGATCTTCTTGTGGTGTAAGCTTTTGTGGGCTGAAGCCTATTTCATCAGGTGTGCGGTTATCCTAAGTTGCATATGTGGTTGGCAGGGGAGGGCTGTACAATGGGGTAGGAAGGAAAGGAAATTCAGAAAAAGTACAGAGAGTGATAATTACATGATTAGCAGTGGCCACAGACACACAAAAAGGCTGGTTGTGTTGATAACACAGACATCATGGCATTGGCAAGCCCAGGGGTCCTCAATTTTTTTCAGCAGGGAGCCGGTCCACTGTCCATCAGACCTTGTGAAGGGCTGGACTATATTGGGGGGGGGGGAATAATAATAATTTATTATTTATACCCTGCCCATCTGGCTGGGTTTCCCCAGCCACTCTGTGCGGCTTCCAACAGAATATCAAACCTACTAACCTATTAAACATTAAAAGCTTCCCTAAAGAGGCCTGCCATCAGGTGTCTTCTAAAAGTCTGGTAGTTGTTGTTCTCTTTGACATCTGGTGGGAGGGCGTTCCACAGGGCGGGTGCCACCACCGAGAAGGCCCTCTGCCTGGTTCCCTGTAACTTGGCTTCTCGCAGTGAGGGAACCGCCAGAAGGCCCTCAGCACTGGACCTCAGTGTCCGGCAGAACGATGGGGGTGGAGACGCTCCTTCAGGTCTACTGGACCGAGGCCGTTTAGGGTTTTCAAGTTCAGCACCAACACTTTGAATTGTACTCGGAAACGTCCTGAGAACCAGTGAAGTTCTCGGGGTCCCCCCCTCACAGATTGTCTCTTAATACTTGATTGAAATTTTCTTTCAAGATCAAATCAATCTTATTTTGATCCTTTCCCTCAGGGGCCCTGAAAGGCATGGGGCCCTTAGGCCAGGGCTTACTCTGCCTGTTTGGTAACCTGGCACTGCAGAGACCTTCTGCCTGGGATGGAGATGCTGAGCTTCCGAAACATGACCCCAGGTCAGTGCCACGGTCCACGGCATCCGTCCGATGAGGCGCAGTGAGTCGTGGAGCCCATTCAAAAGGCAGAAAAGGGGGGGTTGGGTTGGATGCTGCAACCGGTCAATTATTCAACAGCCTTTTTGTTCCCCTGATGCTAATTTCTGCCCATGCAGAGAGCCGCACTCTGCCAGCTGCTGCATCCCACAGCTGACCTTGAGGCCACCTTCCCAGCCGCCACGGATATACCCAGGAAGTAGGAAATTGGGGGGTGGGGGGGTCATGGGCACAAGGAGACCCTTTCTCTCCTGCAGCCCACATCTTCTCAGTCCCTGGCCTTTGAAGCAGAGAAAATGCACCAATCAATGGAAGGAAGGGAGGTCCGTCCTCAAAACAGCTCATTCCTCCTTGACCGAGAATTCCAGGCCAATTCCTCAAAGGATGAGGAAGAGTTGGAAAAGGTTCAGGAAAGGGCAACCAGAGGGCACTTGTGTTGCTGTTTGTTGTTGCTGATTGTGCTTGCTGTAATGCCAAGATGGTGTCTCAGGTGTGCCAGAACTGCCATGCTGACTGCCAAGCTGCTGTGAACCGAATGATTAACCTGGAGCTGTATGCTAGCTAAGGGATGCGGGTGGCACTGTGGGTTAAACCACAGAGCCTAGGACTTGCCGATCAGAAGGTCGGCGGTTCAAAGCCCCGCAACAGGGTGAGCTCCCGCTGCTCGGTCCCTGCTCCTGCCAACCTAGCAGTTCGAAAGCACGTCAAAGTGCAAGTAGATAAATAGGTACCCCTCCAGCGGGAAGGTAAACGGCGTTTCCGTGCGCTGCTCTGGTTCGCCAGAAGCGGCTTAGTCATGCTGGCCACATGACCCGGAAGCTGTACGCCGGCTCCCTCGGCCAATAAAGCGAGATGAGCGCCACAACCCCAGAGTCGGCCACGACTGGACCTAATGGTCAGGAGTCTCTTTCCTTAACCTATGCAAGCTATGTCTACTTGTCCATGTCCTACCACTTTGACCGTGATGATGTTGCCTTGCACCACACGGCTAAAAGAGAAAGAGCAATCCCCAGAAGAGAGGAGCACGCGGAGAAGTTCCTGCACTACCAGAACAAGCGGGGAGGACATCCTGCTGAAGGACATCAAGAAGCCAGAGAAGAATGAGTGGGGAAGCAGTCTGGGTGCCCTGTAGTCTGCCCTGGAGCTGGAGAAGGTGGTGAACCAGGCCTTGCAGGATCTGCACAAGCTTGCAACAGAGAAGGGAGACCCTCATCTGTGTGACTTCCTGGAGACGGAATACCTGGAAGAGCAGGTGAAGGCCATCAAGCTGCTTGGAGACCACCTCACGAACCTGAGGAGCCTGGTGGTACCCCAGAATGGCACGGGAGATTACCTCTTTGACAAGCTCACCTTGGGAGAGAGCAGCTGTGCAGCATCTTAAAATGTTATAGCATATGATGGTGTTAAAAATAATAAAAACAAGGACGCCAGCCAGGAATACCAGAGCAAAACAGCAGCCAGGAGGCTTGGTCTTGATTGAAGACTGTGGCGACAGGACTCCCACCTGCCACAAGGTGGAACAAGATGGAAGCCCCGAACAAGAGAGACCCCAAACTTTTATTAGCTACTAATCCCCATGTTACACCCCCCCAAACTACATCACTAATATAGCATGGTTACATCATGAAAGGGGAGGTCTGGTGGCAGGAATCTGAGCATCCTGGACCCTGCCCCATGGTTCCCCTTGCCCTCCACCAAACACCCATCAAGTGAAAAAAAGAGATATTTACATTTCCCTGTTTCCCAGCCAAATTAATCCCACCCTTTTGTCTTCATCTGGGTTTGTTATTTCTGGAATGGCTACCTGTCTGGCACTCAGGTATCAGGATGCCAGGAATTATCCCTCAGGCAGAGGGGCTGCTGAGGAGCTGAGCTCACATGTCTATAGGAATTTCTGAAGTTTCCCGAGTGAGCCAGTACATAGATGCATTTATCAGTGAATTCTTACATTTGGTATTGTGCAGCAAAGGCCCTTTGAATAGATAGGAAGAAACTGTGATGAAGTGTTTTGTGGGGACAAATCACAAAAGTCACAAAAGTGATTGCGCTGGTTTTGGTAGTGGGCTGCATGTGCATGATATCTGCTGGAGGGGCAACCCCCCCCCCAACCTATACATAATTTCCTGCAACAGCATCCCCATGCTTCCTCCGTCTCATGACTTCCCCTCACACCTTTTCGCCATGCGCCTCCCTTCCCACAGCTCTTTCCCTCCCTCCCTCCTCACTTTCTCCCAGGGAGCAGTAGGAGGACTTGAAAGGGGCCTTTGTGTGTCAGAAAGCAAATACGGTCCCATTGTCCCTTCCTTCCCCTCCACGGCTGCCACCGCCGCACGTCCAATGAGCAGCAGTAGCAGGACAGAATATCAGGAATGGATGAAGCATCACCGGTGCCACTGGTTTATGGCCTCTGGACGGGTCACAGGTTATTCAGAGCAGGTGTGAACCCTGGAGGCATCAGCGAGGAAGAGGTGGGCGAGGCAGCAGGCAGGCAGCCGTTCCTGGATTGGGGCTTCAAGCTCTACGTAGAAATCTCAGATTAACCAGCATGTAAAATCATGGGGGTGAATATGGGCCCCCAGACCTCTCTCTCTCTATGGCCCCTGGGATTCTGCCCAGGCCACACCTCCACCCTAGGCCACGCCTCCCAACAGCCCTGCTCCACCCACCTTCCTCAAGGGCTGCTGCCTGCCTGGGCTGACTCCTTAAGCTCTGGCCATGGCTCTGATTTTTCTATGGCGGGTTGCATAGAAACCAGGGTTGTGAAGACTGCAGAGAGAATAACTGGGTGCACTCTTCCCACCTTGGATTAAATCTATGCTTCCAGGTGCCATAAGAAAGCTGCAGAAATATCGCAGGATAGTGTGCACCCCGGAAATGATCTCTTTCAGCTTCTCCCTTCTGGAAGAAGGTACAGGGTTATAAAGACTAGGACTAGCCACCTGAGAAACAGTTTCTATCCAAATGCGATTTTGGTTTTAAACGCAGTCTAAAGGAGTCTCTATGGGAGTATATTGTATTTAATTATGGGGTATCAGAGTTTTAGGGGGCTGGGATAGTTGGGATAGCAGGCTTGTTGGTTTCTGAATGTCTGGTGTAGATTTTCTCAATTTCGTTGTTCTGTGTGGGACAACGACAATAAAGATTATCATATCAATTATCGTATCGTAACCTCAGGTTGAGTGCGCAAGGGTAAAGGTAACATGTGCTCAGACCACTTTTGCCTCTTGCCCTGGCAAGCCAGAAGGTTGCCCGACGGCGAATGTGGCTTCTGCTAGGAACAGCTGTTGGGAGGAAGGCGAAGGGGTAGGCAAGGGGGCATGAGGACCCTTCAGTTCTGGCCTGCGTGGAAAGGAGACCCTCTTGCTGCTTCCCTGGGGCCCTGGCAGGCCTGTGAAAAGAGCTGGCGGAGGTGCTCAGAGCCCATCCAAGGGCCACATAAGAAGGGCTGCAGGATCAGGCCAGTGGCCCACCTAGTCCAGCATCCTGGCAGGATTTGAACACAAGACCAGCTCTCCCCTCCTGTGGTTTCCAGCAACTAGAATTCAGAAGCATCACTGCCTCTGACCGTGGAGGCAAAGCAGAGCCATCTTGGCTAGTTAGCCACTGGCAGCCCCCTCCTCCTCCGTGAATCTGCCTAATCCTCTTTTAAAGCCATCCAAGTTAGTGGCAGCCACAGTCTCCTGTGGCAAGGAGTTCCATAGTTTAACTGGCCTAGATGATGAAATTGTCAGGGGTCTGGGGAGGGCGCATCACTGCCCCTCAGCTGTCCTACGCCTGAGAAGGTGGTGACTCTCCAGAATTTCTGGCGTAGCTAAATGGGCCCCAAGCACAGGCCTCGCAGCCGAGCCCTGCTTCAGAGTGATTCTGGCTACGTGGATCTCAGCCGGGCTGTAAAAACTGCAGCCGGCGCAAAGGAGGTGTCCCTGCTTGTGCAACGCTGGGTGTGCCCAGGGCTGCCTCAGCGTGACTCAGACTCCTCAGTGAAATGCAAGAGCCAGCCAGCCCGGGATTACTTCCTCACCCCAGAGCCAATTTTAGCCCTTGTTCGAGGGGCTATAGGAGGGAAATCCGGCAGCCGAGTTTCCTGTGCTCCTCTATCCTTGCTGCATGTTCCCCGCTGACTATAATAGTAATACAGTGGTACCTCGGGTTAAGTACTTAATTCGTTCTGGAGGTCCGTTCTTAACCTGAAACTGTTCTTAACCTGAAGCACCACTTTAGCTAATGGGGCCTCCCGCTGCCACTGCACCGCCGGAGCACGATTTCTGTTCTTATTCTGAAGCAAAGTTGTAACCCGAGGTACTATTTCTGGGTTAGCGGAGTCTGTAACCGGAAGCATCTGTAACCTGAAGAGTATGTAACCCAAGGTGCCACTGTAATAATTATAATTTATTCTTTATACCCCTCCCATCTGGCTGAGTTTCCCCAGCCACTCTGGGCGGCTCCCAATCGAGTGTTAAAAACAATACAGCATTAAATATTAAAAGCTTCCCTAAACAGGGCTGCCTTCAGGTGTCTTTTAAAGAAGAGAAGAAGAGTTTGGACTCCCTTTAAGGAGTCTCAAAGCGGCTCACATTCTCCTTTCCCTTCCTCCCCCACAACAAACACTCTGTGAGGTGAGTGGGGCTGAGAGACTTCAAAGAAGTGTGACTGGCCCAAGGTCACCCAGCAGCTGCATGTGGAGGAGCGGAGACGCGAACCCGGTTCCCCAGATTACGAGCCCACCACTCTTAACCACTACACCACACTGATATCAAGGAAATAAGCAGCTAAGAGAAGATAGCTGCTTATTTCCTTGATATCTGATGGGAGGGCGTTCCACAGGGTGGGTGCCACCACCGAGAAGGCCCTCTGTCTGGTTCCCTGTAACCTCACTTCTTGCAGTGAGGGAACTGCCAGAAGGCCCTCAGCGCTGGACTACAAAGAAAGGGCTTCACAGCACAGTACTATGCAATCACACACACACACACACTGAACTCTGACGTTTTCCTGCTTGAAAACACAAAGCCTGTATTCAGCCAGGGATCATTCAGACAGGGCTGTGCCACATTTTTCATGATCCAAGCTGCCAGGTGCTGCTGCTGCTCCACTTTCTAGCCAGGGAGGGTCTCGGGGGGGGGGGGGCAGGACTTTCTGGCTTCTTGGCAGAAGGTGAAACACCACCAGGGATTTACTGCCTCTGAACTGTGCTGGTGGCCAATAGAAACAGGAGCCTAAGTTTCGATTTCCCTCTTCCCTCCTTGCCCCTTTGTGCGTTGTGTTTTTCTCAGATTGTAAGCATGTGGGTAGGGGGAACATCTCGCTGTGATTTTATGTAAGCCGCCCGGTCTGGGAGAATTTTCTGGCTGAAGAGCAGGGCACAAATGCGTTTCCCTAAATTTAGGTCTTCATGGAATTGCCCCAAAAATATATTAAATTATTTTTGTATGCCACTACAGCGGCAAGATTGCTGTTAGCTAAAAATTGGAAATCTCAAGAAATCCCAACGGCGGAAGAATGGCAGATGAAGATGTTGGACTTTTTGGAGCTAGCTGACCTGACTGGAAGAATCCGCGACCAGAAAGAAGAGGAATATCAAGAAGATTGGAAGAAATTTAAGGACTATTTGAAGAAATATTGTAATATAAATAATTAGAAGTCACTTGAAAGCACCAGATAGGCCTAGGATTAAATTAGGGTATAATTGTAAGTAAGTTGGATTTAGAACAGTAAGAAAAGAGAATAAGATAGTTAATTGCTGGAAATAATTTTAGTTTAAGAATGATATTGGAGAGCTGATACATGCAGATACAATGAAGGGGGCGATCTGAGGAAGTCAATTAACAATGTAAGAGAAATAGGGTTTTCAAGCGATATGTGTTCAAGATTTCTTTTTTGTTTTTCTTTTTCAGTACTGTATTGTGTTTTCTTTTGTGTGTTTTCTTTTCTTTTTTCTATGTTATATTTGTTATAATTGTGGAAAATTTAATAAAAATTTTTTGGGGAAAACAAACTTGAGTCTTCAACTGCTTTTAGACTACAACTCCCATCATCCCTAGCTAGCAAGACCAGTGGTCAAGGATAATGGGAATTGTAGTTCCCAAGTTTAGGGAAACACTGCTCTAAATAACTTCACAACATCAGTAACAAAGCATTTGAGGAGAAGCTCAGAATGCTTTATTCTTTCGTGTGTGTTATTTCTTACTCTGTTAGTCCTGTTACAGCTATAGCTGAATAAAATGTTTAAACCATTTGACCTGATCCGATCTACCCCTGCCTGTTCAGACGTTGGAGAGGCGTCAATATATCTCACCAAAAGTTCTGCCCTTCTGGAGACTGTCCAAGGCAAGGGGACCCAGACATCCTGGCCACTTAGGTCACTGGGACAATGTAAGAATCTACACTTAGAAGTCACCAAATATAAAATGAGGGAAGCCTGGCTTGCCCACAGCACATGTGAAAAGAACCTAGGGGTCTTAGTAGAACACAAGCTTAACATGCCAACGGTGTGAAGCTGCAGCTAAAAAAGCAAATGCTATTCTGGGCTGCATCAACAGAACTATAGTTTCCAGATCGAGGGAAGTAAGAGTATCGCTCTATTCTGCCTTGCTCAGACTCCAGCTGGAGTCCTGTGTCCAGCTCTGGGCACCACAATTTAAGAAGGATTTTGAGAAGCTGGAAGGTGGGCAGAGGAGGGAGACCAAGATGGTCAAGGGTCTGGAAACGACGCCTGATGAGGAAATGGTTGAAGGAGCTGGGTATGTTTAGCCTGGAAAAGAGAAGACTGAGAGGAGATATCTTCAAATATCTCAAGGGCTGTCCCATGGAAGATGGAGCAAGCTTGTTTTCTGCTGCTTTAGAGCATAGGATCCGAACTAACAGTTTCAAGTTACAAAAAAGGAGATTCCAACTAAATAACAGAAAGAACATTCTGACGGCAAGAACTGCTTGGCAGTGGAATGGACTCCCCCGGAAGCTGGTGGTGAACTCTCCTTCCTTGGAAGTTTTTAAGCAGAGATTGGAGTCCCCAAAAAATAAACCCATGGGGTGCCAGGTCGGAGCCCCGCCAAAGAGCGTCCCCAGGACTCTGGCGTCGGCGGGAGCTCCTTGCTGCCCAGATTCCCCGGGCAAGGCGGAAAAGCCAGGCGGAGGCAGTGCCAACTGCACGGTGCTGGGCGGGCAGACCTTGCTATGGACTTTGGTTGGTTGCCTTGGTTGCCCAAGGGGCCTGGTAGGACTTTTTTATCCATTTGGCAAATTGGCACCTGCCTCTTGGGTTTTTCACCTACCTCGTAGCAATGCATCAGAACTTTCTGGTATTGGCGCTTAGGCATTGGAAATAGGTGCGCTGTGTTGGAGGATTGGGTATGGGCCATCATCTACCCCTCCTCTTTTGGGTATTCCATTAAAGAAATCCAGCAGTCGTGGATCCTGTCTGATGCCCTGCTGGTGGCTGGGGCCATGGCACGACCCCCGGTGACGTCATAGGGGAGCTTCCTGTTGTATTTGCATCAACAAGCTCCTCCCATTGGTTGTTAACCCTAACTCCCGGCTGTGCGGGGTGGAGTCTGGTATTGCTGTTTCATCCAATGCCTAAGCCAATACTACTCACATGCTGTAACCAATAAAAGTTGTGGCCTAATTTTGCACATTAACCTAAAATAATGTGTCTGTGTATCTTATTATAATCCTATGCTATTCTAGAGACTGCATCAACAGAACTATAGTTTCCAGATCGAGGGAAGTAAGAGTACCGCTCTATTCTGCCTTGCTCAGACTCCAGCTGGAGTCCTGTGTCCAGCTCTGGGCGCCACAATTTAAGAAGGATGTTGAGAAGCTGGAAGGTGGGCAGAGGAGGGAGACCAAGATGGTCAAGGGTCTGGAAACTACGCCTGATGAGGAACGGTTGAAGGAGCTGGGTATGTTTAGCCTGGAAAAGAGGAGACTGAGAGGAGCTATGAGAGTCATGTTTATATATCTGAAGGGCTGTCACATGGAGGAGGGAGCATGCTTGTTTCCTCCTGCCCTGGAGGGTAGGACTCGAACCCATGGCTTCAAGTTGCAAGAAAGGAGATTCTGGTTAAACATTCGAAAAAACTTTCTGACGGTAAGAACTGCTTGGCAGCGGAACGGACTCCCTCGGAAGGTGGTGGTGAACTCTCCTTCCTTGGAAGTTTTTAAGCAGAGATTGGAGTTCCCAAAAAATAAACACATAGGGTGCCAGGTCGGAGCCCCGCCAAAGAGCGTCCCCACGACTCGGCTCCTTGCTGCCCAGATTCCCGGGCGAGGCGGAGAGGCAGAGACGGCGCTGGGCGGGCACACCATCTCCACCGTCTCCTGCTGCTGCCCGAGCAATCTCCGCAGCGGATCCGGACCTCGGCCGCTGAGCAGGGCTGCTCCGCTGGGCTCTGCGGACGCCCCGGCCCTCCTGGATGGAGCCCCGAGGCGGCGGAGGAGCAGGAGGCTCCGCAGCCGGGAGCGCGGCGCTGGCACTGACCCGTCCGGCGAGAGCCGCTGCGCGGAGACTGCGGGGCCCTGCGCTGGCAGCCCCCGGAGCCCCCGGAGCGTCGCCCACAGCTGTCAACGTTTCCCTTTTTTAAAGGGAAATTCCCTTATACCGAATAGGATTCCTCGCAAGAAAAGGGAAAAGTTGACAGCTATGGCCTCGCCGGGCTCCATGAGCAAGGGCTGCGCCCATCCGGCCGTGCTGGTGCTGGTCAGCTGCGACCTGCGCCTCGTGCGCGCAAGCAAGTGCCGAGGCTCCATGCGGGGTGGGAGACGAGAGAGAAAAAGCCCTCGGGGGTCAGGATCGGTGCCTGAGAGCAGCGCGCTCTTCACACACACGCGCGCGCATCTCTCTCGACCCCCAGCGCAGACCCGGCTGCCCGTCTCTCGGGGCGCTGGCCTTGGTGCTGAACCCAGGCGGCCCCGCACCCCGATGGCCTTTCTGCTCCCTGCCCTGGCCCTCGGGAGGGCGAGGCTGGGGGGGGGGTGGAGTGGGGGTTCTATCTGGCCCCCCTCCTCTGCCCTGCTCGGCTGCCCGCGGACGGGAGCGCCGGCTGTGTCGTTGTTGTTGAGTCGTTTTGTCGTGTCCGCCTCTTCGTGACCCCCTGGACCAGAGCACGCCAGGCCCTCCTGTCTTCCACTGCCTCCCTCATGCTGGTAGCTTTGAGAACACTGTCTCACCATCTCGTCCTCCCTTCTCCTTGTGCCCTCCATCTTTCCCAACATCAGGGTCTTTTCCAGGGAGACTTCTCTTCTGAGGAGGTGGCCAAAGTCTTGCAGCCTCAGCTTCAGGATCTGTCCTTCCAGTGAGCACTCAGGGCTGATTTCCTTCAGAATGGATAGATCTTCTTGCAGGCCATGGGACTCTCCAGAGTCTCCTCCAGCACCAGAATTCAAAAGCATCCATTCTTCCGCGATCCTGGCCGCCAATTCTCTGTGGACCGGGGCAGCAGCGCCGCGGCCAAGCCAGGCTCGGGCCCCTCTCGAAGCGCCTCGTTCCCAGCCAAATTCATTAGAGCAAAAGCCTGACTCCAGAGGAGACCGCGGGTGCCAGCTGGTCTCGCTTGGGCGAGAAGGAACCTCTGCCCACCTCCGCCTCCTCTCGGGAGGTAACAAAGATCTCCTGGCAGGGGGCACCCTGCCCTTGACCCACGAGGAGAAGGTGACTCTGGCCCACTCTGATGCCCAAGGCCCTCCAAACCACCCATCTCATCCACGGTCACTATCCCCTCCAGTCTGGCCTGCTTTGCCCAGAATCCGGACAGAAACTGGCGGCTGTTGCTTCACTTCCACCTGCCCAAGACAAGGGACCGGACTCTGCCTGGCTTGTAGGGTGACACCTTTTGACCTCCCCATCTACCCGGGCATTACACGCCGGCTTCCACCCACCAGACTCCCCTACTTGGCGGGGTCCGTCTTGTTAATGCGTAATAGCTGACTTTGAGCCGAGGCCCCTTTGGAGTTGTAAGTGCAGCCCACCTCATTTCCTGGGCCGTAGCACCATCTGCTGTTGAACTTGGCTCACTGCAACAGTGACAAAGTAAAGGTAAAGGGACCCCTGACCATTAGGTCCAGTCGTGGCCGACTCTGGGGTTGCAGCGCTCATCTTGCTTTATTGGCCGAGGGAGCCGGCATACAGCTTCCGGGTCATGTGGCCAGCAGGACTAAGCTGCTTCTGGTGAACCAGAGCAGCGCACGGAAACGCCGTTTACCTTCCCACCAGAGCAGTACCTATTTATCTACTTGCACTTTGACGTGGTTTCGAACTGCTAGGTTGGCAGGAGCAGGGACCGAACAACGGGAGCTCACCCCGTTGCGCAGATTTGAACCACTGATCGGCAAGTCCTGGCCTCTGTGGTTTAACCCACAATGCCACCCGCGTCCCTTGCAAATCACCAGTTCTTCCAGGTGATGGCATGGCAGTGGTGAGCACATCCAGCTCTGGCCATAATGCGCAGAAAGGTGGCACTGCCAGGCCAGGGAATACAGGGAACGGCAGGTGACACCTTTGGTGATCCCTCATAGCCAAGGAAGACGGTCTTCCATGAACACGGTCTTAACAGTGAGTCTGTAAGTGCCTGTGGAGGCCAATTCTGGATCCACACGTCCTTCCACAGTGGAGACATAGGTTTCCGGATGGGAGTTGATCATGGTGTGGGTTTGCCAAACGTGCCTTTCTCTTTGCACATTTCTCCCTTTAGTCCTGAGTTCGAGTGTCTTCAAAGCCCAGGACACCTTAGATAAAGGCTGTTCTCCAATTTATATCTGCAGCTACAGCTGCAAGAATGTTATTTGCCCCCAAATGGAAAGAAGATGTTGCAACAAAAGAAAAATGGATGCTGAAACTAAGGGACTCTGCAGAAATGGCGATGCTTACTGGAAGAACAAGAAATCAAGTCACCAAACATTTGTAAAGGAATGGAAATGGTTTATTGAATGTTTACAAATAAACTGTAAACAGATTAAGACATTGGCAGGTTGATTGTAAAAACCTGCAGTTTCAAAAATAAATAGGAGAACAGATGATTAAAAGAATAAGTTAAGATAACTTGGAGCATGCGGAGAATTTCTAAATAGATGCAAGGAACCGCAGAAAGAGGGAGAAGGAAGTCGAGGTTCGAAATGTTAGAATTATTGTAGAACTATTGTTGTAATGTATACAAATAAAATGAAAACTAAGATTTTTAAAAGGATCCTGCTTCCTTTGTTTTTCAGCGCTGCTCTCAGGAGCCCCTTTAGAAGACCCTCCCTCCCCTCCCCTAGGCATGGAGGGGAGAAGAGGGTGCCTTCTCAGTGAGTCCTTGCAGGGGAACAATGTCAAGAACTGCTGCCTGATAAGGGACCTTTTAGATCAAAACATTTCCATTGATAAATCTATTAAATGTTTGCAAATGCCCCCTGCTTTAAACACAACTGTACACAAGTAAATGTGATTTCTTTAAGTGGGATTCGTCGGAAGGCGGTGAACTCTCTGTCACTGGAGGTTTTTGGATGGCCACTGCCGGGGATGCTTTAGCTGAGATTCCAGCATTGCAGGGGGTTGGACTAGATGACCCCTGGGATCCCCCAACTCTACAATTCTATGATTCTATAAACAGGATGAAACACTAGCATGGCTGCTGTCAGTCTCAGATGAGTCAACTGCCTTAGAAAGGTGTACTTAATCCTCTGTCCATTATTTGTTTGTCTCTTTCGCCTTATTTTATATCTGTTTTTCTGTTTTTCATGTTGTTTTGCAATACAGTGGTACCTCGGGTTAAGTACTTAATTCGTTCCGGAGGTCTGTTCTTAACCTGAAACTGTTCTTAACCTGAAGCACCACTTTAGCTAATGGGGCCTCCCGCTGCCGCCGCCGCACGATTTCTGTTCTCATCCTAAAGCAAAGTTCTTAACCTGAGGTACTATTTCTGGGTTAGCGGAGTCTGTAACCTGAAGCGTATGTAACCCGAGGTACCACTCTACTGAAAACCTCAATAAATATAATAATAATAATAATAATAATAGTAATGATAATAAATTTTATTTATACCCCGCCCTCCCTGGCCAGAGCTGGTCTCAGGGTGGCTAACACTGATAAAATCACAGTAAAAACATAATAGGGGGAAAAGAGAGGGGGGGCAATTTAAAATACAGGTTAAAATGCAGTTTAAAATGCAGCCTCATTTTAAAGTAGCTGATAAATCAAGATCATAAGGGGAGGGAAACATAAGGGAAACATTATTACACACACATACAAAAAGCTCAGGTTGTTTTGAAGTGAAGTGCCAATTTGCTTAGAGAAACAGTGGAGGGTGAGGGGCGGGTTTCACCCTCCCCCAAGCTGTTTTCCTGACCCAGATCCCCCATGTATTTTGAGTTGGAAAAGCAGCAAAGGAGGGCAGGGTGAGGCCCTCCCTCCCCAGAACCTGCTCTGATCTGCTCCCCCTGCACCCCAATTCCTCCCACAACAGCTGTAAGGTACTATGATGGGGTCGGACTCGGTGCCAGAGGAGTCTCAGTCTGCACCGGATCCTTTGCCCCAGGCGGCATCTGAACCAAGTCTGGTGCCTGATCCTGAAGAGCCCCAGTCTGCACAGGTTCCCCTGCAACAAGCACCAGCTGGGCCGAGTCCGGGGCCTGAGCCTGCCCTGGCTCCAGATGTGGGGATGACCTCGTTGCCTCCAGCTGGGCCATCACTTACAGCTGCTCCACTACCGGTTGGGTCAGGGGAGGCTGAGGCGGCCTCTGGGTCTAGTCACCCACCGACGTCTCCTGAGCTGCAGAGACTCAGGTCTGAGAGAAGGAGAGACCTGAGTACTTGCAGGAGGAGTGCTCGCCTTCGGGCGAGACAGGTAGGTGAGTCACTGGGGGATCAGGACCGGCCGTTGCCCTGACAGAGATAAAAGGCTGTCGGACCCCGCCCCAGGTTGCGGGAGCAACGTTGCTGTATGCTAGAACCTGCCTGAGATCCTGTACCTGTCCTTGCCTGGTTTCCTGCCTCATGTCCTGCCTTGGCCCTGTTGGACTGACTCTTCGCAGAATCCTTGGATTCGGGACCGGACCTGAACCGCGTTGCTTGGGTTACCCCCGGGCCCAGCACAAGTACAAAGAAAAAATCTGGGAGTTTCAGCCAGGGAACTTCATTTCTACACACACACACACACACACACACACACACACACACACACACAGAGTTCCTGTGCAGACAGGATCATCCTTTCTCCTTGCTCTGCATCCTTCACCATTTGACGAGACTCTTGCGTGTCCCCTGAGCCCAGCCGCTTAAGCAGCCCGTAGATTAACCTTGCCTTTCTTCCCAAAGCCTCGCGATCCTCTTCTCTTTTTCTTTCTCTCCATAATCCCATCCTCCTTTCTTCCCAGCAGGCTTAATGCTCCGGAGCCTTATCTGCGATTCCGCTCTCTTTCTTTTCGCCCCAGCATCATGCGCTCATGCTCCTTCTCTGGGAAGCAGCCAAAACCTGCCCCTTTCTTTCTGCTGACTCAGGCAAGACTTTAAATCAAGCTCTTCTCCTCACGCTCATCGATTTCTGCAGCTTACTGGTTTCCCTGCCTCTGTTTCAAGCCACCCCCATCTCTGGCCACCTGGTTTCTCTCGCTTTCCTCTCCCAGCAACTGTCATGGATGCTTTAGCTGAGATTCCTGCATTGCATGGGTTGGACTAGATGGTCTCTGAGGGCCCCTGAGGGCCCCTTCCAACTCAACAATTCTGATTCTAACTGTGTTTTGAGGTTGTACATACCTTCCAACGTTTCTCCAATGAAAATAGGGACATCCTATTCCACAATAATTTTACTATTTATACCCCACCCATCTGCCTCTCAGCCACTCTGGGCGGCTTCCAATATATTCATATATATATATATATATATATATATACACACACACACACACACACACACACACAGAGAGAGAGAGAGAGAGAGGACGCTCAGGTTGCGAACGTGATCCCTGTGGGGTGCACGTTCGCAACCCGCAGCGGCACATCTGCGCACGGCGGGTTACGATTTGGTGCTTCTGCGCATGCGCAAAGCGCAATTTAACGCTTCTGCACATGCACGGCCGCCAAAAGCCGGAAGTAACCCATTCCAGTACTTCCAAGTTTCTGCAGTCCATAACCCCAAAAAACACAACCTGAAGTGTTTGTAACCCAAGGTGTGGCTGTACAGTGGTACCTCAGGTTACAGACGCTTCAGGTTACAGACTCCGCTAACCCAGAAATAGTACCTCGGATTAAGAACTTTGCTTCAGGATGAGAACAGAAATCGTGCAGCGGCAGCAGAAGGCCCCATTAGCTAAAGTGGTGCTTCAGGTTAAGAACAGCTTCAGGTTAAGAACGGCCCTCCGGAACGAATTAAGTTCTTAACCCGAGGTACCACTGTATGTGAACAAAACATTAAACATTTTTTAAAAGTCCCTATACAGGGCTGCCTTCAGATGGCTTGGGGGCTGGATAACTCCATAACCTCCAACATTTCCCCTACTATCAAATCAGAAACTGGGACAGCTTCTGTAAATCTGAAACTGTCCCTGGAAAATAGGGGCCCTTGTATAAGTCTGGATCACATAAGTGCTGGAGAGGTAATGAGGTTGAGGGTACATTTTATCATATGTGGTGGACTTGTAAAAGGGGGAAATAATATTGGGAAATGATATATAATGAATTGGGGGGAAATGTTTAAGAGTACCTTTCCAAAAAAACTTGAGTCCTTTTTGTTGGGGATAATTTAGATGGAAATTCCCAGGTGTCAAAAAAGACTATTTATGTGTGCTACTACTGTAGCCCTTGTCTTGTTAGCCCCAAAATGGAAAATGAGCAAGGTCTCAATCAAAGAAGAATGACAACTTAAACTGATGGAATACGTATGCGCAACTTGCAGATTTAACAACAAGAACAAGAAGAATAAACGTTTAAAGAAGACTGGAAAATGTTTCCAGGCTGAATATATGGGTGAAAATTGTGTTTCTTTAAAAATGCTGGCGGCATTAAGATAAATGCAGCAGTGTAAATAAGTTTTGATGGATGCAATGAGGGAATACTGAATGGTTTAGTATCTTTAGTTCATGTAAAATATGCAGGGATGTATGGTATGCAAAATGAACCATGGAAGGAAGTCATTGACAGGGTCATCTTTAGTATATGCGCTGCCGGGGTGCAGAGATCTGCCCAGCACCCCCAAATTTAGTTTAGCCCCCAAATTAACTTTTATTATGCTTATGTCAGACACCATGCTTACGCCTTATCTCTTATTTATGAAAGAAGAGAGAAAAAAGAAACAAACTTTTAATATGCTCATTTATTTACAATATACTTATACTTAAGTATGGGGACGCGGGTGGCGCTGTGGGTTAAACCACAGAGCCTAGGACTTGCCGATCAGAAGGGTCAGCGGTTCGATTCCCCATGATGAGGTGAGCTCCCATTGCTCGGTCCCTGCTCCTGCCAACCTAGCAGTTCGAAAGCACGTCAAAGTGCAAGTAGATAAATAGGTACCGCTATGGCGGGAAGGTAAAAGGCGTTTCCGTGCGCTGCTCTGGTTCGCCAGAAGTGGCTTAGTCATGCTGGCCACATGACCCGGAAGCTGTACGCCGGCTCCCTCGGCCAATAAAGCGAGATGAGCATCGCAACCCCAGAGTCGGTCACGAGTGGACCTAATGGTCAGGGGTCCCTTTACCTTTACAGGTGTGCTCTGTGGCGGCCACTAAGAGGAGGATGTCATGAGAAATGCGAAGCTGTTGCTGTTTCCTCCTCCTTCCCGTCGCCCACTATCCGCTGCGCATGCAGCCAGCCAGCCGGGGCTCACACTCTCTCTGCAGCCACGTTGAGTTGTTGCTATGGCTATGACCACCATTCCAGCACCAAGCAGGTGCCATGTGATGCGCCTGGTGATGGCTACTTGGCAGGGAGTGGGGCGGTGATCGGGGGCGGTGGCAGCAGCAGCAGCAACCCACGGCACCAGTGTGTGCTTCCCCACGCCACCACTTCGGGCGCGCCAAAGGCTGCCTCATCCTCCGCTCACTCGCTCCTCTGTCCTCTTGGCCACTGCCTTTGCCAACACAGCCCGTGCCAAGCAGAGCTTAGGTGGCTTCAGGGGAGACCCAGAATTTGGGGCCCAGGTACCCCACACCCCCTGCACCCCCGGGTAAAGACGGCCCTGGTCATTGATTTCAGGTTGTTTAAATGAATGTTTTGAAATGTAAATTAGAAAATTTAATAATTTCAGGAGAACTGAAATAAACCTTATAACGGGAAAACACAAGAAATTTATTGGATCATAATATCAAAATGAATTAAAAATGTACGTATATTAGGACTATTGTTGAACAATATTTGTAAATGAATACAGACAGACAACAAGAATTGTATATATAGAAAGATTTATTTGTTTACAGACATTTTATGGAAAAAACGGAAGAATAACAATTATATATAAAATGGACAAAGACAATGCGAAAAGTTAAAGACGACATAAAAAAGCCGGAAGAAGGAAGGAGGGAAGTCAGCTTGGGAGGGCAAGAACAAATGTGAAATATAATGTGTGTGTATGTATAGTATGCAACTAAAAATTCAATAAAAACCATCTAAGAAATGTTTTTAAAAATAAAAATTACCGTATTTTTTGCTCTATAAGACTCACTTTTTCCCTCCTAAAAAGTAAGGGGAAATGTGTGTGCGTCTTATGGAGCGAATGCAGGCTGCGCAGCTATCCCAGAAGCCAGAACAGCAAGAGGGATTGCTGCTTTCACTGCGCAGTGATCCCTCTTGCTGTTCTGGCTTCTGAGATTCAGAATATTTTTTTTCTTGTTTTCCTCCTCCAAAAACTAGGTGCGTCTTGTGGTCTGGTGCGTCTTATAGAGCGAAAAATACGGTATATATATATAGGGACCTTTGGAGGGTCTGTGTTCTGTCTTCCAATGAAAACCACCCCCAGGATTCTGCCTTTCCTTTCCCCACACTGCTCTGCCCTCCTTCACTGCAGCTATTCCTAGACCCTTTCTAGATGCACAATTGCTGAAGCCCCCCCCGCCATTACCCCCCCAGCCCCTCCAGATGTTCACGGCCTGTTTGGCCAGGTGTCTGTCCTAGTTCAAGGAGGGGGTGAGGCTGGTGCAGAGAAGCCTGTGCTAAAATTAGGCCGTGTGCAGGGCCAGCCCAGCGCATCTGCTAAAAGCGTTTTTGGAAGGAATCTAGGCCTGGCTGGGAGCCACCCGTGGCAGGATGCAGAGAGCAGAGTCAGATAGTGTTGCTTCCGGGCGAGGGGGGCACGCCAAGGCCCCCGGGGTTGGTTTACAAAGGGGCAGGCCGCTTTGCAGCGGAGGGAAAAGAGCCACGGAGGGCAGCTGCCTTTAGAAAACGTGAACCCCCAAAAGCGCTGAAAACCTGGACTCAGCTGGCCTGGGCTTGTGGGGACGATTCTTCATCTCCTGACTCCCATCCAGCCCTTCCCCCAAGCCATGATCCTGGCCCCAGTTTCCCAGGTGCAAATGAGAGTGCCAGAAGTCCTGCAGCAGCTGGATCCGAACAAAGGAGCCCCAGATGATCCTGACAGCAGCTGACCAGATGCCTGATTGGGTAAAGGGAAATAAGGAACCTCAGAGCATCCGTTTCTCTAACTCGGGACAGCCTGCCCCAGCCTTCCAGATGAGGCCAGCCTACCCTGACTGGCAGCAGCTGCCTGGGGTCTCAGGCTGAGGGTCCCACCCCCAGCCCTTGGAGGTGCCAGGGATTCTGCCTCTGAGTTATAGCCCAGCAAGAACTCTAGGAAGCAGGAAAAACGCTTCCTCCATTTTATGTGTGTAAGGAAATGGCTTGTTGTTTTTGTCCATGGAGTTTTCTTGGCTTGCCAGTTCCTGCTCCAGGTGGATCATGTTTGGTCAAAACTCTCCACTATGACCTGTCCATCTTGGGTGGCCCTGCATGGCATGGCTCATAGCTTCTCTGAGTTATTCAAGCCCCTTTGCCACAGCAAGGCAGTGATCCTAGACAGCATCTTAAAAAGCAAAGACATCACCTTGCCAACAAAGGTCCGTATAGTTAAAGCTCTGGTTTTCCCAGTAGTGATGTATGGAAGTGAGAGCTGGACCATCAAGAAGGCTGATCGCCGAAGAATGGATGCTTTTGAATTCTGGTGCTGGAGGAGACTCTTGAGAGTCCCATGGACTGCAAGAAGATCCAACCTCTCCATTCTGAAGGTTATCAGCCCTGAGTGCTCACTGGAAGGACAGATCCTGAAGCTGAGGCTCCAATACTTTGGCCACCTCATCAGAAGAGAAGTCTCCCTGGAAAAGACCCTGATGTTGGGAAAGATGGAGGGCACAAGGAGAAGGGGACGACAGAGGATGAGATGGTGGGACAGTGTTCTTGAAGCTACCAGCATGAGTTTGACCAAACTGCGGGAGGCAGTGGAAGACAGGAGTGCCTGGCGTGCTCTGGTCCAGGGGGTCACAAAGAGTCAGACACGACTAAACGACTAAACAACAACAAAGTAAATGGCTTCTATGTGGAATCAAACAGAATGCCGTTATTATAATCTCAGGGTTGTGGGTTTGAGCCCCATGTTGGGTGAAAGATTCCCAAATTGCAGGGGGTTGGACTAGATGACCCTCGTGGTTCTTTCTGACTCGATGGTTCTCTTAAACCTCACAGGTTCACAAAAACACCTCACACCAATTCAAAACTTCATCTTCATTATTGACATTTTTGGCTGCAGCCCCGGTGACCCTTCAATCAGTGGCAGCTAAGCATGCCTTCAGATGTCTTCTAAACATCAGATAGTTGTTTATTTCCTTGGCATCTGATGGGAGGGCGTTCCACAGGGCAGATGCCACCACTGAGAAGGCCCTCTGCCTGGTTTCCTGTTACCTCCCTTCTCATAGTGAGGGAACCGCCAGAAGGCCCTTGGGTGCTGGATCTCAGTGTCTGGGCAGAACGATGGGGGTGGAGACGCTCCTTCAGGTCTACTAGGCCTTTGAGGCCGTTTAGGGCTTTAAAGGTCAGCACCAACACTTTGAATTGTGCTCAGAAACGTACTGGGAGCCAAAGTAGGTCTTTCAGGACCGGTGTTAAGTGGTCTCGGCAGCCGCTCCCAGTCCAGCTGCCACATTCTGGATTAGTTGTTGTTTCCAGGTCGCCTTCAAAGGTAGCCCCACGTAGAGCGCATTGCAGTAGTCCAAGCGGGAGATAACCAGAGCATACACCACTCTGGCGAGACAGTCTGTGGGCAGGTAGGGTCTTAGCCTGCGTACCAGATGGAGCTGGAAGACAACTATATATATCATCAGGTAGTATATAAATTTCATGAAATAAATGCCCTTCTGCATGCATAGCAGGTGTTCTGCCCCCTGAGCTATGGTGGTCGTTCTGCAAGGGCATTCCTTCACTCCCTCGTTCTTCTCCCTGCCTGGCCCACCGGGGGGGGTGTGTGTGTGATCTGCATCAGACGTTGCTGAGCATCATTCCAGCATTGGGTGGGGAGGGGTCTTCTCCCGGGTGGGACTGGCCTCTGGCCCTGCTGCCAAGGAGGTGGGGGGTGCTTGGCAAACAGCTTTGCAGTTGGGATTAAACCCAGCCAAGTCTCACCCCCCTGGGTGCTTCCTCAGAAGAGGAGATTATCCCCTCCGTTAATCAATTAATTAATTATTTGGGGAGTGGAGGTGGTGGGGGGGGGGAGGTATCTTTTGCTAACCACCGCATTCCAGAAATGTGCTCCAATGTAAACTGGGGCTGGCGCAGCAAAGCCCTGGGTGGGAGCTGCAATGATGCCCAGAGGGCTGTGGACAAAGTCCGGTGGCATGACCAGGGGCCCACCGGGGAGCAGGAGGGCTAGGGTGGGGGGAATCGTGTCCTCAGTTGACTCTGCCTTCTGGGACTGGGGCCAAATGTGGGAGTTAGAAAGAGGAAGGACGGGGGGGGGGATCAGCGAGGCTCTGTGGGTGGTCCAGCGTAGACTGGCAGGAAGAAGCAACCCCAGATCACCTGGTAGGGGCATCGCAGCTTCTGTGCTCATGCTGCCCACCCCTGCCATGTGCTGGAATGGGAATCAGCATGAAGCCAGCTGCCTCAGTGCATAAGGAAGCAGAGCATTAATGCACCCTCCCAGAAGCCTATTTAGGAGCAGGGAAACAAATAACTGATGTATGTGTAGCAGGGTGAAGGCAGAGCATAAGACCATAAGAAGAGGTGTGCTGGATCAGGCCAGTGGCCGATCTGGTCCAGCATCCTGTTTTCAGCGGCCAACCAGATGCCTGTGAGAAACCGGCAAGCAGGACTGTGGAACTCCCTGCCACAGGAGGCAGTGATGGCCCCCAAGGCTTGAAAAGAGGATTAGACAAATTCATGGAGAAAGAAAGGGCTATGGGAGGCTACTAGCCCTAAACGGCCTCAGCCCAGTAGACCTGAAGAGCGTTTCCACCCACATTGTTCTGCCCGGACACTGAGGTCCAGCTCCGAGGGCCTTCTGACGGTTCCCTCCCTGCGAAAAGCCAAGTTACAGGGAACCAGGCAGAGGGCCTTCTTGGTGGTGGCGCCCGCCCTGTGAAACGCCCTCCCACCAGATGTCAATGAGAAAAATAACTACCAATCTTTTAGAAGATATCTGAAGGCAGCCCTCTTTAGGGGAGTTTTTGAATGTTTGATTCTATTTTAAATACTGTCACACCTCGGGTTACAGATGCTTCAGGTTGCGTTTTTTCAGGTTATGGACCCGCCAAAACCCAGAAGTACTGGAACTGGTTACTTCCAGGTTTCAGCGGTTGCGCATGCGCAGAAGCGCCGAACCGCAACCCGCGCGTGCGCAGATGCAGTGCTGTGGGTTGCGAACGTACCTCCGGCACGGATCACTTTCGCAACCTGAGCTTCCACTGTATTCTGTTGGGAGCTGCCCAGAGTGGCTGAGGAAACCCAGCCAGGTGGGCGGGGTATAAATAAATAAATTGTTGTTGTTGTTGTCACATACCCTCCAAGTGCCCCTATTTTCCAGGGATAGTCCCGGAATTACAGAAGCCATCCCAGTTTCTGAGTTGATCCCAGAATGTTCCCCTTTTCCTCCTCCCCCCTCTATGTCTCGGAGAACATGGGTGGGTGGGTGAAAACAGGGAGTCCTGTTTGTATTGAAAATAAAACCCTGCACCCAGTGAAGGAAGCGGTGAAGCTGGCAGACAAAGACCTCCCTATCATCTTGAAGGAAAAGGTCACCCATCGCCTGGCGATGGAAGCAGGAGGGACTGCAACTTCCCCTCCCTTCCCAATGTGCTGACTTGGTAGCAGGAGGGGGGGCTGGGGGAGGGAGTGGGAACGCAGCCTCTCCCTGGCTTAACTGTGCCTGGCAAAGCTGGCAGGGCCAGGCGGGGGGGGGGGGGAGGCGGCCCTGGCACTCCTCTCCAGGGATTCAGGCTTCCACAGGCCAGCTCCATCCCTCGCTCAGTTCTGCCTGCCTACACTTGCCTTTTTGTGGGTGACTGCAAATGTCTCCTTGCTCTCTTGCTGGGGGCTGGGGAAATTAATAATAATACAATGGACACTCGGGTGGCGAATGTGATCCGCGCGGGATGCACATTCGCAACCCACAGCATTCGCAACCCGCAGCAGTGCGTCTGCACATGCACAGGTTGCAATTTGGCGCTTCTGCGCATGCGTGACTGCCAAAACCCGGAAGCAACCCATTCCGGTACTTCCAGTTTTCGGCGGTCTGTAACCTGAAAAAATGCAGTCTGAAGCAGCTGTAACCCGAGGTATGACTGCAATAATAATAATAATAATAATAATAATAATAATAATAATATTTTTTTATTTATACCCCACCCTTCCTGGTTCAAAAACCGGGCTCAGGGCGTCTAACAACAAATTTAAAACACTTTAGAACACTTCATTATAAAAGCAGCATAAAGTACAGTATTAAAACACGAATAACAATAAAATTCAAAAATCCATTAGATAATCCCCAGGGCTAGCTGGCTGAATTGGTCCTACTTGGGCCAGAGAGAAGACCAGGGGAAAATTAGCTGTGGGGTCTCAGAGAGGGTCATCTTCATAAAAGGGGAGGGGGAGGGAAGAGAAGGGAAATTCTCTCTGAAAAGTCAGGATTTTTGCTTTCCAGGAACCCAAAGCGGAGAGCGTGCCAAGCTCCAATTTCCCGGAAGGCTCAGCGGCTGGCACAGTGCGCCGGGTGTCTCAAGAGAGATTTTTCTCCAAGGCTAGACCACCGGGCGACCCAGGTGCTCTCACCTTTGCCCCTCACCTCTCCTGTCTCTGAACTTTGAATGTATCGTGGGATTCTTGCAGTACCATTATTTTAGGGCTGTTTTTAGGCTGATTCTGCCCCCCTCCTGCTTTGGTTGATGTTTGGCATGGGAAGGGCTGCAGCTCAGTGGGCAGGCAATCCACTCTTCATGAAGAAGGGCCTGGGTTCAAGTCCAGATGGCATCTCCACTGCTGCCAATCAGTGTAGGCAACACTGAACTAGGTGGACCAGCAGCACCCAATGCTCCTATGTTTGTTTTTATCAGTGATATATACAGTAAATACGTGTGTGTGATATTTATCGGTCGAAGATATACAAAAGTTCATACCCAATGCAAAGTATTTTTTTATAATACACTGAAATAAAATAAATGTTAAATTGAAAAGGGAATGGAGTTGGAAAGAAAAAATAAAAAGGGAAAGCAAGGAAGAGAGAGAGAGAGAGAGAAGAAGAAGAAGAAGAAGAAGAAGAAGAAGAAGAAGAAGAAGAAGAAGAAGAATGAATATAATATTATTATAACAGTGGTTTATTTTAGTAATGATGGTGTACTATAAACCACCCTGAACATTTCTGCTGAAGGATGGTGTGTTTGTGTGTGCTTAATAAACAAATAAATAATAAAAGCTAGTTTTTCAAATGTTCTGCAACCTCCGAGCATCCTTCCCCCACATGCCTTGCCTCTGCTGCTACAGAGAAGGCCTGAGATATATGTGCAGGAGACCTGCTGTCGGAAATGCAAAGGGCAATTCTGATGGCATCTTCCTCCCTCCTTACACTAATTAATGCTCCACCGGTAAACTTCCCCTGCCCTTTGAACCTGTGCAGGAGAAATTCATGAGACACAAGGGGAACCTGGCAGCAGGATCGGACCCAAGGCCCACAGCGGCCATTCGCCTTCCTGGCGGATCATGCCTTGTGAGTGACATCTGCTTGTCCTTTCCTCTGCTGCAAAAACCCAGATCAACCCGTTTCCCGCACTCGCCATAAGGCTGCCAGCCTGGGCTCAGGGTTCACAACCCCCAACACGCCAGCCAAGGGAAACCCATAAATGATGGTGGTATTTTAAAGGCTCACCCAGAGGAGAGGCCACATGCACAGACTGTGCCCAAAATATGCCCAGAGACATTCAATCTCTACAACAACCCTGCAAGGCAGACAAAGAACCTAAGCCGAGGTGAGGACTGGCCCCAGGTCACTCCATGGCCAAGGGACGGGATACGAAACCCGGTCTCTTCCAGGTTGTTTCCGAGCACAATTCAAAGTGTTGGTGCTGACCTTTAAAGCCCTAAATGGCCTTGGTCCAGTATACCTGAAGGAGCGTCTCCACCCCCATCGTTCTGCCCGGACACTGAGGTCCAGCGCTGAGGGCCTTCTGGTGGTTTCCTCATTGCGAGAAGTGAGGTTACAGGGAACCAGGCAGAGGGCCTTCTCGGTGGTGGCACCCGCCCTGTGGAACACCCTCCCATCAGATGTCAAGGAAATAAGCAGCTATCTTATCGTTAAGAGTCGTCAACAGGCTCATCTCAGCTATCTGCCAATCTCCGATTCCCACCACCCTTCTAAGTAATACCCCTCCCCACCTTCTCAATACATAGAAGGATCTGGTAACTTCTGTTTCAGTGTATCTGAAGAAGTGTGCATGCACACGAAAGCTTATACCAAGAACTAACTTAGTTGGTCTTTAAGGTGCTACAGGAAGGAATTTTTTTATTTCGACTATGGCAGACCAACACGGCTACCCATCTGTAGCTATCTTATGAATAAGAAGAAGAAGAAGAAGAAGAAGAAGAAGAAGAAGAGGAGGAGGAGGAGTTTGGATTTGATATCCCGCTTTATCACTACCCTTCGGGAGTCTCAAAGCGGCTAACATTCTCCTTTCCCTTCCTCCCCACAACAAACACTCTGTGAGGTGAGTGGGGCTGAGAGACTTCAGAGAAGTGTGACTGGCCCAAGGTCACCCAGCAGCTGCAGGTGGAGGAGCGGAGACACAAACCCGGTTCCCCAGATTACGAGTCTATCGCTCTTAACCACTACACCACACTGGCTCTCTCACACTGGCATCTCACACTGGATGTCTTTAAAAGACATCTGAAGGCAGCCCTGTTTAGGGAAGTTTTTAATATTTAATGCTGTATTGTTTTTAACACTCGACTGGGAGCCGCCCAGAGTGGCTGGGGAAACTCAGCCAGATGGTAGGGGTATAAAGAATAAATTATTATTATTACAGTGGTACCTCGGGTTACATACACTTCAGGTTACATACACTTCAGGTTACAGACTCCGCTAACCCAGAAATAGTACCTCGGGTTAAGAACTTTGCTTCTGGATGAGAACAGAAATCGTGCGGCGGCGGCACGGCAGCAGCTGGAGGCCCCATTAGCTAAAGTGGTGCTTCAGGTTAAGAATAGTTTCAGGTTAAGAATTGACCTCCGGAACGAATTAAGTACTTAAGCCGAGGTACCACTGTATTATTATTATTATTACAGGTCCTAAGAAGAGCACTCTAACCACTACACCCCGCTGCCGGCTCCCACCCTTCTCAGCCCATCCTCGCCCTGGCAGGCGCGGCCTTGGGTACCATCCGCCGCGCATCCCTCTCCGCCGCTGCATCCCTCCGGCGCGCAGCCTGCAACAAAGGCTGGACTCCATCCCCCGGCGTGCTTTGCGAGGCATGGGCGGGGCCCGGCGGGCAGGAGGGGCTGTGGTGGGCGGGGTCTGGGGACAAGAGGGAGCCCTCCCCTCCCCCTCCCTCCCGCCCCCCCGCCCCGCTCGGCAGCATCAGCATCTCGCCCCTCCCTCCTGTTTTGCTCCTTCATTCTCTCGCATCCGCGGAGGCAGCAGCTGCTTCTGCTGAGCTGCAATGAATGAGGCTCCCGCCCGGGGAGCCCGGAGCCTTGCCCGGCCGCGCCGCCGCCTGGAACCGCCGGTGGGTCTCCTCGGGAGGAGGCGCGGGCACTAGGCGGGCAGCCAGGCAGCCGGTTTGCCCCGCGCGAAGGTAGGAAGCGAGGCCAACCAACCAGCCAGCCAGCTAGCCAGCCCCCTCGCTCCAAAACAAGACCTCCCCCCCCCAGCCCTGCCCAGCCTTGCCCAGCGGCGGGATGCGCCAGGATGGGTGGCCCTGGGCGCTCCAGGGCTGCGGCGGGATGCCCGGAGCGGGTCACGCCTAGCCGCATCCATTGTGCCCAGCGAGGGGACCGCTAGCCGCCACCGCAGCCTCCTGTCAGCAGCGGTGCCAGTGTCGCAGCAGCAGCAGCAGCCCCAGGGAGGAGAAGCCCCCATGCCCAGCCCGCCCCCCTGATAGCCACAGGTCGAGGGGGAGCCCGCCAGGGGCAAGGGAGGCGCCATGGCCACCCGGCCGCCCAAGAGCAGCGAGGCCCTGAAGGTGGTGGTGCGTTGCCGGCCGATGCACCGGAAGGAGGAGGCGGCAGGCTACGAACGGATCCTGGAGCTGGACGTCAAGCTGGGGCAGGTGACCATCCGGAACCCCAAGGCCTCCCCGGGGGAGCTGGCCAAGACCTTCACCTTTGACGCCGTCTACGACGCCAGCTCCAAGCAGGCCGACCTGTACGATGAGACCGTGCGCCCGCTGATCGACTCGGTGCTGCAGGGCTTCAACGGGACCATCTTCGCCTACGGGCAGACGGGCACGGGCAAGACCTACACCATGCAAGGCGCCTGGGCCGACCCGGAGAAGAGGGGCATCATCCCCATCTCCTTTGAGCACATCTTCACCCACATCTCCCGCTCGCAGAACCAGCAGTACCTGGTGAGGGCCTCCTACCTGGAGATCTACCAGGAGGAGATCCGGGATCTGCTGGCCAAGGACCAGAGCAAGAAGATGGAGCTGAAGGAGAACCCCGAGACCGGCGTCTACATCAAGGACCTGTCCTCCTTTGTGACCAAGAACGTCAAGGAGATCGAGCACGTCATGAACCTGGGGAACCAGGCGCGCTCGGTCGGCAGCACCAACATGAACGAGTACAGCTCCCGCTCGCACGCCATCTTCGTCATCACGGTGGAGTGCAGCGAGGAGGGGCCCGACGGAGAGGACCACATCCGCGTGGGGAAACTGAACCTGGTGGATCTGGCGGGGAGCGAGCGCCAGAGCAAGATGGGCACCCAGGGGGAGCGCCCCAAGGAGGCCTCCAAGATCAACCTGTCTCTCTCCGCCCTGGGCAACGTCATCTCGGCCCTGGTGGATGGCAAGAGCACCCACATCCCCTACCGGGACTCCAAGCTCACCCGCCTGCTCCAGGACTCCCTGGGCGGGAACGCCAAGACCATCATGGTGGCCACGCTGGGCCCAGCCTCGCACAGCTACGACGAGAGCCTCTCCACGCTGCGCTTCGCCAACAGAGCCAAAAACATCAAGAACAAGCCGCGGGTCAACGAGGACCCCAAGGACACGCTCCTGCGGGAGTTCCAGGAGGAGATCACCCGGCTGAAGGCCCAGCTGGAGAAGAGGGGGATGCTGAGCAATAAGAGGAGGAGGAACAGCCGGAGGAAGAAGTCGGCCGGAGGGGAAGGGACCCCCGAGGCGGAGGACGGAGAGGAGGACGGAGGTCTGGAGAAGGACATGAAGAACTACCTGAAGGAGCAGGAGGAGAGGCTGGAGGAGGAGAAGGCAGCCATCCAGGACGACCACAGCCTGGTGAGCGAGGAGAAGCAGAAGCTGCTGCAGGAGAAGGAGAAGATGATCGAGGAGCTGCGGAAGGAGCAGGAGGCCACGCAACTCCTGGCCACAAAGTATAAGGTAAGGCTCGGGCGTTTCTAGGTGGCGCTTTGCACATGCACGCAGCGACTACGCAGCCCCCACAGCAGCCCTGCAAGGCTGGGCCTTGTATTCATGGAATCGTAGAATGGTAGAGATGGAAGGGACTCTATGAACCTCCTGCAATGCAGGAATCATAGCTAAAGAATCCAGCCTCTGTTTAAGACCACCTTTCGAGGGAGACCGTTCCACTGCTGAACAGAAGGTTCTTCCCCATGTTGAATCTCCTCTGTTGTCATTTGAACCCATTGCTTGGGGTCCTTCCTTCCAGAACAGGAGAAAACAAGCTTGCACTGTCTTCCGTATCTGAAGATGGCTCTCATTTCATCTTTCAGTCCCCTCTTTTCCAGGCTAAACATACCCCGCTCCCTCAAGTGTATCCAGGCCCATTACTCAAGTGAGCAAGCAGGGGGGTGGGACAAAGACTCTGCAAAGGACATCCAGGCTGTCTTCAAGGCCACATGCACGATGGTTGAAGGCAGCCCTTTGGCAGCCTTGCCCACTTCCCCTCCCAACGCTCTCCCTTCCATCGGAGGTGAAGCCCGTGTTCTGGTTCACAGAGCTGACTGTCCGTGGTCCTGGGGGTGTTAACTATCTGAGGAATGGTGGGATCCTGCACCCGGCGGCTCCGGGGACCCACGGCTCACGTTCCGCCTGCCGGGCCGTGCACCTGGGTCTCCGGCTTGCGCTGGCCGCAGTGGCGGCTGGGCCGGCTGCCTCGGTTTCTGCGCTGTCACGTCTGAGATTCCTTTGCAGGGGCTGTCAGAGGCTCCTCCATCTGGCCTCCTCGCAGTGGGAGGGGCTGAGCCGAGGGGGCAACAAAGCCCAGGAGGGGGTCCGGGGCTAATCAGCTCCCGCCACACAACAAAAGCAGCCGCGCAGAAACCGCCACATCCCTCCCTGTGCGGAGGTGACCTCCTGCGCACGCATTGGCCAGCCTGAGGCAGGGAGGGGGCCGGCTAAGAGGACCCCCCTGCCTGTCCAAGGGGGTCTCCTTTTGTCTCTCCAAGTGGCTGTTGACAGAAGCTGCCGCCGCTGCCTCCCTGCCTGTGGCATCTTCTTTTCCCGCATCCCCTCAATTTTGGCACCTAATACCCCCCCTCACAGATGGATACCCTGTGCAAATAAATGGGTCTGGGGTGCAGTTGGGGGCTCCTCTCCCCTGGACCTGCCTTTGGCTGTGGACAAGCACAGCATGTCACCCTGGGCAAGCCACCCCCCCTGCCCCCGGGGGTGGGTGGGAGGGAGGAGCCCCCCGTGGACGAGGGTGTGTCTCAGGCCTCCCAGCACTGCCCCCCCCGCCCAAGACTTGGCCTCCAGCCCACTCTGGTGACAGATACCTGCCATGGGGTGCTGGCCACCGAGAGACAGGCTCTATGCTGTCCTCTCTGGGGTGGCGCTGGGGGGCACAAGCCCAAGTTTACAGGGAGGTCCAGGAGAGAAGGCCGGGGTCTCGGTGCCTGGACTCCACTCCCGGAGAGCCCTGCTCTGACCCACTGAAGTGGCCCCCCCTCTCCCAGAGAATACAAGGATCCAGTTCTGCAGAAACCCCACACAATTTATTTCTTTTTAAATCATTTTTTATAGATTTTCCAATAAAAAACATCCAGTTAAATATCCAATCATAAAAATACTTCAATTAAAATAAAAAACTTAAATCAAAAAGATCAAATTATAGTCCAAATTATGTTTATTAATTTCTTGGGGCTCCCCATGGTCTCTGAAGCATATCTCCACCTCTTAGTCCTGCTTCTCCTGAAACCCCGCACAATTTCGTGCTGATGGCAGCAGAGTCGGGTCCCAGGCAGGCCTGCTCCACCGCCCAAAACAAACGCAGCATTTTAAAAGTTGCTAGATCAGGGAGAGCCAGGCGGAGACACTTACCCTCAAGGAAGCTCACTGTGTGACCTTGCGCCGCTTGCTCTCACTCAGGCTGGTCTACCTCGGGAGGACGTTGTGAGGATAAGACGTGTGCGTTTAGAATCATAGAATCATAGAGTTGGAAGAGACCACAAGGGCCATCGAGTCCAACCCCCTGCCAAGCAGGAAACACCATCAGAGCACTCCTGACATATGGTTGTCAAGCCTCTGCTTAAAGACCTCCAAAGAAGGAGACTCCACCACACTCCTTGGCAGCAAATTCCACTGTCAAACTAAGAACACTGTCAGGAAGTTCTTCCTAATGTTTAGGTGGAATCTTCTTTCTTGTAGTTTGGATCCATTGCTCCGTGTCCGCTTCTCTGGAGCAGCAGAAAACAACCTTTCTCCCTCCTCTATGTGACATCCTTTTCTATATTTGAATATGGCTATCATATCACCCCTTAACCTCCTCTTCTCCAGGCTAAACATGCCCAGCTCCCTTAGCCGTTCCTCATAAGGCATCGTTTCCAGGCCTTTGACCATTTTGGTTGCCCTCCTCTGGACACGTTCCAGTTTGTCAGTGTCCTTCTTGGACACTGTGTGAGACCCTTCCGCCTTCCCTGTGCCTCGTTGGAGGGAGAGCAGCAATAAACGAAAGATGAAAGTAGATCGCATTCTCCTCCGAGAAATCCTATTCCACACACCCAGCTCTCTCTCTTGTCTTCAGACGCGTGTGTAGGCCAAGGCTTGATTTGATCATGTGAGCAGGGGCATCTTTAGCATATGTGCCGCCGGGGTGCAAAGATCCACCCAGCACCCCAAATTTAGTTAATTTCGCGTGCACGGCGCCGTTGAGAATGACAAGCGCCGTCGTTGAGTCTGAGAAGTGCCGCTGTTGTGAATGACAAGCGCTGGCGCGGTGCGTCTTTGGTAAATAAGCACACAAAGTCGAAAGTCCTTTAGTGAAACAGTAGGTATACATTTTGGTAATACCTAGGTATATATGTATTTTGTTTTTCTAGCTTGAACAAAATTATTTATTATTTCATAACAGGTAGATAGTTAAGGGGACATGGGTGGCGCTGTGGCTTAAACCACAGAGCCTAGGACTTGCCGATCAGAAGGTCGGCGGTTCGAATCCCCGCGACGGGCTGAGCTCCCGTTGCTTGGTCCCTGCTCCTGCCAACCTAGCATTTCGAAAGCACACCAGTGCAAGTACATAAATAGGTACCGCTCCGGCGGGATGGTAAACGGCATTTCCGTGTGCTGCTATGGTTCGCCAGAAGCGGCTTAGTCATGCTGGCCACATGACCCAGAAGCTGTACGCCGGCTCCCTCGGCCAGTAAAGCGAGATGAGCGCCACAACCCCAGAGTCAGCCACGACTGGACTTAATGGTCAAGGGTCCCTTTACCTTTACCTTTTAGATAGTTATGAGCTTAGGCAGCTTCAGCGGCGAGTGCCTGCGCTCCCCAGAATTCAGCGCCTGGGTTCCCTGCACCCCTTGCACCCCCAGGTAAAGACATATGAGAGCCTCATAACAAAGAGGGTGTCTCTGAGCATGGCCAGAGTGCTTCCCCCTGGACCCCCTTTGTGGATCGTCCACATGATCTCCCTCGTTGGGACCCTGCTGGGTCCGTCCTCCCCTGTCCCCCCACAACTCCCAGGGGCTTGCCTGGGGGGGCTCAGCCTGAACCAGAACAGAGCAGGAGCTCAGCCACACAACCTGCACCCAGGACTCAAAGCATATTCTCAGTCCTGGGGCCTAGGAGGCGGAATCATGCCTCTGAGCATGCGCAAACCACTGGCCCATCTTGGCCAAGAAACCACCACACCTGACCTAGGCACACCTAATCGCGGCTTCGCTCTTTACGCTCTCAGAAGCCCTACAGAATGAGGGTGAATTTAAGCGCGCCCTGACTCCCTTGCCAACCTCCACCCATTGCCTTAAGCAGGGAGAGTCAGAATCCTGCTTCTCCACCCCCCCCCCTTTGCAAAAGGGTCTGTTGCATGACAGAAAAAAGTCCCCTTGAGTGTGTCGTTTCTGAGGGCTGGAGAAACTTCCCTGAATCTTCGGTGGAGAGGGATTTCATTTGGCTCTTCTCACTGGTGTGGGGACAGTCCTCTCTGCACGTGCCCAGAGGCACTCTCTTCTAGGTTCTCTGGGAGTCTTCTTGGCACTGAAAGCTGAGCCGTGGAGATGCTTGAGAGAGAATCCAGGGCCCCTCTGTGGATTTGTGAGGGGAGAAGGCAGGGTGGGAGACAGGGTGGCACACCTGGTGAGGTAGAGCGTAGAGGACTCAGAGCACGTGCAGAGTGCAAAAACTGGCCCTCGGTTAGGTCTGCCCTTGGGACCTCGGAGAGGGGCTAATGAGCCACAGCAAATCTGGGGGAAGCGAGTTCCGTGGCCAGTGGTCTTCCTTGCCAGAGCACTTGTCAGGTAGTAGGGTGGAAGTTTCCACTGGGACTGCGGCAGGGCAAAGGGTTAGGCCTCACCCACTGTCAACACATCCGCATATTTCCAGTATGAGTGCGAAGAGTGATATTTAGCCTGGAGAAGAGGAGGCTGAGAGGGGACAAGAGAGCCAGCTTCACCTGTCTGAAGAGCTGCCCATGGAAGAGGGAACAGGCTTGTTTTCTCTGCTCCGGAGGGTAGGACTCGAACTCGCGGCTTCAGGTCACAAGAAAGGAGATTCCGGCTGGACATCAGGGAGACCTTTCTGAGGGCAAGAGCTGTTCGACAGTGGAACGGTGATGACCTCTCCATCCTTGGAGGTCTTAAGCAGAGGTTGGGTGGCCACCTGTCAGGGATCCTTCGGCTGTGATTCCTGCATTTCAGGGGGTTGGACTAGATGTCATAGAATAATATCATAGAATCATAGAGTTGGAAGAGACCCCAAGGGCCATCGAGTCCAACCCCCTGCCAAGCAGGAAACACCATCAGAGCACTCCTGACATATGGTTGTCAAGCCTCTGCTTAAAGACCTCCAAAGAAGGAGACTCCACCACACTCCTTGGCAGCAAATTCCACTGTCGAACAGCTCTTACTGTCAGGAAGTTCTTCCTAATGTTTAGGTGGAATCTTCTTTCTTGTAGTTTGGATCCATTGCTCCGTGTCCGCTTCTCTGGAGCAGCAGAAAACAACCTTTCTCCCTCCTCTATGTGACATCCTTTTCTATATTTGAACATGGCTATCATATCACCCCTTAACCTCCTCTTCTCCAGGCTAAACATGCCCAGCTCCCTTAGCCGTTCCTCATAAGGCATCGTTTCCAGGCCTTTGACCATTTTGGTTGCCCTCCTCTGGACACGTTCCAGTTTGTCAGTGTCCTTCTTGAACTGTGGTGCCCAGAACTGGACACAGTACTCCAGGTGAGGTCTGACCAGAGCAGAATACAGTGGCACTATTACTTCCCTTGATCTAGATGCTATACTCCTATTGATGCAGCCCAGAATTGCATTGGCTTTTTTAGCTGCCGCGTCACACTGTTGGCTCATGTCAAGTTTGTGGTCAACCAAGACTCCTAGATCCTTTTCACATGTACTGCTCTCAAGCCAGGTGTCCCCCATCTTGTATTTGTGCCTCTCATTTTTTTTGCCCAAGTGCAATACTTTACATTTCTCCCTGTTAAAATTCATCTTGTTTGTTTTGGCCCAGTTCTCTAATCTGTCAAGGTCGTTTTGAAGTGTGATCCTGTCCTCTGGGGTGTTAGCCACCCCTCCCAGTTTGGTGTCATCTGCAAATTTGATCAGGATGCCCTTGAGTCCATCATCCAAGTCGTTGAGAAAGATGTTGAATAAGACCGGGCCCAAGACAGAACCCTGTGGCACCCCACTAGTCACTCTTCTCCAGGATGAAGAGGAACCATTGATGAGCACCCTTTGGGTTCGGTCAGTCAGCCAGTTACAAATCCACTGAGTGGTAGCATAGTCAAGACCGCATTTTACAAGCTTCTTTACAAGAATATCATGAGGCACCTTGTCAAATGCCTTGCTGAAATCAAGGTAGGCTACATCCACTGTGTTCCCTTCATCTACCAGGCTTGTAATTCTGTCAAAAAACGAGATCAGGTTAGTCTGACATGACTTATTTTTCAGAAATCCATGCTGACTATTGGTGATCACAGCATTCCTTTCTAGGTGCTCACAGACTGTTTGCTTAATGATCTGCTCCAGAATCTTCCCTGGTATTGATGTCAGACTGACTGGGCGGTAATTATTTGGGTCCTCTCTTTTCCCCTTTTTGAAAACAGGGGCAACATTTGCCCTCCTCCAGTCTGCCGGGACTTTGCCTGTTCTCCAGGAATTCTCAAAGATGACTGCCATGTCCCTTGAGGGCCCCTTGCAAATCCATTCTTCTGAGAGAGGCAGGGTTTTGGTGGGGTACAGAGTGGGGCCTTCCTTGCCACCAACATTTCACTTCGCGACATTCCCAGATCTCCTGCCCAACCACCTCCTTCCACTAGGATGCTATCCTAGAAACTGTTCGCTGCCATCTCTGGATCCTGGCAGCGGTTGCTCAGTGGTGAGAGACACGCCCTTTGCACATGCCCAGGGGCACTCTCTTGCTTGTAGTTTCTGGGCCCGGCCAGGCTCATCCTTGCTTCAGCTTCCAGAGGGAGCCTGCTGCATCCGGCTGACCCCTTGCAGCTGCACAGGAAGGGGGGCAGCGCCTGCATGAATGGCCCCCTCTGTCCGGCACCGTCGCTCCCCCCCCCCCAGTGAACAAGGACAATGGCATTAGTGAGGGGCAGGCGTGGGCCGAGCCTTGGGAATCAAGGGCCCCCTTGTCTTTGGACGGCGACTGAGGCGGCTTTGCGAAGAGAGGGGTGGGAAGGGGGTCACGCAGGGAAACCAGTGGGGCTCCAGCAGCCGTCCAGCTTCCCAGACCCCTATCTGGGCTGGTTGGGTGTGTTATCTCCACACACACACACACCCGCCGTGGGAGTCCTGGGGAAGCTGCCCTCTCTCAGCCCCCACAGTGTGGGGAGAAGCAGAGCAGGTGCGCTCAGAGCGTCAGACGCAAGGGACCCGGGTTCGAATCACCGCTCAGCCATGGAGCTTACCTTGGGCTAGTCGCCCACTTTCGGCCTTGCCTACCTCACAGGGTGGTTGTGGGGATTCAGTGAGGAAGGGGAGGACCAGGGGCTTCTTGGAGGAAAACATGAGATAGAAACACGGTGAATGAATTAATATTATGGGCTTCTCCTGGCAGGGGGAGATAGGGAGGGCTTATCCACCTCCGCCCTCTGGACAGGAGGGTGAAGGGGCTGCCAGGAGCCCCCCGTGACCAGCTGCAAATACAGTTTATTGACTCACAGAATTGTAGTCTAGGGGACTCATAGGGCCATCTAGTCCAACCCCCTGCAATGCATGTTTAGGAAGTCAGTGATGCAGTGTCAGAGTCAAGCCAATGCCCCAAGCATTTGCATGTCAGGTGTGTTCACTCCCCCCTTCCAGAAAACATGTGTTTCCTCCTCCTCCAACTTCCTCCCTCCAAATTAATAATCATAATAATTACTACTACTACTACTACTACTACTACTACTACTACTAATAAATTTTATTTATACCCCGCCCTCCCCTGCCAGAGCCGGGCTCAGGGTGGCTAACACCAGTAAAATTACAGTAAAAACATAATAAGGGAAAAAACCAATTTAAAATACAGGTTAAGATGCAATTTAAAATGCAGCCTCATTTTAAAAGTAGCCCATAGATCAAGACCATAAGGGAAGGGAAACATAAGGGTCAGACCGAGTCCAAACCAAAGGCCAGGCAGAACAGCTCTGTTTTGCAGGCCCTGCGGAAAGATGTCAAGTCCCGCAGGGCCCTAGTCTCTTGGGACAGAGCGTTCCACCACGTTGGGGCCAGTACTGAAAAGGCCCTGGCCCTAGCTGAGACCAATCTAACCACTTTGCGACCTGGGACCTCCAAGGTGTTGTCATTTGTGGACCTTAAGATCCTCCATGGGACATACCAGGAGAGGCGGTCCCGTAGGTATGAGGGTCCTAGGCCACATAGGGCTTTAAAGGTCAAAACCAGCACCTTGAACCTGATCCTGGACTCCACCGGGAGCCAGCGCAGCTGGTATAGGACCGGGTGAATGTGATCCCACAGCAAGGACCCCGTAAGGAGCCTCGCTGCAGCATTCTGTACCCGCTGGAGTTTCTGGATCAGCTTCAAGGGCAGCCCCGCTTAATTAATTGCCCACCCTTCACCCTAAGGTCCTAGGAGAAGCCCCCGGGTCCAATCCTGGCACAGCCAATCCAGAGGCTCTTTGGGGAGAAGGGGGGTGGGAAATATACATTTCACAAAGAAAACAAAGGTAACAGATCCAGGCCCTGCGCAGAGGATGGAACATTGGGTGCCTTACTCAGAGTAGGGCCACTTCTCTGGAGCTGCTGCCAACCTGGGCAGGGCAGGGAGCGAGGACAGCAAGCTTCTTCATGGGGAAGTGTGAAGGGGTTTCCTGGCTGGAGGGATGTGAATGGCAGGCTCCCCTGCTGCTCCCCTGGGGGTGCTTGCTGCTCGCTGTAGGTGAGCAGAAGAGAAGCCCGCTGCAAGCCTCTGCTGGTGAGCAAAGCGGCCTCCGCAAAAGGCTTCCTTTTGCAGGGGGAATGTTCAGGGGCAAAACAAAACAAGTGCAATGCGTTCTGCCGGCCTCCACAGTCCCGAGGACTCTGAAGGGCCAAGCGGTTGGGTGCTTGAAGGTCCTTGCAGGCCAAAAATCCCCTTAACCTGGGACTGTGTTTTGCCACTGGTGGCTGAGCTCCAGGGTTATAGGCCAGTGGCTAAGTAGGGCGGAAGCTGCAGGGAATGAACCAGGGTCCTTCGAATCATAGCGTTGGAAGGGACCCCCAGAGGCATCTAGTCCAACCCCCTGCAATGCAGGAGTCTCAGCTAAAGCATCCATGACAGACAACTGTCCAACCTCTGCTTAAAAACCTCCCCTCCACACAGAGCAAGTTCTCTACCTGGAATAACAGGAGCTTGTCAGCAAAGAGTTTGAAAAATCAACAAATACTTTCTCTTTTCCCATAGCCCCTTTCCCCCCCATCTGTGGCTCAGGTGTTAAGACACCTTCGTGTTTGTTTTCCATTTGCAGGATTTGTGGCACTGATAACAATGGTGTGCTTTTTATTTTGAAAAAAGTGTGTGTGTGTGTTTTCTTACTACCATGTTATGGAGAAATCATTCCTGAGCAGGGATCTTGAGAAACACCATTGTGAGAGCAGCCTGACCTAATTTTGACAGCGAATGGGGCGAGAGTCGTACTGGTAGGCAGCGTAGCTGGGCTTCCTCCGGGAATGACTCTGTGAGGCTTGGGAGATGTGATTCTTCCTGGCAGAACAGTCTGGTGGAGGAGGCAGCGGCAGCATCCTGATAATGGCAGCGGGAGGGGGGAGAGGATGGGGGGGGGACAGTGCTGGGCAACAAAGCCCATCTCCTCCTCCTCCCCCTCCATTTCGCTGGCATTCAAACGGAAGGCTCTTGTTGTTGGACAGCTTTCGGCTCTGCTCATATTTTGCTCCCTCCTTCCTGCAAGGAAGCGTGCGCGAAGCGTTGCGGTTGCGGAGGAGCAGAGAGGAAGCGCAGGATGCTGTGGAGGGCATCATCCCAGCCAGGCCTCTGGAGAAGGTCAGCTTCTCTTTGGTGGGAAAGTGGGACTTGAGAACCTAGAGCTGGTGTGAAGAAGAAGAAGAAGAAGAAGAGTTTGGATTTGACATCCTGCTTTATCACTACCCAAAGGAGTCTCAAAGCGCCTGACACTCTCCTTTCCCTTCCTCCCCAGAGGAGGCAGGGCTGAGCCGGGTTCTCAGGTGGCCGAGGGCGTTCCCTGCCATCAGCAACGCTGGGAAGGAATAAGAACTGCAGAACAAATGGTGCAAGGGATGGCTCAGGTTGCAGAATTCTCATTTCCCTTGCTCTGTTTTGTGTACATGCAAGAGGTACACGCAGCCCCATGCAAGGGGCATCCTGAGAGCCCCATCGGTCAGCCCCACTGAGCCAAGATGCCTGGCCTGGCTAGCTGCTTCACAGAATCATAGAATTGGAAGATACCCCTAAGGGTCATCTAGTCCAACCCCGGCAATGCAGGAACCCCTGGCAGATGGTCCTCCAACCTCCTCTCTCTCTCTACTGTACCTTCCTCTCTGGCCCCCGGTGGCTGCTCTTAACGCAATTTGCTCTTTTAAAACACATTTGCAGGGCGGGTATCCATTCCATGGGTCTAAGATACACATCTGGGCTGCATCCAGTGACGGTGTGCAGTGTGGGTACACGATTGGCGGCGGGGGGGCAGGAGGATCTGTGGCCCTGCCTTGCAGTTCGTCCAGGCTGTCGGTACCATGCGAGTCCAGAGACCACAACATCAACACAGGGAGATCTTGGGGGCTGAAGAGTAGGATGAGGCATTTGTCAACACAAGAGATCTTTGAGCAGAGCATCTCCAGAGGGAAAAGGTGGGAGGAGAACCTGTTGCCCGGCAACCGACTCCGCTGAGCATCATTGCAGGGAATTCTCTTCTCCAGAGCAAAGATCTGCAAGGCACCTCCTTTGGTGGCATTTAGGCAGGATCCGTTACCATAGCTCCCCATGTTCATCTTCGCCCCACAAAAGGGAGCTGTGGTGGTTGCTCTCTTGGCTTAGAATTCCCAAATCACAAGTTGGCAGTCATCTGCACCCCGACACACACACACACACACACACACACACACACACACCCCAGAGCCAGCTTCCTCCCTTCATGCCCAGAGTGGGCAGGGGACCAGGAGGTCTTCTTTTGTGATGCCACCCTCCACGCAGGACAACCTTGCTCTGCTGGCCAGTGGCTCCTGGAAAGTTGATGTCCTGGACTGGCTGGATGCTGAGGAGTGGTGGGAGGGCACCAGTTGGGGAACCCCCAAGAAAACCTCCAAAGGAAGAAGGCTCAGAGCCAGGGGGTCGGTGGTGGGGTGATATTGCCTGGTCAGAGGGAGCAGACTGGGAGGAGAAGGTGCCGGAAGCAGAAGAGGCAACAGGATTCAGTGAGCAGGAAGAGTCTGTAGCAGAGAGCAGTGCAGATTCAGAGGCAGCAGTTAAAGCAGGAGGCCAAGAGGCAGAAATCAGTCAGGCTGGTGAAGAAGCCAGGGGGTCTCCCCCTCCTGCTGCAACAAGCTCTCCTCCCAACTGGTCTCCCAAGGCCAGGAGAGATATGAAGCAGGGGGAGCAAAGACAGAGACACGGGCATAGTCTCAGATTCCTTGGGAAGGGCCTGCGGTGGGGGAGGAGAGTGAGGCAGCTGTAGGAAGGCAGGGAACCTCAGTCCCCACTTCTGCCCCATACGGGCAAGATCTCCCGGGATGAGCTGCTGTGCTCTAGGCCTGGCCTCCTGAGTAGACCTTGTTTCCATTAATAAAGAGTTGGCTCCACTTATGCCGTGTGATTATTGCTGACCTCCTGAAGGAGCGTCTCCATCCCCATCGTTCTGCCCAGGCACTGAGATCCAGCGCCGAGGGCCTTCTGGGGGTTCCCTCATTGCGAGAAGCAAAGCTACAGGGAACCAGGCAGAGGGCCTTCTTGGTGGTGGCACCCGCCTTGCGGAACACCCTCCCATCAGATGTCAAAGAGATAAACAACTACTTGACATTTAGAAGACATCTGAAGGCAGCTGTCTTCAGGGAAGTTTTTAATGTGTGACATTTTAATGTATTTTTAATCTTTGTTGGAAGCCGCCAAGAGTGGTGGGGAAACCCAGCCAGATGGGCGGGGTACAAATAATAAATTACTATTATTATTATTATTATTATTATTATTATTATTATTATTAGGTGGGCGGCCAGACTGATAGCTGCTTTGCATGCAGAGGGTCCTGGGCTCAGCCCCCACGGCGTCTCTGGGTTAAGGCTGGCCACCCCCCTGCCCTGTCCAAAACCCCTGAGAGCTTCTACTGACCAGTGTCCTAAGCGCTGCTGAGCTGGGCGGACCCAGAACGGTCTGACCTGGCCTAAGGCAGCTCCCTGCTCTGCGGTGCCGGTCGCCTGCCCTGCCTGGGTCTGGGGAGGTGGTGCCAATCAAAGGAGCTCTTTGGGCGGCCTCAGCTGCGAGGAAATGTCGGCGGCGCTTGTTTGCCTTGCCAGAGCAGCCGAGCTGATGATGAGCTCAGACCCAGGGTCGTTTCTGCCTGAAAGCAGGGAGTGCCCTTTTAAAGGCTGGAAGTAATTTTCCACAATGTTATCAGCATGATATGAAGAGGAGCTGGCGTAATAGGCAGAGAGTGACCCAAGGGCCTGTAATATCTGGGAAATTAATTCCACGCCGTCTCAGTTACGGCCGTGGCTGCTTTTTGAGCATGCAGCCCCTCTCCCATTTTTGCACACGGGCAAACCGTGCGACGAGCTCATCCGTGTCGTAAGTTGCCCACGGGTGCTGCGAAATCTCAAGGAAGGGCTGGCTGGCAGAGGAGTCTGCTGGCGCTGCTTGGAGCTCTCCACCATCCTACCTAATGATCCTAGTTTGCTTTAGGGAAGAGAAGTGTCCCCAAACTGCTTTAGGTCCCTCCCTTGGTTCCATCAACTCATCCCCAGTGCCTGCCCCACGGAAAGCATCATTCAGAATAGCAGCATGGCAACACCGTAAAATTCAGAACGATGAATTCCACATTGATTCAAAATCCCGTTAAAACTATTTAGTTTAGTTAATTCAACAAAACTGATGAACTTGATCCTGTGAAACGAGCTTTCCAAAGTCATTTCCCCCGTTGCCTCCTAGCACACATCCCCCCCCCCGGTAACTCCATTACACACGCACCCCTAGATATTAGGTAGAACTTTCTGATGGCAAGAGCTGCTTGGCAGTGAACCAGGTGACCTCAGAAGGTGGTGGGCTCTCCTTCTGGGGAGGTTTTTAAACAGGTTGGATGGCTGTGATCCCTTCATTGAAGGGGGTTGGACTAGATGACCCTCGGGGTCCCTTCCAACTCTAAAAGTCTGTGATTCTATGGGTGGTCTGGCTGAGGATGCTTCTTTCAAGGGTGCTTCCTCCAGCTTATTCCAGGGAGAGAAGTGGGAATGGAAACAAAGCATGAGATAATGTTTTAAAAAGACAGAAAGGGAGGGGAACCCCAGTTTATTGGTCCCCGTTTGATGGATGAAAAGCTTTCTTGTGTAATGGAAGACAAAGATGAGTCCCTGACGGGGGCTGTTCGTCTTCCTATCCAGATGATCCCCAGACTACCAACCACAAGGCATCATTTAGCATTTAATATTGTCTGAGTCTCTCGATCTAGGAGGGAGGAGGGGAAGGAAGAGAGATGAGAGGATGAGAAATAGTCAGCCCTCTGTTGAACTGAGAAGCGTTTTTGTTAAGAAGCCCAGGATGTCCTGCCACATCACAGAGAATGCTGAAACATGACTCCTGGATTGCACAAGGGCCATGTGGTTCAGTGGGTGGAGCACACGCTTTGCATGCAGAGAGGTCCCAGGTTCACCCCCACACACACCCCACACCCTGCCCCACACCCGTCTCTCTAGGGAGGGCTGGGGAAAGACTCTTGCCAGAAATCCTGGAGAGCTCTTGAAATTCAGCGCAGGGGAGAAATCCTGTTCCATTTGCCTTCCTGACTCCTTGGCAGCTGGCCTTTGGAATTCTCACTTCTCCAGATTTTGTGATGTGGCTCCTGACCAGATAAGACAAAACCAGGCAGAGATGTGTGTTGTGGGGGGAAGCTGCGTAAGATGCGCACGGTGGCGACAATAACTGTAGAAGCACGGGTGGTGTTAGCAGGCATTGCTTGCGAAAGCAAAAATGTGTCTGTCAAGGAAAACGGCACACAAAGGTGCATGGCTCTGGAGAACGGAGACCCTTTTGAGTTTTAAAAACAATCCAAACCGTCACAGAATTGGGGAGAATTTAAGCTTGGGAAAATGAGAAGCAGAGAGAAAAAGAAATTGAACCATCCGGTTTGCTTTTTGCTTGTTCTTAAATCTCCTTTTGAAGGATTGTTCTTCTCCGACCAATCCAAGAGAACCTTTTATTAAAAAAGAAGAAAGGAAATATAGATATCTCTCCCCACTGCAGTAAGGCTCTCTGGACCAGCACTCATCCCAAACTACTCTCTTGGCCTGGATAATCAGAAGCAGCTTCCCTCCCACAACTCCATCACCCAAAGATCATGTCTGTTCACAGGAAAAGAGACATGCACACGCACTCACACAGAGAGACGTCCCAGCTTGTTCCAATTATGACAGCAGCAGTTATGCTTTTGTTCCAAAAGCACAACACGGTCGCTTCATGAAGACTGGCAATGCCTAAACCTCCTGCCAGGGAGAGAGGGAAAGTGTGTGTGTGTGTCTTTTGTCTTTAGACAAATTCATGGAGGAGGAGAAGGGCTCTCAGTGCCTACTCTGCTCTGCCTCCACCTTCAGAGGCAGTAAATGCTTCTGAATCCCAGTTCCTGGAAACCACAGGAGGGGAGTCGCAGTGTTAGAAACTCAGATATATAACTGAATTGCCAAATGGCACCCTAAACTTAGGTTAAAGGTAAATGTAAAGGGACTCCTGACCATTAGGTCCAGTCGTGACCGACTCTGGGGTTGCGGCGCTCGTCTCGCTTTATTGGCCGAGGGAGCTGGCGTACAGCTTCCGGGTCATGTGGCCAGCATGACTAAGCCGCTTCTGGCAAACCAGAGCAGAGCACAGAAACGCCGTTTACCTTCCCGCCAGAGTGGTACCTATTTATCTACTTGCACTTTGACGTGCTTTCAAACTGCTAGGTGGGCAGGAGCAGGGACCGAGCAACGGGAGCTCACCCCGTCACGGGGATTTGAACCGCCGACCTTCTGATCAGCAAGTCCTAGGCTCTGGGGTTTAACCCAAAGCGCCACCCTTAAACTTAGGTTATGGTCGCCAAAATGGAATCAAAACCTCCAAGTGTCCCTATTTTCCAGGGATGTCCCTGATATAGAGAAGCCATCACGGTTTCCAATTTAATGTCCCACTATTCCTTAGAATGTCCCTATTTTCATCGGAGAAATGTTGGAGGGTATGGAGTTATCTGACCCCCGAGCCGTCTGAAGGCAGCTCTATATAGGGGAGTTTTTTTATGTTTCACGTTTTGTTACGTTTTTATATATGTTGAAAGCTGCCCAGAGTGCTGGGGCAACCTAGTAAGATATGTGGAGTATAAATAGTAAAATTATTGTTGTGGAATGGGACGTCCCTGTTTTCATTGTGGAAACGTTGGAGGGTATGTCGAATGCCTGGGTGCCTTTGCTTTTTATTTTGCAGAGGAGTGTTGCTGTTGTTTTCATTTCTATACGGCATTATAGTTGAAAGAACAAGTCTCAAGGCAGTTTACAAGCACGTTAAAACATCAAATACAGTCATACCTCATGTTACGTTTGCTTCAGGTTGCGTGTTTTCAGGTTGTGTCCTATGGCGACCCGGAAGTACCGGAAAGAGTTACTTCTGGGTTTAACCGCTCACGCACGCGCAGACACGCAAAATGATGTCACAGCATGCGCAGAAGCGGTGAATAGCAACCCGCACACGTGCAGACGCGGGTTGCGTTCTTTTCAGGTTGCAAACAGGCCTCCGGAACGGATCCCGTTCGCAACCAGAGGTACCACTGTGAAACAATCCAGAATAAAACATAATCAAGCTTCAAGGAAAATATTTCGGGTCCATTTCTAAGTGACTCTTTGCTTTCCCCATTTGCCATCCTGGCATCCAGAGATCTCAATGCGGTTGCCATCAGATGTGCCCGTCGCAAAACGCGCCTGGCGCCTGGCTGATTTCTAACACTGGAGAGATGGCATGGTGCTTGAATCCTTGCAGCTGTCCTCTTTGGAGCATCTTGTTGAACAGGATGCTGGACTCAATGGGCCACTGGCCTGATGCTCTTCTTCCCCCTGAGAGCCAGTGTGGTGTAGTGGTTAAGAGCGGTGGACTCGTAATCTGGTGAACCGGGTTCGCTTCCCCACTCCTCCACCTGCAGCTGCTGGGTGACCTTGGGCTCGTCACATTTCTCTGAAGTCTCTCAGCCCCACTCACCTCACAGAGTGTTTGTTGCGGGGCAGGAAGGGAAAGGAGAATGTTAGCCGCTTTGAGACTCCTTCGGGTAGTGATAAAGCGGGATATCAAATCCAAACTCTTCTTCTTCTCCTTTTAATGCATCCTTGTGAAACTGAATATGGTTGTTACGGAACGGTGTGCGTGTTCGCCTTCCGAGATGGATTTCTTTGGGTCTCCTCCAGAGCAGATGGCGCATGTGCTGGGTCTGTTAGTGCCAGGCTTCCTCTGTGAGTGTGCCTCTAAGTGCAAATAAGTGTGTAATTGGCAGAGGTGTGTTTACGGCGGCATGTGGTGCCGGCGGTTTCCAGTTTCACTCTTTAATCCATTTAGTTAGCCTGCTCCTGCCGCAGGGGCCTCCCAGGAGCCAGATGTCGGTGAAATTGCAACGCAGGCAAGGAGGAGAGGCGGGCAGAAACCCTTTCAAGCCACCCCCCACAGCACCCGCCTGCCCCGGGAAGCACCCCCTGGGAAGGAGGGAGGCTTCGATGCATAGAATAGCCAGTGGGGGAGAGTGAGAAATAGTTACAGCCCTGCCAACGGAAGCGCATTGGCTGCTTGTGGTGACCTATATAAGTGTGCTAGATGCGGGGTATGTAGAGCAGTAGGCCCCTGAGCTTGCAGCCAGTGAGCAGCGAAAGGCGGTCAGGAGGCCTCATTGCTTCCTTCCCCCAGCGCCCCCCCCGGAGACCCTCCCTTCCATGCCGCTCACGGAGGGTCTTTCATCCATCCATCCATCTATCTCCTCCTTGTGTGTATCTTCATTAAGCGGGCCTCAAAAGACATAACAAAACATGAATATAGGTAGAGAGCAGGAGAAAACCCCCAAACCTGAAATCTTAGACGGGAAAAGTAAAAGAGAGATAAGAAAAAGAAATAAGGAGGACCTCCAATGGTCCATCGGCTGATAATGTATATAAAGATTATTCAAAATGTTCAGTCCAGGATCATGTCCAGCTGTTCCTCAGTCTGCCAGGCTGTGTTTCAAGTGAAACAATTTTTTAAATAAAGCAAGAAAAGGCACAGATGAGTAGCACTCCAAACCCTCTCTCCCTCCTGGAATTTATCCCCAGAGATCAGGGGGACTTTTTGTTCCCTCGCTTCCTTGAGTGGCCATGTCTGGAAGTGTCTGTCTTGCGCAAGCAGCTGTTTCATCCAAGGTGGGCAATTTCCAAAGAAAGCTTATTTTGCTGGTGAGCCGAGCTGGACCGTAGCAGCAATAATCCCACAGATTACAATATGCAGAAATTGACTTACCTCCAAGGGCTCAGTTTAACGGGATTGTGCATCTGTTGGACGGGAAGTTTGGCCTAATGGATCGGCGAAATCTACCTTGTTGCAATTTAAACTCACTGATGCAGATCTTTCCCCGGGAGAGGGGGTGAACAGCAATTCCCCACTTCCTCATCTTTCCATCATCCTTTTATTTGAAAATAGTCAGCATATCTGCACACAGACACTCCTTCTCTGAAGGCAAAACATTCTCCTGCTCCCTTGATGCAAGAACTCGCTAGAGTCAGCAGATGAAACGGGGGGCTCCTCTGGACAACATCCTTATTAAGCCTTCATCCTGATGTGTTTGTGGAGTGGTTATATGACAATGATAGATAGATTCGCATTAGCCAACAGCCATAGCAACATAAAACAAGCAATATACAGTGGTACCTCAGGTTACAGACGCTTCAGGTTACATACGCTTCAAGTTACAGACTCCACTAACCCAGAAATAGTACCTCAGGTTAAGAACTTTGCTTCAGGATGAGAACAGAAATCATGCTCCGGCGGTGTGGCAGCAGCAGGAGGCCCCATTAGCTAAAGTGGTGCTTCAGGTTAAGAACAGTTTCAGGTTAAGAATGGACCTCCGGAATGAATTAAGTACTTAATCTGAGGTACCACTGTATTCATTTTTTTTTTAAAATAATAATATTTATTCAAAGTTTAAAGTTACAAAAAGAAAAAAGAACAATACAAAATACAAAAAAGAATATAACAATAACAGAGAGAGAAAAAAAAGAAACAAAAAAAGAAGGTATAAAAATACATTCAATTGAAATAGAACAAGAACAGATTAAACCTTTACATAACTTTTTTTCCTTTACTTATTTCCTTGACCTCCTCTCACCTCCCAATTTTGTATTCTAGTTCAGATCGTTTTTTCAGCAAATCCTTCCAACCTTATTTTCATTTATGTAGTTTAATTTAAAATATTATAATTTAACATCCTCTCTTTCATCAATTTCATCAACTCATTTTTGCTTAATCCTTTATATCATATCTACCAAAACTACCTAATTTTCTTTTTCCAACATCTTTCTAACAGTCTTTAATATTACAATATTTTTGAAGATATACTTTAATTTTTTTCCAATCTTCTTCTTTAATTGTATTCAATGAAAAAGACAACAATGGGTAAAAAGGACAATCAAATGACCAAGATTATTGTTCATTTAGTGGCCCTTAATCTCATTGCACCCTCGATCAACCTAGCAACCTTTGCTGCTGCCTGATCATTTTGATCTGATAAAAGAAAGACCAGTGTGGCCACAGATGGGCGGCCTGGGATGGTAAGTAGGAGTGGGGTGATGATCTCATTCCTCAGGTCTTTATAAAGGGGACAGGGCAGGAGACCATGAGCCACTCTGCCATCTGCACATGGGCAGAGTCGTTTCTCAGTTGGAATCTTCTGGTCTCTGCCCTCAAGTACGGCAGAGGGCATCACATCCAATCTGGCCAGTGTGAAGGCACCTCTGTATTTTGGGATAGTTAATTTATACAAATATGGTGCCAGGGAATCAGACTGAGAAGTGGGGGGGGGGAGGCATACCAAGGACAGAGTTTCTTTATAATGGCCAGATTGTTCTGTTGCTCTTAAGTCCTTCAGACGCTGTCCAATTAGCCTTTTTGCTTTAATAAAGCCTATCGTGAGAAGCTGGTGTGGGTGGAGTCCACAGGAGAGGAGTTTTTGGTGCACAATTTTAGACCATGCACTTTTATGAGGGTCTTGTGTCACTAAGGGCAGTAGACCGGGTGGATTATATGATAATGAACATCTCTCCTCATTTGGTTTGGGGGTGTTATCAGAAAAAATACTGCTCCTTTTCCCTTGTGGGGTATTCCAGAGCCCATATAGAGTCCTTATGTGGGTTCCCTATTGGTAGGAGAAAACAACAGACTCCAACCAGAGTATATCGAGAAGCAAAACAGCTAGTAAGCCCGATCTTTATTAAACTGTTTCAACAGGGTCCCTGCTCCCCACATGCAGGAGGAAGGAGGAACCCAGAACAATGGTGTGCAAGCTCTTATATAGACTTTTGAAATTGCCCACCCTGTAGCCCAAGTTGTTGTTGTTGTTTAGTCGTTTAGTCATGTCCGCCTCTTTGTGCCCCCCTGGACCAGAGCACGCCAGGCCCTCCTGTCTTCCACTGCCTCCCGCACTTTGGTCAGACTCATGTTTGTGGCTTCAAGAACACTGTCCCACCATCTCGTCCTCTGTCGCCCCCTTCTCCTTGTGCCCTCCATCTTTCCCAACATCAGGGTCTTTTCCAGAGAGTCTTCTCTTCTCATGAGGTGGCCAAAGTCTTGGAGCCTCAGCTTCACGATCTGTCCTTCCCGTGAGCACTCAGGGCTGATTTCCTTCAGAACGGAGAGGTTGGTTGGATCTTCTTGCAGTCCATGGGACTCTCCAGAGTCTCCTCCAGCACCAGAATTCAAAAGCATCAGTTCTTCGGCCATCAGCCTTCTTTATGGTCCAGCTCTCACTTCCATACATCACTACTGGGAAAACCATGGCTTAAACTATACGGACCTTTGTTGGCAAGGTGATGCCTCTGCTTTTTAAGATGCTGTCTAGGTTTGTCATTGAAGAATTCATTACTATTGCCATTACCTGTTCATTACATCTGGGCCCTGCCTTTTTCTCCAAAGAGCTCAAGGTGGTGTCACATGGCTGCCTCCCTTATTTAACCCCAACAAGCACCCTGTGAGGTAGGTTATGCCAAGAGGCAGTGACTGGCCCCCCAGGTCACCTCGTGAGCTTCATGGCTGAGTGGGGGATTTGAGCCCTGGTCCCAATCCAATACTCTGTCACTGTGCCACGCGGGCAGCTCACCACATGGTTAACACAGCAGGGGGGCAGATTGGCTGGGGGTTCTCAAGTGGGAAGGAGACGGGCATTGCTCGATTCAAAAGGGCTTTCTGGTGGATTTTGCCACATCTTGGAAACCCTCAGAGATGCCACAAGTCCATCCCCTGAGGTGGCTGCACAGGAAATCTTGCCATTTTAAAAAAAATTTAAATTTTTTAAATTGAATTTATAGACTGCCCTATACCTGGGGGTCTCAGGGCGGTTCACAGAATACCTCAAGGACAGCCTCTTTCCATATGACCTACCCGGACCCTGAGATCATCTTCTGAGGCCCTCCTTCGTGTGCCTCCTCCATGAGAGGTCTGGAGGGTGGCAACACGAGAGCAGGGCCTTCTCTGCAGTGGCTCCCTGTCTGTGGCATGCTCTCCCCAGGGAAGCTCGCCTAGCGCCTTCATTATGCACCTTCAGGTGCCAGGAAAAAACGCTCCTTTTTAACCAGGCCTTTGGTTCATTTGACTGATATCCCATGCCCTTTTAAAATGTGTTTTTGTGGGGAGAGGGGCTATTGGGTTGTAATTTTTATTTTCACTATGTATTTTGTGGTTTTATATCTTGATTTTATTGTGGTCCTGAGTTCATCTGCAACCTCTTTGGTCTGGAACTTCCTCGTTGGCACTTCTTCCACCCTGCTCCAAAACATCACTCCTGATCCGCTTCCTTGGAGGTTTTTAGGCAGAGGTTAGTTGAGATTCCTGCTTTGCAGGGGGTTGGACTAGATGACCCTTAGGGTCCCCTCCTGTTGCGTTCGCAAAGTAAAGGAAGGATTGAACTCTGATTAATAAGAATACACACAGAGAACCAGCAAGACTCTGGGAAGGGTGTGTATAATCGTGTCTCTCTGTGCTTGTCCATCAGATCTCCGCAGCCCCCAGCCCAGGCCGTTTTATTCACACAAAAACTTTTTACAGAGCGTTCGTAAGAACCAATCAGATTTCTTTTGAGCATTTCCACAAACCCACGTGGGGCGAAAGTTAAACTACTAAAACTAATTAAGCACAAATATTTCTGGGGTAAACAAAGAACAGAACTACAAAGAAGAGCATCTGGCAACCCCGGAGGTAATAAACAAGCAATATACATATGATAAGGAGGATGGCCAGGAGGACAGTGACCATTATCACCTTCATGTGAAACCTGTTTCCTGGCCCTAAGATCATCATCCTAAGATTCAAAGAAACTTGCCCACTATCTTTATGGCCCAGGATGCTTGCCTGGCTGTCGAAGTGTGTACGTGACTCGTGAAGAAGAGGGGAATGGGCAGTAGAGGCAAGAGGGCATCAAAAGGGCATGAATGTAGAATCTTAGGGATTTAATCAGAAATTATCGTCAATATACCAAACCCAGTCAACACAATGTCTTCATCGTGGACACGATGGCTTGATGTATATTTTATAATTCCTCATGGTAATCCCATCTGATCTCTACACCCTCCCGCTCTACAATGCTACGATTCTGTGATCTTCACAATCAAAGCCGAGTGGCTTTCTTCAGTCCACATCTTCCCTAGTTCTCTGCCCATGGAATCCTGAAATAATAAAAATAAATAATAATAATAATAATTAATACCCCGTCCTCCCCGGCCAGAGCTGGGCTCAGGGCGGCTAACACCAATAAAATTACAGTAAAAACATAATGGGGGGGGGGCAATTTAAAATACAGGTTAAAATGCAATTTAAAATGCAGCCTCATTTTAAAATAGCCGATAAATCAAGACCGTAAGGGGAGGGAAACATAAGGGTCAGACTGAGTCCAAACCAAAGGCCAGGCGGAACAGCTCTGTCTTGCAGGCCCTGCGGAAAGACATCCCCGAGTTGCCCCAACTCAGAACCCGAGCTTTCCTTTGCAAAGAAAACAACTTCTTTGCCCCCCATGAATGGACAGAGAGCGCCAGGGGGCAGGTTCACATGCCCCCATAGCTCCTGCCAGATTCCCTCTCCATGGGGGGGGGGGGGTCTCATTGGGGGCTGGATTCTCCATGCAAAACCCCAGTCCCTGACTGCCTTGAAAGCCACTTGCCTGCCAGCCTTCCAGGTGGGGGCTTCCGCCGCTGGGGTTTGTGTGGGGAGGGGGCTGCTCTGGGCAAGAAGGGAAGGGTGCCTTGCAAGCTGGGGCTGCAGCTGTCCTGCAGGCGGCGGCGGCAGCTGTGGAGCCCGACAGCTGTGCGGAAGGGAGGAAGGAAGGGAGGAAAGACGGAGAGACGTGGTCCTGGCGTTGGGCCAGCCTAGCGTGGGATGTGTCAGGACCAAGGCCTGGGAACAGGCGCCCAAGGGGCACGGTGCCCACAGCTCCTTCCTGGCCAGAGGTCGGCAGGACAGGGGGGCATGACCTGCGTATGAGGGACGGTGGCTGGGGGCATTCTTTCTTTTTTTAAAATATTTTTATTAGGAATTTCAACATAACAATTTATCAAAAACACATCATCCTGATTCCCCCCCCATTTTTCCCCTTCCCCTCCCCCCCAAAATAAAAAACCCTTCCCCCCCCCCCCAGACTTCCCTCAGCTCCTCTCTGGTTTTTCAGCTCATGTTGTTGTTGTTTAGTCGTTTAGTTGTGTCCGCCTCTTCATGACCCCCTGGACCAGAGCACACCAGGCACTCCTGTCTTCCACTGCCTCCCGCAATTTTGTCAAACTCATGTTCGTAGCTTTGAGAACACTATCCAACCATCTCGTCCTCTGTCGTCCCCTTCTCCTTGTGCCCTCCATCTTTCCCAGCATCAGGGTTTTTTCCAGGGAGTCTTCTCTTCTCATGAGGTGGCCAAAGTCTTGGCGCCTCAGCTTCAGGATCTGTCCTTCCAGTGAGCACTCAGGGCTGATTTCCTTCAGAATGGAGAGGTTGGATCTTCTTGCAGTCCATGGGACTCTCAAGAGTCTCCTCCAGCACCAGAATTCAAAAGCATCCATTCTTCGGCGATCAGCACATGTTATTCTCTGCATATTATAAAACTGTAAAGATCCTTAATTTATCTATCTATATATTACCAATAAAAAGTTTGTGTATGTTTATTCAAAGCCTGCCAAGGAGTCCAGTTCATTTTGTTGTTTCTTTAAGCACTTCGTAAAAGCTTCCCATTCTTCTTTAAAGTCAGTTGTCCTTGTCACGTTGTTTGTGTGTCAATTCCGCCAATTCCACCTAGTCCATCAGTTTCTCTTGCCACAGTGCTGGGGGCATTCTTGGACTCTGCCAGCCCTTGTTCACAGCTCTGGAACTCGGTGTGGAGAAAGGCACCACCACCAGGTCCTCTCCTCTGGTTCCAGCCCTCTGCCTCCCCACCAACACTCCGCTGGTCCTCATAGGAAGGAAATCCCCACGCTCCTGAGGGATGCCGATGGAAGGTCACTGCAAAACCCTCCAGAGATCTTCCCTGGGCAGCTCGTTTCGCTGAGAAATCTGCTAACTGAAATCTTCGCCTTGCTTTTTTTCCCCCAAAAATTTTTTTATTGGTTTTCCAAATTTATAGCAAACAAATAAAACAAGAACATAAAAAACAAACAAACAAACATTTATCTTAACTATAATAACTCCACTTTTGTTAACATTGTTAAGTGACCCCTGGCTGAGTTTCCATATAAATCATTGTAGCAGTTTTCCAAAACTATTTTCACATAAAATTTACTTAGTCAATTAACATCTTTCTTTCTTTTCATTTTAACTTTAAACTTAATATTCTACAACATCACATATTTAAATCCTAGGCCTATCTGATATTCGCAAGTAATTCTGTTTAGATTATCTTAACATATTTAACTAGATAGTCTTTGAATTTCTTCCAATCCTCTTGGTGCTCCTCCTCCTTCTGGTCGCGGACTCTTCCGGTCAGGTCGGCTAGCTCCGAAAAATCCATCATCTTCATCTGCCATTCCTCCACTGTTGGTACTTCTTGTGTTTTCCAATTTTTGGCCAGCAAAATTCTAGCAGCAGTTGTGGCATACAAAAACAATCTAACATCTTTCTTGGGGAAGTCTTCGCCTTGCTTTTGTTGCATCTTGTATTTTGTGTGTTTCTCATCAGGGGTCACCGCACAGGTGCTGTTGAGATGTCATCCCTGTATTACTTACTGTGCTGGGATCCTAGAATCATAGAATTGTAGAGTTGGAAGCGTTTCAAATCTTGCTTTGCTTTGGTGTCTCAACCTTGTAAAGCTGTTGTTCTTGTTGTTGTTTAGTCGTTTAGTCATGTCCGCCTCTTCGTGACCCCCTGGACCAGAGCACGCCAGGCACTCCTGTCTTCCACTGCCTCCTGCAGTTTGGTCAAACTCAAGCTGGTAGCTTCGAGAACACTGTCCCACCATCTCGCCCTCTGTCGTCCCCTTCTCCTTGTGCCCTCCATCTTTCCCAACATCAGGGTCTTTTCCAGGGAGTCTTCTCTTCTCCTGAGGTGGCCAAAGTCTTGGAGCCTCAGCTTCAGGATCTGTCCTTCCAGTGAGCACTCAGGGCTGATTTCTGTGCGTTCTCTTTTCCCTCTTACATGCCCAAAAGGAGCCTGGGGCTAGACTGGGAGGCCCAGCAGCTCCACCACACTGGTCCATGGAAGCCATCTGCAAACCACAGCTTCAGGTCCTGTTTGCTTGCTTTTGGTGGTAAAAAAACCATAGTTCAGCTACTGTGTGTGCACAGCACTTAATACTAAGCCGTGGCTTGATAAACCATCATTTCCCTCCTCTTTCCTTTCTCCAGGCGATGGAGAGCAAGTTGCTGATTGGCGGAAGGAACATCATGGACCACACCAACGAGCAGCAGAAGATGCTGGAACTGAAGAGGCAGGAGATAGCAGAGCAGGTAGAGAGACGGGCAGGGCGGGAGCAGGGCCAGTAACAACCCCTCCTGCCTTTCCTCCCCTCTCCTGGCTGATGAATGTGGCCCTCACCAGCCCACTGCAGCCATAGCTGGCGGCCCTTTAAAACACACCTGTCCCCTTCCTTCCAGGCCTCTGCAGGAGAGAAGCAGGGCTTGCAAGCTCTTGACGTCGGCCATCTGTGGCCGTTGGGTCTCCAGTTTGCTCCCCTTCTTGTAGGCTGCAAATTTGGCGTGTCTCCCCCAGGAGCGTGGCCAGGTGCTCAGGACACCTCGGGCGTAAAGCCGGCATATGCTGATGTCAAGGAGCTGTCAAGTGAGCCCAGGTCATCTACAGGGCGGGAAAGAATGGCAGGCATGATTAGCTTTTTATTAACAGAAAATACCGTAATTTTTGCTCTATAAGACTCACTTTTTGCCTCCTAAAACCCCTCCACCTCCTCCCCCCAGGCCCTGACAGCTAATTTGTGGGCAGGCAATAATAATAATAATAATAATAATAGAGAGCCAGTGTTGTGTAGTGGTTAAAAGCGGTGGACTCGTAATCTGGGGAACCGGGTTCGCTTCCCCGCTCCTCCACCTGCAGCTGCTGGGTGACCTTGGGCCAGTCACACTTCTCTGAAGTCTCTCAGCCCCACTCACCTCACAGAGTGTTTGTTGTGGGGGAGGAGGAAGGGAAAGGAGAATGTTAGACGCTTTGAGACTCCTTTGGGTAGTGATAAAGCGGGATATCAAATCCAAACTCTAATAATAATAATAATGATGATGATGATGATTTTTTTTATTTATACCCTGCCCTCCCCGGCCAGAGCCGGGCTCAGGGCGGCTAACACTAATAAAATCACAGTAAAAACATAATAGGGGGGGAAGAGGGAGAGATAAAAACCTGTAATGGTTCTAGGGGTTGCTCATGCGTAAGCCGATGCTTATCTCCCCGGCTGGGTGCAAACACCTGGCTGGGTTGCCTAAGTGAACCTTTTCTGTCCGGACAGCCACTCACCCGTGGCTGACTCAATCGCTGGCAGAATCCGTCAGTGGGCGTTTCTTAAACTTCTTCCAGCAAAGAAGCTCTTTGACGCCTAGTCTCCTCCTACTCTCTCTGCGCGAAAGCCTTCTGCGCAAGGAGGGCGTAGGCAACGGAGGACCTCTACTCTCCCCGCTGGTCCCCGGCAAGGAGTCATGGGACCGCCTCGCCGCTTCCCCCATCTGCCCCCCTTCTCCACTGGTGCTACGCTGATTCTCTTCCCCAGAAGATGGGCTGCTTCTCCCAATCCCTGGACGCTCTCTGGAATCCCTCTGGCTTTTGCTCTCTCCCTCCGGCACTGATGGCAGTTCCCTGACAAAACCCAATTTCAAATACAGGTTAAAATGCAATTTAAAATGCAGCCTTATTTTAAAAGTAGCCCATAGATCAAGACCATAAGGGGAGGGAAACATAAGGGTCAGGCTGAGTCCAAACCAAAGGCCTGGTGGAACAGCTCCGTCTTGCAGGCCCTGTGGAAAGATGTCAAGTCCCGCAGGGCCCTGGTCTCTTGGGACAGAGCGCTCCACCACGTTGGGGCCAGTACTGAAAAGGCCCTGGCCCTAGGTGAGACCAATCTAACCGCCTTGTGACCTCCAAAGTCCTTAAGGTCCTCTGTGGTACATACCAGGAGAGGCGGTCCTGTAGGTACGAGGGTCCTGGGCTATATAGGGCTTTAAAGGTTGAAACCAGCACCTTAAACTAGACCCTGTTCTCCAGCGAGAGCCAGTGCAGTTGGTAAAGCACTGGATGAATGTGAAGTTTGCAGGTGGAAGGGTGCCTTGCCACTCCATCCTCCCGGGCAGTGTGTTTCAAAACGCAAAGGCATAGGCGAGGGTCCGCAGGTGGGGGGTTTCGGCTGAGAAGCCCCTGACCCGCGCAGACTAAGGCTTTGCTGGCCTCAACCCACAGAAGCGGCGTGAGCGTGAGATGCAGCAGCAGGTGCTCTTGCGGGACGAGGAGACCATGGAGCTGCGGGAAACGTTCACCTCCTTGCAGCAGGAAGTGGAGATCAAGACCAAGAAGCTGAAGAAGGTGAGCAAGGGGGGGAGCGTGGCCAGAGGGGGCGGCGGGAGACGGGGGGGGTCCCTCCTTCTCCGTAGCTGCAGTCCGAGGCCCAGCGCGAGAGCCCAGGTCAAGGCTTCACTTGCCAGGGATCGGGACCCAAGCCAGAGACATTTTTTTCAAAAGTTTTTTTAGTTATACTTTTCAAATTTATACATTTCATTGGTTTTACGATCCACTGAACATTTCAAAATTTGACTTCCTTCCCCCTCTTTCTGAGGTTCCTTAAATTTATTTTTTTATACCTTCTTCATATCCAAATTAATTTAACTTGCTCATTTAATGATCTACTATAATTATATACCCTTATGAAACTGCAGGTTGTTGCAATAATCATGCCAATGTTTTTATCTGTTTGCATATTTATCTGTAAATATTGAATAAACCATTTCCGTTCTTTTATAAAAAGTTTGTTATTCATTTGTTATTTCTTATTCTTCTGGTAAGTTTTGCCATTTCCGTATATTCCATATGTTTTTTTATCAATTCTTCCTTTGCTGGGACTTCTGCTTCTTCCCATTTCAGGGCTGCTGTAGTAGCATACATAAATAAAATTCTATACAATTTAGGTAGTTCTGTCCCTATAATTCCCAAAAGAAAAGCTTCTGGGGTTTTTTTTAAAGAAAAGTTATTTTGAACATCCTTTTCAATTCATTATATATCATTTCCGAGTAAGCTTTAACCTTACAACGAGACCACCACATATGATAAAAAGAACCTTCTATCTCTTTACATTCCCAACATTTATTTGATTTAGATTTATACATTTTTGCCTATTCACTCGGTGTTAAATACCATTGATATATCACTTTCATATAATTTTCTCTTAGACCATAACATGCTGTAAATTTTACATCCATATTCCACAATTGTCCCCATGCTTCCATGTCTATATTATGACCAGTTTCTATTGCCCAGTGTATCATTGAGGATTTTACTTGCTCATCCTTTGTCTCCCATTCCAATAATATTTTATACATTTTAGACAGCACTTTTACATTCCATTCCATTACAGGTCTCTCTCCAGTTGTGATATTTGTTCCCCAAACCCTCGTATCCTATCTTTCTTAAATACTTCATTCAAATGATGATATTGTAACCATGTTGTGAATTTCCCAGATAATTCCTTAAATTTAATTTGTACTCTACTCCCTCTTGTTTTAATAAATTTCTATAAGTCGTCTGCTCTTCTGTCAATTTGGCCTTCAGTGCCCATGGCGGCTTGTGGCATTGTGAAGGGCACATGGGCTGGCAGTGGCACAACGGCCGTTTCCCTAAACGAGCGATGCCCATGGTCTATATGGAACTTGCCGAACTGACCGGGAGATTCCGAGACCAGAGAGAAGAGACAGTGGAAGAAGACTGGAAGAAGTTTAAGGAATATTTGAAAAAAATATGTTAATATTTAAACCCTAGAATAGCTTTGGAAGCGGATATAGGCTGTAGGGTTAGAAGTAGAAGATAGGGTATTTTAAAATAATATTATTTGTAAGTGATAAAATGTGAAGTTATTTTAAGTATGATTTAAAAAAAAGACGGTTAGAAATTATGATATATGTAAACTGCTAAAGATGAAGTAAAATGAAAATCAGAGAGGCGGGACTTGAGGAAGTCAACTTAACAATGTTTAGAAAATAAGGATATGACAAGAATTTGTTTGTATTGTTTGTCTTTTCTGTCTGTGTTTTTTATTTGTGTTATAAAATGAATAATTTTTTTTTTTGAAAAAAATAAATAAATGAGCGATGCCCCTTTTTCTCGCCCCTACAGCTGTATGCAAAACTCCAGGCCGTGAAGGCTGAGATCCAGGACCAACACGACGAATACATCCGCGTGCGGCAAGACCTGGAGGAGGCACAGAACGAGCAGACGAGGGAGCTGAAGCTCAAGTGAGTGTCCGGCAGGGCTCAGCCGGCAGCAGCAGCAGGGAGAGCCCAGCCCAGGAGGAGCCCAAGCCAAGGTTGCCCCTGCCTGACCTCCCTCTGCTGCCCCTGCCACTCTCAGGGGCTGGTGGTCTGGAGGCCTGAGGGGGTGGGCAAGCGTGCCTCAGGTTGGGGGAGCCAAGCCAGAGCCCGCAGCTTTTTAGGAACAGGTGAGACTCTACAGTGGGACCTTGGTTCTCAAACACCTTGGTACTCAAACAACTTGGATCCCAAACACAGCATACTGGTTTGCAAACTTTTTTTTGGAAGCTGAACATTTGAGTGCTACGCTGAGGTCTCTCGGTTTTTGCTGTTTACTTTGCGTTTTTGTTTTTGTGGCTCTTTTTCGTTTTGTTTTTGTGACTGTGTGGAACCCAGTTCACCTACTGATTGATTGATTGATTGATTGACTGTGTGACTGCAGTACAGTGGTACCTCGGGTTAAGAACTTAATTCGTTCTGGAGGTCCGTTCTTAACCTGAAACTGTTCTTAACCTGAAGTACCACTTTAGCTAATGGGGCCTCCCGCTGCCGTCGCTGCACGATTTCTGTTCTCATCCTGAAGTAAAGTTCTTAACCCAAGGTACTATTTCTGGGTTAGCGGAGTCTGTAACCTGAAGCGTATGTAACCTGAAGCGTATGTAACCCGAGGAACCACTGTACATTGTTGATTGCTTTCATTTTATGGATCAATGGTCTCGTTAGATAGTAAAACTCATGTCAAACTGTTGTTTTAGGGGTTGTTTTTAAGTCTGAAACCGATTAATCCACTTTGCATTACTTTCTATGGGAAAGCGCGCCTTGGTGTGGAACGCTTTGATTTTGGAATGGAGGTCCGAACGGATTAAGTTTGAGAACCAAGGTACCACTGTATTGGCCCTTAGCATTACCTGAGCTCCCTCCCTAAACTGGACGCTGCAGTATCTCGTTCTGGCCACCTATGGTGGGGGCGCTAGAGGGCAGCGTGTGGTCGGCCAGCTCATCCCCCCCTGGTCTGAGGACGAAGGTGAGGGGGTTGACTTGTGATCTCACCTTGCTGGGCCCTGGGATGAGATGTCAAGGGCTCTGAGTAGCAGCGTTGGGATGGGGAGAATCGGGTGTCCCTGGAGGGTGCAAGAGAAAGAGAGGGCTCCGGAGGAAGGGGTCCGTAGGGAGGACTTGAAGGAAGACAGGGGAGCCAGCAGGATCCCGAGAGAGGGGGATGTTACTGCGGCTGCTGCTCTTGGAGTGAGGGCGGAAGGTGTTTTGAAGACCAGCTTGACGTCTCAGTGCAAATGGGGTCAAACTGCTTTAGCACAGCTCCTTGTTGTAGGAATGATTGCTGGGTGTGGAGCACACTTCCGCCCACAGATAAAGCCACAGCTGTCTGAACATCATGCCCTCTATCTAACCTTTGCTCTCTTAGTGGTCTGTCTGTGACCTTTGTCTCCTTCGCCATACATGGTTCAAGGGGAAACTGACGCGGTGGAAACAGGTGCCAAAATAACTTTGTACCACCCCACGATCTCGGGACTGGAAGATGTGCAAAGGTCACAGTCCAAAATGTGTCTGACTGGTTTTGCATATTGTGCTAATAAAAGGAGCCTCTGCAGAGCTAGCTGGCAGCTTGCTTCTGCGCAGCTCGCCTGCATTACCAACTCCTGCCTCATGTCCTTCACTTCACTTGTAAGGGATGTCCTAAAATGTGAGAACACAAGGAAAGCCTGGCAGCTGGATCTGGCCCATCTAGTCCAGCATCCTGTTCTCACAGTGGCCAACCAGATTCCTACACTGGTATGACCAGTTCACACTTTTCAGAACAAGTGATAAAATAAATCCACTGTCGCTCGCTTACTCACCCACTTGTTTTCATTGGCCCCCAAGCTGTCCCCACCTTCTTTTTCAGTTGTGTGGGAATAAATAAAAATCTGAAATCCCCACGTGGGCAGACCCCCACTACCCTCGGCAGCCTGCCTCCTGCTGACGCTGCCCGTTCCATCTTTGCTCAGGTATGTGTCAGGAGCTTGTCCTACACTCGAGTAGGACCCTGGCAGAGACACATGCCCGACTGGCATGTTCCCTCCCTCCTGGTCGATCTTTTGGGAGCTTCAAAAACTTTCTTTTGCCCGAACATCACAGTGACCGATGCAAACAGACACCAGCACGCTTAGGGATCCGTAGAGTGTTCGCAGTTTGCCTAACAGACCTCAGCAACTCAGCATTTTGGCTAATCTACTTTATTTCCATCTAAACACACACGGAGCACTGCAACATGGCTCCCTCTCTCTCTAACATCAGACAGCAAAGAGAAAAAGAACAAAGGACAACAGTCCCACTTCACAGAACACAGGAACACAAACATCCTGTCTCCGTCACTTCCCACTCGGTGGAGTCAAAACATATACTGTCATGTGACAGACAAAAATCCCATGACTGCAATCACGGAGCAGGAATTCTAACAGTTCACACCTTTCAGAACAGGTGATAAAATAAATCCACTGTCGCTCACTTAGTCACCCACCTGTTTTCATCAGCCCCCAAGCTGTCCCCGCTTTTTTTTCCAGCTGTGTGGGAATAAATAAAAATCTGAAATCCCCATGTGGGCAGACCCCCTGCTTCCCTCGGCAGCCTGCCTCCTGCTGACGCTGCCCGTTCCATCTTTGCTCAGGTATCTGATCATTGAAAACTTCATCCCCCCTGAAGAAAAGAACAAAATCATGAACCGCCTTTACTTTGACTGCGAGGAGGACCAGTGGAAATTCCAGCCCTTGGTGCTAACGCCAGGAAGGTGAGTTTCTGAGCCCTCGACAAGGGCAGAACTGCTATCTGCCCAAGCAACACCCCCCCCAAAAAACCACCTGGGTTCCTCAGCTGGAGCCATGACAGTTGAGCAGATATCAGGTTCATCTACATTTGTAACACAGACAGTAGCCCAAATGAGAAGCACCTCTGAGGACAGCCAGGAGATCCCAACCCTAATTGTGATTATTGTGATTCTTATATTTATTTATATTCCACTTTTGGATGCGCGTGGCACTGTGGGTTAAACCACAGAGCCTAGGACTTGCCGATCAGAAGGTTGGCAGTTTGAATTCCCACAACAGGGTGAGTTCCCGTTGCTTGGTCCCTGCTCCTGCCCACCTAGCAGTTTGAAAGCACGTCAAAGTGCAAGTAGATAAATAGGTACCACTCCAGCGGAAAGGTAAACGGCGTTTCCGTGCACTGCTCTGGTTAGTCATGCTGGCCACATGACCCGGAAGCTGTATGCTGGCTCCCTTGGCCAATAAAGCAAGATGAGCGCCGCAACCCCAGAGTTGGCCACAACTGGACCTAATGGTCAAGAGTCCCTTTACCTTTTATATTCCACCTTTGCCCCAGACTGGGACTCAGGGCGGCTTTCCTCTTCGGGCTCCGGCTCATGAGGAGACCTTCCCACAGCCAAAGAGGATGTGAGGAGGGTCTCTTCACAAGCCACGCACCACTTCTGGGTTCCCAGCGCCATGCAAGTAGATTGCATGTAAGTGGGGAGTTGCCTGCATTCTCATTTTGTATTTATTTCTGTTGTGAGCTGCCTTGGGATCTTTGGATGAAGGGTGGTGTACAAATTTAATAATACTAATACTAATACTAATACTAATACTAATACTAATACTAATACTAATAATTTATTTGTACCCCGCCCATTTGGCTGGGCTTCCCCAGCCGCTCTGGGCAGCTTCCAACAAAATGTTTAAATACAGTAATGCATCAAACATTAAAAGCTTCCCTAATCAGGGCTGCCTTCAGATGTCTTCTAAAAGTTTGGTAGTTGTTGTTCTCTTTGACATCTGGTGGGAGGGCATTCCACAGGGCGGGTGCCACCACCGAGAAGGCCCTCTGCCTGGTTCCCTGTAACTTGGCTTCTCGCAGGGAGGGAACCGCCAGAAGACCCTTGGAGCTGGACCTCAGTGTCCGGGTAGAACAATGGGGGTGGAGACGCTCCCTCAGGTATACTGGACCGAGGCCGTTTATTTAACGAATAATAGCAAATTTAACAAATAATAGCAAAATAATTAGATGGGGCAAGGTAGACGAGGAATCCTTTGCCCACCAACTCAGGCACAGGGTGGCAGAGATGTGCCACGCATGAAGTTTTTTATCAATGCTAATGATCCTGAGCCCAACCTGCACCCATTCTCCATTCTTGGAAACCAATCTCTTTACAGCAGCAGCGGGAGCGGAAGCAACAGCCCCACCACCACCACGGCCACCCAGATGAAGAAGCGGCCGACCTCCGCTGTGGGGTACAAGAGGCCCATCAGCCAGTACGCTCGGCTGGCCATGTCGATGGGCTCCCATCCTCGGTACCGGGTGAGCCGAGAGGACCTCAGAGGAGGAGGAGGGGAGGGAGGGAGAAACGGGGTCTGGGGGAGGGGAGGGGACCTTGAGGTGACCAAACCTCCTGGTCGCAAAGCAAGCACCGCTCAGATGGACCGATGGAAAGTCTCGGGTCTGAAAAGAAACATTTACAAGGCAGCCGACAAGATTTTAAAATCCACAACACAAAACTACTGTATTTTCCCATGTATAAGACTAGGTTTTCCCCCTTAAAAATAATGTCAAAAATTAAGGGGCGTCTTATACACGGATACATCTCCCCCATTTTCTTAAATCTGAGTCCCCCAAAATAGGGGGCGTCTTATAAATGGGGGCATCTTATAGATGGAAAAATACAGTAAATAGCGATCAAAGCCGAGATAAGAATACAGTAAGTCTGAACATTGGTGGCCAAACTCAGTCCTCCAGCTGTTTTGGGACTACAGTTCCCATCATCCCTGACCACTAGTCCTGTTGGCTAGGGATGATGGGAGTTGTAGTCCCAAAACATCTGGAGGGCCGAGTTAGGCCACCACTGCGTCTTCTCTCCAGTAGCTCTTCGCAGTGATGGAGGACCTAAAAATAGGGGCGTCTCCATATGGGAGGAGTCTGGGACCTAGACCGTTTGGGTCAAAGGCAGCACCCAGTGGAAGCCCCCTTCCTCCTCCCTGTAGCTGCCATTTTGATGGCGCAAACTCATCTCAGGGAACTCTGTCCATCTCCGATTTGAAAGAAGGTTCATATAGATTTGCAGGGACACCATCTCCTAGGGCTGTGGCTACAGCAAATAGGCTTTACACAATGGTCTTTGTTGCCACAAAGGGCTCACAATCCACGCTAATTCATGGGGAATTAGCAGAAGGCAAAGGTTATCAGTATTTCTTTACCGTCAAGATGATGTGGGGAATCCTTCCTTCATTCCTTCCTTTCTTTCTCTCTCTCTTTCTTTCCGTCCTTTTTTAATTTTTAAAAAAACATTTATTATTATCTGTCAAATCTTCTTGTTTTTGTCTCTTCTTTCAAGTTACATTTTCTACAGTTTCATTTGTTGAGACATTAGTATTACTTTAGGAAGAAAGGAGGGGAAGAGGTGGACATGATGAGTGAGAATCATGTAAAATAACTAAGCAAGTATTAGGGAATCCCCTTTCTAAATCCTTGGAGGGGATTTTTTTAGCAGAGGCTGGGTGGCTATCCATCAGGGATGCTTTAGTTGTGATTCCTGCCTTGCGGGGGGGGGGTTGGACTAGATGACCCTGGAGGGTCCCTTCTAATTCTACCATTCTGCAAATCGACGAGAGGACAAATCCCTCTTCATATTTTGGGGGGATGTGTTGCACTCACCCTTTTCTGCTCCACCTCCTTGGCAAACTGGCCTCTCCTTTCTGAATTTCCTCCCTTCCCCGATTTCATCACAGGCGGAGAATATCATGTTCCTGGAACTGGACGTCTCCCCGCCGGCCGTCTTTGAGTTTGAGATCACACGGGATCCGAGTGAGCACGATCCACGGGCCCTGCACCTCGAGAGGCTCATGCGTCTCGACAGCCTCCTGGAGCGACCGGCGGCGTCGCGAGTGCGGAAGTCACGGTCTTGGTGAGTGAGCAAGAGAGAGAGCGGTGATGGAGAAGGTTTTGTGGAGTGCTCATCTGCACAGCTGGGAGTGATTTTGAGGTGGAGACATTTTCCCACCAGGATGTCAGGAGCTCAGCCTACACTCGAGTAGGACTCTGGCAGAATCCGGGGCCACTGGAGAGGTTCCAAAGTATGGCATTAGCCAAGTAAGGAGGTTAGGAATGGGCCGCAGAGGAGGGCCGGTCAAGCAGAATCAATGCAGTGGTCACCCAGGACCGGCATTTGATCTGTTCAGCTACGTGCCAGCCAATCAGAAGAGCAGGCTGGGAATCAGCCGGGTTCTGGGACGCCCTGCATAAACAACAGAGAACCATGGGGTGACTTCAGGTCATTTCCCAGATTTGGGGGATTAACAGCTGTGAGCGGACATTTTCACGATGTCCTCTCTCTCTCTGGCAACGGAGAAGTTAAGGCTGCTGAGTAGGGGTCAACAAACTAAGGCCCCCAGGCCGGATCAGGCCCACCTGGGTCCTAAATCCAGCCTGCGCCGCAAAGCCGAGACTCCTGGTGATGGCGACGGAAGGAAGAGGCCAAGCGGCGGAGGCTCTGCCAATCAAACGCCGCGCCTGGTTTACCTCAGCGACGTTTGATTGGCAGAGACGTCCCCCATGCCGCGCCGAGGTAAACCAGGTGTGGCGTTTGATTGGCAGAGCCTCCGCCGCTCGGCCACTTCCTCCCTTCACCACCGCCCTGGTGCTCCTGTGGGCCAGAGAGCGGACGGGACGAGCTTGCGCTGCCGACACGCTTCACGAGAAGTGGCAGCAGTGGCGGTGGCGGTGAGGAAGCCCATTTCGTGCCACCGCTGCCAGCCCTTTGGCGAATGAGGCAGGCGGCACATCAAGAAGGTGGCTGGGGCTGGGGTGGGGTGAGGAGGACTACTTGCCCCTCTTCGCAGTGTGCATTGGAATTCATTTGGGTGTTTTTAAAATATATATATATAGTCATACCTCATGTTACGTCTGCTTCATGTTATGTTCTTTCGGGTTACGTCCCGTGACGACTCGGAAGTACCGGAAAGGGTTACTTCCGGGTTTCACCGCTCAAAGTGCAAAATGACATCACGCGCATGCGCAGAAGCGGCGAATCGCAACCCGCGTGTGCGCAGACGCGCCGCTGCAGGTTGCACTCTTTTCATGTTGTGAACGGGCCTCTGGAACGGATCCCGTTCGCAACCAGAGGTACCACTGTATATAGTCCAGCCCTCCACAAGGTCTGAGGGACGGTGGACCGGCCTCCTGCGAAAAAAGTTTTCTGAGCCCTGCTGCTGAGTCTGGAGGGGCTGTTGGTCTGCCCTGGGTTCCTGGAGGGGGAGCTTGCTTGACGGACGCGGGGCATTTGGGCCGGCAGGGAAGAAAGAGGGTAGCACGGCCCCTCACTGTCCCCCCCCTTCTCGTCTCTCTCCTGTAGGTGCCAGGCTCCTCGTTCCCTGCCCTCGTCGACGACGCACGTGTCCCTTGCCTCCAGCTCACAGAACGCTGCCACAGCACTGGCTCACGAGTAACAAGGCCCCGTTGGCCCTCCCTGGCCCTTCCTTTCGCACATGGAGGATGAGGCTCCCATTACCTGCTGCCTCGGAGGACACGTGGTCCAGGGACGGGGGTTCCCCCTGCACTAACTCATCTTTGTCCTTAGCTACTTCTTGTGTGTGTGTGTGTGCGCGCGTGTGTGTGTCTCTGTGCATCCATATGGGAGGATGGTTCTGGGGGCCCCGTCCCCCCGCCCTCTCTGGACTGTCGCTCTATTTATTTAACATATTTATTTATGATGTGTCTTTGTACGGATGCTGGGGGCGGGTTCTTCTATGGGGCCGAGCAGCGTCCTCAGTGCCAGCTGCTCCCTTGGCAATGTTGGGGCAGCCTGGCACCACGCACAACCTTCCTAGAAGGCGGACTCTTGCTTTTTCTTCACCCTGTCGATGTTCTGAGCTCAGTACGGACACCTGTTTGGGCCAAGCGGAGCCCAAACCACTTGCACTCGGCTCCCTCTGTTCCCTCCAGCCTCGGAAGAAGTCGCTGCCTCCTTGCAGTGTCCCCTACGAGGAGTGTTTGGTCGGAGCTGGCAGAGCTTGGAGGCAGGATTTGACCTCCTTGCCAGCCACGGAATCCTCTCTGCTCTCGCACCAAGACCATCGGCTTCGCCTTGCCTTCTGTTCACCCAGCCAAAAAACACACCAAATGGCTCCATGCTGCACAGCGAGAGCTTAAGGACTGATTATGCAAGCAGATCTGTGAGGGGGCCGTGATGCTACGAGACCTTCTCACCAGCACCTGTCACAGGCCCCCGCTTGACCCACCAAGCGACTGCAATGGCCAACATGGTGGGGACGTTGCATATTCCCTCTCCAGGACAGGAATCATCCATATTCTGACTGGGAAGAGACGTCCTGAAGTCAAGAACCAATCATGTGCCTCACATGGGGAGAGAGGCAGAGGGCCCCGCTCCCCTGAGAGAGCAGAGGGAAGGGAACCTCTTGAGATTTACTCAAAATTCAAGGCTCTCTTGCAGCGGCAAGGGGGACAGGCAGCTTTGATGCAGCGTCCAGCTGGTGGCAAGGACCTCCTGGGGCCACGCTGAGGTCAGGAGGGGAAGGCAGAGAAATCAAAGAGAAAGGGAGAGGGCAAGGTGGAATAAACATACCGCCACCACCAAACCCAACCCTCACGCCCCCTGCCTTTTCCTCATGGTCAGTGTCTCTCTGCATAAGTTGCCCTTTGGCTTCTAGTCAGTTAGCTTTGTGGCTGCCCCTAAAATTGGCCTGGGAATTTCCTAGAAATAAGCAAAACTTATCCGCTTTCTCATGGGGAAAACCACTCTTTAGTGCTCAATCGGAACCAACGGCAATCTTCTTGTTCCGATTTTAGGCTAAAGAGTGGGGAGAGGGGCAAGAGGGAAATGGCTGAGACTTTGCTTTCTAGGCAATCAGAAGTGTTGATGAGCCTTCTCTCCAGGGGAAAGCCCGCAGGCTGCATTTAACTTGGGGAGATGGAGAGCGCTTGCTGCCTGGTGTGACAGCTGCCAGTGTGCCATTGCACCAGTCCTTACAAAGCTGCTCCCAAAGACACCCCCGTTGCCTGGGACTCGGCCACAAGCAGCCACAATGGGCAGCAAATGGAGAAAGGTGTGAGAGCACGAGAGCAAAGGCGATGGGATGGCCAGGAGGTCAGCAGGAAAGGTTTGGTGGGCCAACTTTCTTTGAGAGAGGGAAGTGGCAGAGTTTGGCAGTGCTCTGTATGATCCGCTCTGTGCCTGCTGCAGCTTTTGTAGCAGAAGGACTCTTCCGCTCTCCACCGTCCAAGACCAGAAACCAGAGGAAGGGAAAAGGAGGAACTTTGTGAAAAGGCGGCTGTGGCACTGAGCTAGGGGCCGGGCCGTGGCTCAGACAGCACAGACACCTGCTCTGGGTGCAAAAGGTCTTGGGTTCAGTCCTTGTCATCTCTAGGGAGGGCTGGGAAAGACCACAGAGAAACCGTGGACAACCAGGGGTGCCAGTTGGTGCAGACCAGATTGATCTTGACGAAGCAGTGGTCCGATTCTGTCGACGGCAGCTTCTGATGTTCCTAGCTGGGCAGTTCCACGAGGTCAGCCTGAGAGCACAGCCTCAAGCATTGGGGGGGCGATCCAGTCTGGGGTGTGGCTACAGATCCCCCTCGGTCAGCCCAACTCTCCAAGTTTCCTTCTTGCCGCTCTAGTCCTAGCCAAGGATTCTGCGGCTTCCTCATCTCTCGTTTACTCTGGAGCCAGCCCCAAATAATAATAATTTATTATTTGTATCCCGCCCATCTGGCTGGGTCTCCCCAGCCACTCTGGGCGGCTTCCAACAAAGATTAAAAATACATTAAAATGTCACACATTAAAAACTTCCCTGAACAGGGCTGCCTTCAGATGTCTTCTAAAATCTGGTAGCTGTTGTTCTCTTTGACATCTGGTGGGAGGGCGTTCCACAGGGCGGGTGCCACTACCGAGAAGGCCCTCTGCCTGGTTCCCTGTAACTTGGCTTCTCACAGCAAGGGAACTGCCAGAAGGTCCCCAGCGCTGGACCTCAGCATCCGGGCAGAACGTTGGGGTGGAGACGCTCCTTCAGATAAGTCCCTGCGACAGCTAAAGGAAAGGTAGCAGGACAAATTCTTGCCCCCCCCCCTTATGAGACTTCCCTTGCATGAAGCAAGGATTCTGATCCATGCCTGGTGGCTGCGAGTATGGAATTTGGCTGAGGGTTGTTCCAGGGGGCAGAGCAGCAGCAGTTATTCCCGACTCCTATATGCGGAGCAGGGGTGTCTTGAGTTTGTGGTCTCTGCTTCTGAAAGGCACAAACCGCCAGAAGGTGGGTGGGAAGGGGACTCTGCAAGCTGCTTCTGGGCAAGGGAATAGAAACAGCGTATTTTCTATGCTATGGTTTATTTATATATATACCGCTTTTTAACCCAAGGCTCCAAAAGCAGTGAACAGCAATATATATTATTAATAGAGAAAAAAATATATACTAAAAGTACAATGTACCTGGAAAACTTTTGATGCAGAAAAGGCTTTCCAGAGGTGGTCCCGCAGCAACCGTCTTGCTATGCAGTTTAACAGTGTGTTATGCCCCTTGGTCCCTGACCGGCTGCCCTGGCTGCTCCCAGCCCATTCTGTGCCCCGGCTGCGCTGGCCCTCCAGAGATGCTGAGCTGCCATGATTTGTTGGGGTCCTGCACATGGCTGGGGAATTAATAGTGCCTAGTAGCAGCAGAGAAAGCTGTGCTATAGGGACTATAGGAGCCGAGGAAGCTGCCATACACCAGGCCAAACCATTGGTCCATCTGCCTTTGTACTGTCTTCATTGATGGGCAATGGCTCTCCAGGGTTTCTGACAGGGGTCTTTACCTGCCCTCAATGCAGCTGGGGAGTGAACCTGAGACCTTCTGCGTCCAAAGCAAGAGGGATTGTCTTTCCTGTTGGGCTGAAAGAAGTTGCTGGGCCAGCCAGAGAGGGTCAGGGAGGCTGAATGCTCACAAAAGAAGATGCACTTCTGTAGTCCAGCAGCTGGAGGAAGGCCCCTCTCACTCCTTCACCTGTCTGAGAGTGGATTTGAATTAACTCTGCACTTCCTTGCCTTTGATTCCCATAAACTCAGAGGTCTGTGCATGGCTCTGGAGCCAGGAACAAGCACACCCAGGGGAAGCTGCTTGGCTTACTTCACAGCACAACAGCCACACACACCAAAGGGACAGCAGAGACTTCTGAAGGCCAGCCCCACGTCTAGAGGATCACCTGAAGGCTCAGCTGAGCTTTTTGTCCTTTGTTTACCGTGGGTTAGAAAAGTGTGTTTTCTGGAGATCTGCCAGAAGAGAGGAGATGCATCCTTCCCAGTTTCAAAGGCTAAAGACGTTACTTCTCCCTGAGGAATTGTTTTCTACAGCACCAAAAAGACGAGAGCAGCCATCGCATTGGGAACTACAATAGAACAGAATTACTTCCATTCAGCCTGGATGGGAAATGGAGAAGGTCAGCGTGTTGAGGCCGAGCGACGCCTCCTGCGCTACAGATTTTGGCTTTGGGGAGTTGGAGGTGTCACTGGGAAGTTAACCTCACTCACACACCCCCCACCGGCGGTGGTGGTGCAAACAAGGGGTCCAACAAGCTATACTTTTTACGCCAAAGCCTGCCATTTCCTCCTGCCATGTACTTTGCGTTGGGAGATCTCTCACACTCTGCGTTTCTCAATCCACCGCTGTGCTGCCAATAACCTCCAACGTCCTTCCTAGCACAAAACTCAAGGACAGCTGTAAAGAAATACTGTTATTTAAGACAGGAGCCAGTTCCCATTGGCGGAGGTGTCTCTGTACAAGGGGCTGCCACAACCTCAGATGTAGATTTCCGATGTTCTTTGTTCTTTGTATGTTGGCGAGTCTGTATTTACATATGAATGTGTGTGTTGGGGGTGTGTATGTGTTGCGTGGCTGCTTGTGGGTGTCCCGCCCAGGGAAACTGTGGAATTTGGGCTAATGTGGGGGGCTGGAGACTGGGGGGAATTCCAGAGTGGGGTGGAAAGTGGGAGGGACTTGGTTGATCAGCAAGACAAGGGCCTAGACTGGGACCAAAATCGTCTGTGCCTGTTGCTGTGGTGGTGATTTACTTAGGAAGTCAAAAGTCGGTATACGGTGGTGGCCCATGCTTGTTGCTCTATACATATGAATATACAGGACATATTAAGCATAGTTATATTATACATAATGTACTGGCAGAGGTTGTGGTCCCAAACCCCCTCTGGTTCTGGCTGGAGAGCTGTTCACTACCCTTGTGACGTCGCTTTGATTTGGTGTGGGCCTGGACATTGTGGTGGCGGCACCGTTCCAAAAAGCCCAGCCCTGACAATAAAGGAATGAGCATTGTTGAAAAAGGAGACCCGATTCATTCATTAGCATCACTCCTGACTTTGTTTTGGAGGGGGGGGGGAGACACTTGCCCTAAACTATCCCACCATGGTCAGATCTGACCTCCATAGTAGAGCCCCACATCACAAGCCGGAAAAGGTCCAGGCCAGCAGAGAAAGTAGATGCTCAGGACAAACAGCAGAAAAAATGTGGGGCTGGTTGGGGGAGCATGACGAGAAAGCCCCAAAGTCTGCAGTTTATAACGATGAAAATAAAAGTGTGTGAGCTAATTAAAGAGATTTCGGATTGTGTCTGGCTGTTTCTTCGTCACAGTGGCTGGCTGGTCTTGTGAGTCTTTATCGGGAATCTTCTGCCCCCCCCCCCTTCGCTTCCCAGAACAGGGGCATCACAGTGCTGAGCTCTGAAGAACGCCAGCAGGCAGCATGTCTGGAAGACATGGGGGAACTCGCCATGTCATCAGCCGGGCACGTTATTCCTAAATGTCCAGGAAATAGCACGCAAAAAGCTGGCAGGCTTCTTGATGCACGGGGTTTGGCATGACGACATTTGGAGGGCCACAGGGACCCCCCCTTGCTAGAACTCCTCCTCTTGGTCAGGTATCATGTTTGTTTAGGCATCATGTTATCCTGCCTTTCCTCCAAAGTTCTCAGGTGAAATACATGGCCTGCCCCCTATTTATTCTCACAGCAACCTGGTGAAGCAAGATGGGTTGACTTCCTGACAGTAAGAGCTGTTTGACAGTGGAATTTGCTGCCAAGGAGTGTGGTGGAGTCTCCTTCTTTGGAGGTCTTTAAGCAGAGGCTTGACAACCATATGTCAGGAGTGCTCTGATGGTGTTTCCTGCTTGGCAGGGGGTTGGACTCGATGGCCCTTGTGGTCTCTTCCAACTCTATGATTCTATGATTCTATGACAGACGATGTCTGACCCGGGTCCATGAGTATTGTAGCTGAGTAAAGGTAAAGGGACCCCTGACCAGTCGTGGCCGACTCTGGGGTTGCAGCGCTCATCTTGCTTTACTGGCCGGCGTACAGCTTCCGGGTCATGTGGCCAGCATGACTGAGCCACTTCTGGCGAACTAGAGCAGCGCGCGGAAACGCTGTTTACCTTCCCGCCAGAGCGGTACCTATTTATCTACTTGCACTTTGACGTGCTTTTGAACTGCTAGGTTGGCAGGAGCAGGGACTGAGCAACGGGAGCTCACCCTGTCGCGGGGATTCGAACCGCTGACCTTCTGATCGGCAAGTCCTAGGCTCTGTGATTTAACCCACAGCGCCACCTGCGTCCCACATTGTAGCTGAACAGGGATGCAAAATCAAGTCTTCCTCATCCATGTCCACCCCCCCCCCCGAGCTGGATGGATTGGTGGGTCTTACTCAGTACAAAGCAGCTTCCTGCGGCTCAGGACCCCACCTGCGCATCAGCAATGCAGCACAGTCGCCACATCTAGCTGTGGCAGGCCTGGTTTCCTCGGCAGGGATGACTCACCACCTGCCCCTACTTCCGTAGGGAGATCCAAGTTGGCTGCGGCCCCCAAGAGGTTTCTGCTGGGTTTGATTTGCGACCTGGCAGCTGTCATCTTAGAAATGACACACCACTTGTGCCATTACTCAGCCAGTGCTCCGCTTCTTATTTTTCAAAGAGGGAGGGAGGTGGAAATTAAGATTAGGTCAGGCCCATCATATTTGGAAGGCCAAACCTTTTATCTCCGCGGCATGGAGGAGTTTTCTCGCATTCAAAACAAGTTCTGTGTCTTGAGTTCACGGCTGCTGTGCAGAGGGATCTTGGAATTACACGGCCAGCGATTCATCTCCTTTTGCTAGAGTTGTGAGGGCACCTAGTGGGCTTTCTCCTGCATTGCTTCTAGCATGCGAAATGGATGCACAGCTGAATTGCACACTGGGCTCCAAACAAGACTGTGACAGGCTACAGACATATTGGGCTGCTGCTTGACCACTGTTCCAAAAGCCTACGGTCAAGGTCCCACAATTTCTTCCACCACAGTGATGTTATCCAAATCTTCTGGGTTGATGTGTTTCCTAGATTTCCTGTGATAATGGGAGAAGGGGGTGGGGTGTTCCACATGCTCCAGGGAACCCCAAAGTGGGCAGGTAAGACATCAGACCCCTGGGAAGACCTCCGTGGAGGCTTTGGGTGGATGGCAGTGAAGTGCCGATTCATGACCACCTAGAGAAAGGGCTGTGGAGGGACATGAACCCCTCTTTTCAATCCTCATGCCCACCCACTGTGTTCTGTCCCGTCCCCACCCCCCAACCGAAATAAAAGTTCCACTTACTAGAACATACTCTTGATTTTAAATGTCTTTCCCTCCTGCAGATGTGGCACTTCTCAGATTAAAAAGTATCATTTTTGAAAAAATCTTTAGCAGACAGTCAGTGTTGTTGTTGTCCCATGGACTGCAAGAAGATCAGACCTCTCCATCCTTAAGGAAATCAGCCCTGAGTGCTCCCTGGAAGGACAGATCCTGAAGCTGAGGCTCCAAGACTTTGGCCACCTCAGGAGAAGAGAAGACTCCCTGGAAAAGACCCTGATGTTGGGAAAGATGGAGGGCACAAGGAGAAGGGGACGACAGAGGGCGAGATGGTGGGACAGTGTTCTCGAAGGTACCAGCATGAGTTTGACCAAACTGCGGGAGGCAGTGGAAGACAGGAGTGCCTGGCGTACTCTGGTCCAGGGGGTCACAAAGAGGCGGACATGACTAAACAACTAAACAACAACAACAATCCTTATGTTCTCTTTGAGTCCTCTTTGGTCAGGGTAACTTGGAGCCAGTGCAGCCTGTGAAATAACTGCAAGCTGGGTCAGCACAAAACGAAACGGGATTTCTCTTTATAAACCTAGAGAAATCCCCAGCGGCCACTTGTCACTTAGCTCACATGGTGTGTGTGTGTTTTGCCTGCCTTGGCAGGATTGCACTTTCATGCTCCAGTTACTACCAGGCAGGCAGTTTGCTAAAGGTCACGCAGACAAGGGCTGCAAGGAGAGCGCAGCCTCCTGCCACAAATGGCAGAACAGAGCCAGTGGGAACAGCTCCATACTGATTTGCATTCAAGAAATATGCTTTGGAATGCTTTAATTATCCAGATCAACATCTGTATCACAAGGCATGCTACCTTTTAGCAGGTGCATATTATCGGCAAGCTTTTTCTGCACACACCTGTGTGGGTAGTCTCAGAGGTGATAGCTGAGGCCACACTCTGTGGCTAGATGGATCATGTGAGGTTAATTTCCACCAGCAATTTCAATGCTACAGAATCATGGCATTCCCATATACAGTCATGTTGTTGTTGTTGTTTAGTCATTTAGTCGTGTCCGCCTCTTTGTGACCCCCTGGACCAGAGCACGCCAGGCCCTCCTGTCTTCCACTGCCTCCCGCAGTTGGGTCAAACTCATGCTGGTAGCTTCGAGAACACTGACCCACCATCTCATCCTCTCTCGTCCCCTTCTCCTTGTGCCCTCCATCTTTCCCAACATCAGGGTCTTTTCCAGGGAGTCTTCTCTTCTCACGAGGTGGCCAATGTATTGGAGCCTCAGCTTCAGGATCTGTCCTTCCAGTGAGCACTCCGGGCTGATTTCCTTCAGAATGGAGAGGTTAGATCTTCTTGCAGTCATGGGACTCTCAAGAGTCTCCTCCAGCACCAGAATTCAAAAGCATCAATTCTTCGGCGATCAGCCTTCTTTATCGTCCAGCTTTCACTTCCATACATCACTACTGGGAAAACCATAGCTTTTACTATACGGACCTTTATTGGCAAGGTGATGTCTCTACTTTTTAAGATGCTGTCTAGGTTTCTCATCGCCTTTCTCCCAAGGAGCAGGCGCCTTTTAATTTCGTGGCTGCTGTCACCATCTGCTGTGATCATGGAGCCCAAGAAAGTAAAATCTCTCACTGCCTCCATTTCTTGCCTTTCTATTTGCCAGGAGGTGATCTATAACAGCATCTATAACAGTCGTACCTCGGGTTATAGATGCTTCAGGTTGCGTTTTTTCAGGTTACGGACGCGCTGAAACCCGGAAGTACCGGAACGGGTTACTTCCAGGTTTCAGAGGTCGCACATGTGCAGAAGCACTAAGTCGAGATTTGCGGATGCGCAGAAGCGCCGAATCACAACCCGTGCGTGCTGGTTGAGAACGCTGTGGGTTGCGAACATGCCTCCTGCATGGATCACGTTCGCAACCCGAGCGTCCACTGTACTCAAGCTAAGCTAACTGGAAGAATCCAGATGTGAAAATAGAGAGCAGTCCTTTTTGTGGGAGAAGTGGAATTTAATCATGTGGTCAATTATAGGAATGGGTGGAGAACATTTTTTTAATCCCTTTCAATTTTGCAGGCTAGATATCGCTGATCCACTGATACTGAATGGCAACACCTTCAAAATGCAACACCTTTTAGTGTCGATTCATGGGCTGTAAGCTTTCAGTTCCTCAGCAACTATTACATTGCTGGAGGAAGTCATTGGATCTATGCAAAAATGCTAAACTAATAATAGTTGTTTATAATGTTTCTTGGAATGTTGTAAATTGGATATGCAGGATCTGAGAGATGACTGGAACAGAGTCAATGTGTTCCACTTAGCTCAAACAATGGAAAGTTGCTTTAGCATCTATATGGGGTGTTTCTTTAGATTTAACATTGAGAGTGATTTAACAAAAGCTGATGTTCCAGGTATATGGGACTCCATAGAGAGAGGAACAGACTAATTCAGACAGATGTTGGTGATAATAATAATTATTATTATATAATGCTGAAAACCTCTCATTGAGGCAGGTGATGCAGCCAGGTCCTGGGGAGTCTTTTTTTGTGGTTAGAAATGGCTGTTCACATTTATGTTGTTTTTGATAAATCTTTAATATTACAGACTCTCACACACTCTTATATTCCTATGAGGTGGGGACTAACAAATGGACAGCTTAATTGGATCCTGTGAGCCGTTATAGTGGCAAAGAGACATACTGCAAGGCAGGAAGGATACAGTGCTGATTTTGACCAATAAAGTCTGTAACGGCTCAGGACCACAACACCTCAAGTCCCGCCTCTCCCCATATAAACCGTCCCAATCTCTGTGTTCATCCCCGGAGGCCCTTCTTTGAGTGCCTCCTTCATTTGAGGTCCTGAGGGCAGCAACAGGAGAAAGGGCCTTTTCTGCAGTGGCTCCCCATCTGTGGAATGGCCTCCCCAGGGAGGCTTGCCTGGAACCTTCAATTATGCACCTTTAGGCACCTGGTAAAAATGTTCCTGTTCAATCAGGCTTTTGGCTGATGGACATCCAATGCCCTTTCAAAATGTGTTATGGGGGGGGTTATTGATTTCTTTCTTTGGTTTAATTAGTGGTACCTTAGTTCTCAAATGCCTTGGTACTCAAACACTGCAAACCCGGAAGTCACGTGTTCCAGTTTGCGAACTTTTTTCGAAAGCTGTCCTCCGTTTTGAGTGCTACACTTCCGTTTTGAATGTTACACTGAGGTCTGTCTGTCTGTTTTTGCTATTGCTAATTTTTTTTGCTATTTTGCTATTGCTATTTTCTTGCAATTTTGCAGGAGCGGTAGTCTCGTAATCTGGGGAACCGGGTTCGCTTCCCCGCTCCTCCACATGCAGTGCTGGGTGACCTTGGGCTAATTACACTTCTGTGAAGTCTCTCAGCCCCACTCACCTCACAGAGTGTTTGTTGTGGGGGAGGAAGGGAAAGGAGATTGTGAGCCACTTTGAGACTCCTTGCTGTTGTTGTTGTTTAGTCGTTTCCGACTCTTCGTGACCCCATGGACCAGAGCACGCCAGGCACTCCTGTCTTCCAAGACTCCTTAGGGTAGTGATAAAGCGGGATATCAAATCCAAACTCCTCTTCTTCGTTTTTGTGACTATGTGGAACCCAGTTCAGCTACTGATTGTGTGACTGCAGAACATTGTTTATTGCTTTCTTTTTATGGATCAATGCTCTCATTAGTAAAATTCATGTTCAATTGCAGTTTTAGGGGTTGTTTTTAAAAGTCTGGAACGGATTAATCCATTTTGCATTACTTCCTATGGGATAGCGCGCCTTGATTTTGGAACGGACT